>NW_027464079.1:0-322434 GCF_050947455.1 Rhinoderma darwinii
TACAACCTCCATCCTTGCACAGTTTGTTATTCTTCTAGGTAACATAGTAACAAATCCAAATTGCTGCTCTCTTTGTAGGCAAGCAAGGCTTTGTTGCAACTGCAATTCTTACTTCTTCTTGAAATGTAGGGACGACAGTACATTCCATCACATCCATCTAGTGTACACAGGTAGGTCCATTGTGGCGGGCAGGCGAGCGGGCGGGCTGCTTTATTGGCTGTTTGCTGTTCCCCTACTCCACTCCACTATTTGACTGTTGTGCTGCATCAATCAATCAATCAATCAATCAATCAATCAATCAATCAATCAGTGGCTGGCTCAGGTGCAGCTCTTTAACTTACCTAAAAGGGAGGGCGGAGAGAAGACAAGGAAGGTGAATGAGGTGTTCCAATGTGAAATGCCGGAAACACAGAAACACAGACGACACACAACAAGAGGTGGCAATCTATTCATTAATTGCATTTAATCAATGAGCTCATTATCACTCATGCATTGTCCAACAGGTGTTGAAATAATGGGATTAAAAGGGGAGATCCCTTCAGAAAGACAGAAACAATAGCAAAGACAAAAAACACTTTTGGAATCTGCTTTTAGTCAACACATAAGGAAAGGGTGCTCCGGTCCTGGAAATACTGCAATACCAGGTCAATGCGTGGAGTGGACAGAGCAAGCTCTATTTCCATCTCCCTGTTCTAAAAATCCATTTAATATATGGTCCCCAGATAGGGGACGTATCAGATATTAAACTGATAAGAACAGATACTACACTTGATCTTAGCCAAAAGGCCGAGAAGCGATAACCCGAACGGGCCGCGCGTTGCCCGAGCCTGCCCGATACTGCTGTTCAGCCCTTGCAGCGATTCAGCCTACTTCTAGGCAATTCCATGGGGCCCTGCAGGCTCACACACTCACAGCTACACGGGAGGTGAATAAAGGCCGGAGAGGAAGCCAGACAGGATTTGCTTCTTTTGCTTGCACCACAATGCAGTGCTGAAAGAGGAGGAATCTACATAAAAACGCCTTCCTGGCAACGCCCAAATGCCCTGCTGCCATGCAGATAAACACTGGCAGCGGCAGCAAGTGCATGCCCACAGCCACCCCTTGTTCCTTCACACCTTGTATCAGCTGTAATCCAGTCCAGTCCAGTGCTGCCTGCTGAGCAGCACTGACCAACACTGCCTGGGCCCAGGCTTTTATCTCTGAGGCCCCATTATGATGTCAGAAAGCTGGCTCTGGAATCCTGAGGGCTCCACTATGACACGTGCAAAGTTCCGTCTGAACTTTATATAAGACGGTGAGGCTCAGTCAGTCACTCAGTGTTGCCTGACAGGGCAACACTGCAACAGCCGGCCGCCAGGCTGTCTTTTTTTTGCACAGCTAGTTGCCTCCAGGAGGCCACAAGAGGGAGACAAGGGACTGCAAAATGGAAAATAGGCATCCACCAACTTTACAGACAACTTCTCCTTGCTCCTACAACCTCCATCCTTGCACAGTTTGTTATTCTTCTAGGTAACATAGTAACAAATCCAAATTGCTGCTCTCTTTGTAGGCAAGCAAGGCTTTGTTGCAACTGCAATTCTTACTTCTTCTTGAAATGTAGGGACGACAGTACATTCCATCACATCCATCTAGTGTACACAGGTAGGTCCATTGTGGCGGGCAGGCGAGCGGGCGGGCTGCTTTATTGGCTGTTTGCTGTTCCCCTACTCCACTCCACTATTTGACTGTTGTGCTGCATCAATCAATCAATCAATCAATCAATCAATCAATCAATCAATCAATCAATCAATCAATCAGTGGCTGGCTCAGGTGCAGCTCTTTAACTTACCTAAAAGGGAGGGCGGAGAGAAGACAAGGAAGGTGAATGAGGTGTTCCAATGTGAAATGCCGGAAACACAGAAACACAGACGACACACAACAAGAGGTGGCAATCTATTCATTAATTGCATTTAATCAATGAGCTCATTATCACTCATGCATTGTCCAACAGGTGTTGAAATAATGGGATTAAAAGGGGAGATCCCTTCAGAAAGACAGAAACAATAGCAAAGACAAAAAACACTTTTGGAATCTGCTTTTAGTCAACACATAAGGAAAGGGTGCACCGGTCCTGGAAATACTGCAATACCAGGTCAATGCGTGGAGTGGACAGAGCAAGCTCTATTTCCATCTCCCTGTTCTAAAAATCCATTTAATATATGGTCCCCAGATAGGGGACGTATCAGATATTAAACTGATAAGAACAGATACTACACTTGATCTTAGCCAAAAGGCCGAGAAGCGATAACCCGAACGGGCCGCGCGTTGCCCGAGCCTGCCCGATACTGCTGTTCAGCCCTTGCAGCGATTCAGCCTACTTCTAGGCAATTCCATGGGGCCCTGCAGGCTCACACACTCACAGCTACACGGGAGGTGAATAAAGGCCGGAGAGGAAGCCAGACAGGATTTGCTTCTTTTGCTTGCACCACAATGCAGTGCTGAAAGAGGAGGAATCTACATAAAAACGCCTTCCTGGCAACGCCCAAATGCCCTGCTGCCATGCAGATAAACACTGGCAGCGGCAGCAAGTGCATGCCCACAGCCACCCCTTGTTCCTTCACACCTTGTATCAGCTGTAATCCAGTCCAGTCCAGTGCTGCCTGCTGAGCAGCACTGACCAACACTGCCTGGGCCCAGGCTTTTATCTCTGAGGCCCCATTATGATGTCAGAAAGCTGGCTCTGGAATCCTGAGGGCTCCACTATGACACGTGCAAAGTTCCGTCTGAACTTTATATAAGACGGTGAGGCTCAGTCAGTCACTCAGTGTTGCCTGAGAGGGCAACACTGCAACAGCCGGCCGCCAGGCTGTCTTTTTTTTGCACAGCTAGTTGCCTCCAGGAGGCCACAAGAGGGAGACAAGGGACTGCAAAATGGAAAATAGGCATCCACCAACTTTACAGACAACTTCTCCTTGCTCCTACAACCTCCATCCTTGCACAGTTTGTTATTCTTCTAGGTAACATAGTAACAAATCCAAATTGCTGCTCTCTTTGTAGGCAAGCAAGGCTTTGTTGCAACTGCAATTCTTACTTCTTCTTGAAATGTAGGGACGACAGTACATTCCATCACATCCATCTAGTGTACACAGGTAGGTCCATTGTGGCGGGCAGGCGAGCGGGCGGGCTGCTTTATTGGCTGTTTGCTGTTCCCCTACTCCACTCCACTATTTGACTGTTGTGCTGCATCAATCAATCAATCAATCAATCAATCAATCAATCAATCAATCAATCAATCAATCAATCAGTGGCTGGCTCAGGTGCAGCTCTTTAACTTACCTAAAAGGGAGGGCGGAGAGAAGACAAGGAAGGTGAATGAGGTGTTCCAATGTGAAATGCCGGAAACACAGAAACACAGACGACACACAACAAGAGGTGGCAATCTATTCATTAATTGCATTTAATCAATGAGCTCATTATCACTCATGCATTGTCCAACAGGTGTTGAAATAATGGGATTAAAAGGGGAGATCCCTTCAGAAAGACAGAAACAATAGCAAAGACAAAAAACACTTTTGGAATCTGCTTTTAGTCAACACATAAGGAAAGGGTGCACCGGTCCTGGAAATACTGCAATACCAGGTCAATGCGTGGAGTGGACAGAGCAAGCTCTATTTCCATCTCCCTGTTCTAAAAATCCATTTAATATATGGTCCCCAGATAGGGGACGTATCAGATATTAAACTGATAAGAACAGATACTACACTTGATCTTAGCCAAAAGGCCGAGAAGCGATAACCCGAACGGGCCGCGCGTTGCCCGAGCCTGCCCGATACTGCTGTTCAGCCCTTGCAGCGATTCAGCCTACTTCTAGGCAATTCCATGGGGCCCTGCAGGCTCACACACTCACAGCTACACGGGAGGTGAATAAAGGCCGGAGAGGAAGCCAGACAGGATTTGCTTCTTTTGCTTGCACCACAATGCAGTGCTGAAAGAGGAGGAATCTACATAAAAACGCCTTCCTGGCAACGCCCAAATGCCCTGCTGCCATGCAGATAAACACTGGCAGCGGCAGCAAGTGCATGCCCACAGCCACCCCTTGTTCCTTCACACCTTGTATCAGCTGTAATCCAGTCCAGTCCAGTGCTGCCTGCTGAGCAGCACTGACCAACACTGCCTGGGCCCAGGCTTTTATCTCTGAGGCCCCATTATGATGTCAGAAAGCTGGCTCTGGAATCCTGAGGGCTCCACTATGACACGTGCAAAGTTCCGTCTGAACTTTATATAAGACGGTGAGGCTCAGTCAGTCACTCAGTGTTGCCTGAGAGGGCAACACTGCAACAGCCGGCCGCCAGGCTGTCTTTTTTTTGCACAGCTAGTTGCCTCCAGGAGGCCACAAGAGGGAGACAAGGGACT
Organism: Rhinoderma darwinii; assembly: GCF_050947455.1. Taxonomy (NCBI): domain Eukaryota; kingdom Metazoa; phylum Chordata; class Amphibia; order Anura; family Rhinodermatidae; genus Rhinoderma; species Rhinoderma darwinii. The sequence goes on from NW_027464079.1 coordinate 4,393, forward strand.
GCAAAATGGAAAATAGGCATCCACCAACTTTACAGACAACTTCTCCTTGCTCCTACAACCTCCATCCTTGCACAGTTTGTTATTCTTCTAGGTAACATAGTAACAAATCCAAATTGCTGCTCTCTTTGTAGGCAAGCAAGGCTTTGTTGCAACTGCAATTCTTACTTCTTCTTGAAATGTAGGGACGACAGTACATTCCATCACATCCATCTAGTGTACACAGGTAGGTCCATTGTGGCGGGCAGGCGAGCGGGCGGGCTGCTTTATTGGCTGTTTGCTGTTCCCCTACTCCACTCCACTATTTGACTGTTGTGCTGCATCAATCAATCAATCAATCAATCAATCAATCAATCAGTGGCTGGCTCAGGTGCAGCTCTTTAACTTACCTAAAAGGGAGGGCGGAGAGAAGACAAGGAAGGTGAATGAGGTGTTCCAATGTGAAATGCCGGAAACACAGAAACACAGACGACACACAACAAGAGGTGGCAATCTATTCATTAATTGCATTTAATCAATGAGCTCATTATCACTCATGCATTGTCCAACAGGTGTTGAAATAATGGGATTAAAAGGGGAGATCCCTTCAGAAAGACAGAAACAATAGCAAAGACAAAAAACACTTTTGGAATCTGCTTTTAGTCAACACATAAGGAAAGGGTGCTCCGGTCCTGGAAATACTGCAATACCAGGTCAATGCGTGGAGTGGACAGAGCAAGCTCTATTTCCATCTCCCTGTTCTAAAAATCCATTTAATATATGGTCCCCAGATAGGGGACGTATCAGATATTAAACTGATAAGAACAGATACTACACTTGATCTTAGCCAAAAGGCCGAGAAGCGATAACCCGAACGGGCCGCGCGTTGCCCGAGCCTGCCCGATACTGCTGTTCAGCCCTTGCAGCGATTCAGCCTACTTCTAGGCAATTCCATGGGGCCCTGCAGGCTCACACACTCACAGCTACACGGGAGGTGAATAAAGGCCGGAGAGGAAGCCAGACAGGATTTGCTTCTTTTGCTTGCACCACAATGCAGTGCTGAAAGAGGAGGAATCTACATAAAAACGCCTTCCTGGCAACGCCCAAATGCCCTGCTGCCATGCAGATAAACACTGGCAGCGGCAGCAAGTGCATGCCCACAGCCACCCCTTGTTCCTTCACACCTTGTATCAGCTGTAATCCAGTCCAGTCCAGTGCTGCCTGCTGAGCAGCACTGACCAACACTGCCTGGGCCCAGGCTTTTATCTCTGAGGCCCCATTATGATGTCAGAAAGCTGGCTCTGGAATCCTGAGGGCTCCACTATGACACGTGCAAAGTTCCGTCTGAACTTTATATAAGACGGTGAGGCTCAGTCAGTCACTCAGTGTTGCCTGAGAGGGCAACACTGCAACAGCCGGCCGCCAGGCTGTCTTTTTTTTGCACAGCTAGTTGCCTCCAGGAGGCCACAAGAGGGAGACAAGGGACTGCAAAATGGAAAATAGGCATCCACCAACTTTACAGACAACTTCTCCTTGCTCCTACAACCTCCATCCTTGCACAGTTTGTTATTCTTCTAGGTAACATAGTAACAAATCCAAATTGCTGCTCTCTTTGTAGGCAAGCAAGGCTTTGTTGCAACTGCAATTCTTACTTCTTCTTGAAATGTAGGGACGACAGTACATTCCATCACATCCATCTAGTGTACACAGGTAGGTCCATTGTGGCGGGCAGGCGAGCGGGCGGGCTGCTTTATTGGCTGTTTGCTGTTCCCCTACACCACTCCACTATTTGACTGTTGTGCTGCATCAATCAATCAATCAATCAATCAATCAATCAATCAATCAATCAATCAATCAATCAATTAATCAATCAATCAATCAATCAATCAGTGGCTGGCTCAGGTGCAGCTCTTTAACTTACCTAAAAGGGAGGGCGGAGAGAAGACAAGGAAGGTGAATGAGGTGTTCCAATGTGAAATGCCGGAAACACAGAAACACAGACGACACACAACAAGAGGTGGCAATCTATTCATTAATTGCATTTAATCAATGAGCTCATTATCACTCATGCATTGTCCAACAGGTGTTGAAATAATGGGATTAAAAGGGGAGATCCCTTCAGAAAGACAGAAACAATAGCAAAGACAAAAAACACTTTTGGAATCTGCTTTTAGTCAACACATAAGGAAAGGGTGCACCGGTCCTGGAAATACTGCAATACCAGGTCAATGCGTGGAGTGGACAGAGCAAGCTCTATTTCCATCTCCCTGTTCTAAAAATCCATTTAATATATGGTCCCCAGATAGGGGACGTATCAGATATTAAACTGATAAGAACAGATACTACACTTGATCTTAGCCAAAAGGCCGAGAAGCGATAACCCGAACGGGCCGCGCGTTGCCCGAGCCTGCCCGATACTGCTGTTCAGCCCTTGCAGCGATTCAGCCTACTTCTAGGCAATTCCATGGGGCCCTGCAGGCTCACACACTCACAGCTACACGGGAGGTGAATAAAGGCCGGAGAGGAAGCCAGACAGGATTTGCTTCTTTTGCTTGCACCACAATGCAGTGCTGAAAGAGGAGGAATCTACATAAAAACGCCTTCCTGGCAACGCCCAAATGCCCTGCTGCCATGCAGATAAACACTGGCAGCGGCAGCAAGTGCATGCCCACAGCCACCCCTTGTTCCTTCACACCTTGTATCAGCTGTAATCCAGTCCAGTCCAGTGCTGCCTGCTGAGCAGCACTGACCAACACTGCCTGGGCCCAGGCTTTTATCTCTGAGGCCCCATTATGATGTCAGAAAGCTGGCTCTGGAATCCTGAGGGCTCCACTATGACACGTGCAAAGTTCCGTCTGAACTTTATATAAGACGGTGAGGCTCAGTCAGTCACTCAGTGTTGCCTGAGAGGGCAACACTGCAACAGCCGGCCGCCAGGCTGTCTTTTTTTTTGCACAGCTAGTTGCCTCCAGGAGGCCACAAGAGGGAGACAAGGGACTGCAAAATGGAAAATAGGCATCCACCAACTTTACAGACAACTTCTCCTTGCTCCTACAACCTCCATCCTTGCACAGTTTGTTATTCTTCTAGGTAACATAGTAACAAATCCAAATTGCTGCTCTCTTTGTAGGCAAGCAAGGCTTTGTTGCAACTGCAATTCTTACTTCTTCTTGAAATGTAGGGACGACAGTACATTCCATCACATCCATCTAGTGTACACAGGTAGGTCCATTGTGGCGGGCAGGCGAGCGGGCGGGCTGCTTTATTGGCTGTTTGCTGTTCCCCTACTCCACTCCACTATTTGACTGTTGTGCTGCATCAATCAATCAATCAATCAATCAATCAATCAATCAATCAATCAATCAATCAATCAGTGGCTGGCTCAGGTGCAGCTCTTTAACTTACCTAAAAGGGAGGGCGGAGAGAAGACAAGGAAGGTGAATGAGGTGTTCCAATGTGAAATGCCGGAAACACAGAAACACAGACGACACACAACAAGAGGTGGCAATCTATTCATTAATTGCATTTAATCAATGAGCTCATTATCACTCATGCATTGTCCAACAGGTGTTGAAATAATGGGATTAAAAGGGGAGATCCCTTCAGAAAGACAGAAACAATAGCAAAGACAAAAAACACTTTTGGAATCTGCTTTTAGTCAACACATAAGGAAAGGGTGCACCGGTCCTGGAAATACTGCAATACCAGGTCAATGCGTGGAGTGGACAGAGCAAGCTCTATTTCCATCTCCCTGTTCTAAAAATCCATTTAATATATGGTCCCCAGATAGGGGACATATCAGATATTAAACTGATAAGAACAGATACTACACTTGATCTTAGCCAAAAGGCCGAGAAGCGATAACCCGAACGGGCCGCGCGTTGCCCGAGCCTGCCCGATACTGCTGTTCAGCCCTTGCAGCGATTCAGCCTACTTCTAGGCAATTCCATGGGGCCCTGCAGGCTCACACACTCACAGCTACACGGGAGGTGAATAAAGGCCGGAGAGGAAGCCAGACAGGATTTGCTTCTTTTGCTTGCACCACAATGCAGTGCTGAAAGAGGAGGAATCTACATAAAAACGCCTTCCTGGCAACGCCCAAATGCCCTGCTGCCATGCAGATAAACACTGGCAGCGGCAGCAAGTGCATGCCCACAGCCACCCCTTGTTCCTTCACACCTTGTATCAGCTGTAATCCAGTCCAGTCCAGTGCTGCCTGCTGAGCAGCACTGACCAACACTGCCTGGGCCCAGGCTTTTATCTCTGAGGCCCCATTATGATGTCAGAAAGCTGGCTCTGGAATCCTGAGGGCTCCACTATGACACGTGCAAAGTTCCGTCTGAACTTTATATAAGACGGTGAGGCTCAGTCAGTCACTCAGTGTTGCCTGAGAGGGCAACACTGCAACAGCCGGCCGCCAGGCTGTCTTTTTTTTGCACAGCTAGTTGCCTCCAGGAGGCCACAAGAGGGAGACAAGGGACTGCAAAATGGAAAATAGGCATCCACCAACTTTACAGACAACTTCTCCTTGCTCCTACAACCTCCATCCTTGCACAGTTTGTTATTCTTCTAGGTAACATAGTAACAAATCCAAATTGCTGCTCTCTTTGTAGGCAAGCAAGGCTTTGTTGCAACTGCAATTCTTACTTCTTCTTGAAATGTAGGGACGACAGTACATTCCATCACATCCATCTAGTGTACACAGGTAGGTCCATTGTGGCGGGCAGGCGAGCGGGCGGGCTGCTTTATTGGCTGTTTGCTGTTCCCCTACTCCACTCCACTATTTGACTGTTGTGCTGCATCAATCAATCAATCAATCAATCAATCAATCAATCAATCAATCAATCAATCAATCAGTGGCTGGCTCAGGTGCAGCTCTTTAACTTACCTAAAAGGGAGGGCGGAGAGAAGACAAGGAAGGTGAATGAGGTGTTCCAATGTGAAATGCCGGAAACACAGAAACACAGACGACACACAACAAGAGGTGGCAATCTATTCATTAATTGCATTTAATCAATGAGCTCATTATCACTCATGCATTGTCCAACAGGTGTTGAAATAATGGGATTAAAAGGGGAGATCCCTTCAGAAAGACAGAAACAATAGCAAAGACAAAAAACACTTTTGGAATCTGCTTTTAGTCAACACATAAGGAAAGGGTGCACCGGTCCTGGAAATACTGCAATACCAGGTCAATGCGTGGAGTGGACAGAGCAAGCTCTATTTCCATCTCCCTGTTCTAAAAATCCATTTAATATATGGTCCCCAGATAGGGGACGTATCAGATATTAAACTGATAAGAACAGATACTACACTTGATCTTAGCCAAAAGGCCGAGAAGCGATAACCCGAACGGGCCGCGCGTTGCCCGAGCCTGCCCGATACTGCTGTTCAGCCCTTGCAGCGATTCAGCCTACTTCTAGGCAATTCCATGGGGCCCTGCAGGCTCACACACTCACAGCTACACGGGAGGTGAATAAAGGCCGGAGAGGAAGCCAGACAGGATTTGCTTCTTTTGCTTGCACCACAATGCAGTGCTGAAAGAGGAGGAATCTACATAAAAACGCCTTCCTGGCAACGCCCAAATGCCCTGCTGCCATGCAGATAAACACTGGCAGCGGCAGCAAGTGCATGCCCACAGCCACCCCTTGTTCCTTCACACCTTGTATCAGCTGTAATCCAGTCCAGTCCAGTGCTGCCTGCTGAGCAGCACTGACCAACACTGCCTGGGCCCAGGCTTTTATCTCTGAGGCCCCATTATGATGTCAGAAAGCTGGCTCTGGAATCCTGAGGGCTCCACTATGACACGTGCAAAGTTCCGTCTGAACTTTATATAAGACGGTGAGGCTCAGTCAGTCACTCAGTGTTGCCTGAGAGGGCAACACTGCAACAGCCGGCCGCCAGGCTGTCTTTTTTTTGCACAGCTAGTTGCCTCCAGGAGGCCACAAGAGGGAGACAAGGGACTGCAAAATGGAAAATAGGCATCCACCAACTTTACAGACAACTTCTCCTTGCTCCTACAACCTCCATCCTTGCACAGTTTGTTATTCTTCTAGGTAACATAGTAACAAATCCAAATTGCTGCTCTCTTTGTAGGCAAGCAAGGCTTTGTTGCAACTGCAATTCTTACTTCTTCTTGAAATGTAGGGACGACAGTACATTCCATCACATCCATCTAGTGTACACAGGTAGGTCCATTGTGGCGGGCAGGCGAGCGGGCGGGCTGCTTTATTGGCTGTTTGCTGTTCCCCTACTCCACTCCACTATTTGACTGTTGTGCTGCATCAATCAATCAATCAATCAATCAATCAATCAATCAATCAATCAATCAATCAGTGGCTGGCTCAGGTGCAGCTCTTTAACTTACCTAAAAGGGAGGGCGGAGAGAAGACAAGGAAGGTGAATGAGGTGTTCCAATGTGAAATGCCGGAAACACAGAAACACAGACGACACACAACAAGAGGTGGCAATCTATTCATTAATTGCATTTAATCAATGAGCTCATTATCACTCATGCATTGTCCAACAGGTGTTGAAATAATGGGATTAAAAGGGGAGATCCCTTCAGAAAGACAGAAACAATAGCAAAGACAAAAAACACTTTTGGAATCTGCTTTTAGTCAACACATAAGGAAAGGGTGCACCGGTCCTGGAAATACTGCAATACCAGGTCAATGCGTGGAGTGGACAGAGCAAGCTCTATTTCCATCTCCCTGTTCTAAAAATCCATTTAATATATGGTCCCCAGATAGGGGACGTATCAGATATTAAACTGATAAGAACAGATACTACACTTGATCTTAGCCAAAAGGCCGAGAAGCGATAACCCGAACGGGCCGCGCGTTGCCCGAGCCTGCCCGATACTGCTGTTCAGCCCTTGCAGCGATTCAGCCTACTTCTAGGCAATTCCATGGGGCCCTGCAGGCTCACACACTCACAGCTACACGGGAGGTGAATAAAGGCCGGAGAGGAAGCCAGACAGGATTTGCTTCTTTTGCTTGCACCACAATGCAGTGCTGAAAGAGGAGGAATCTACATAAAAACGCCTTCCTGGCAACGCCCAAATGCCCTGCTGCCATGCAGATAAACACTGGCAGCGGCAGCAAGTGCATGCCCACAGCCACCCCTTGTTCCTTCACACCTTGTATCAGCTGTAATCCAGTCCAGTCCAGTGCTGCCTGCTGAGCAGCACTGACCAACACTGCCTGGGCCCAGGCTTTTATCTCTGAGGCCCCATTATGATGTCAGAAAGCTGGCTCTGGAATCCTGAGGGCTCCACTATGACACATGCAAAGTTCCGTCTGAACTTTATATAAGACGGTGAGGCTCAGTCAGTCACTCAGTGTTGCCTGAGAGGGCAACACTGCAACAGCCGGCCGCCAGGCTGTCTTTTTTTTGCACAGCTAGTTGCCTCCAGGAGGCCACAAGAGGGAGACAAGGGACTGCAAAATGGAAAATAGGCATCCACCAACTTTACAGACAACTTCTCCTTGCTCCTACAACCTCCATCCTTGCACAGTTTGTTATTCTTCTAGGTAACATAGTAACAAATCCAAATTGCTGCTCTCTTTGTAGGCAAGCAAGGCTTTGTTGCAACTGCAATTCTTACTTCTTCTTGAAATGTAGGGACGACAGTACATTCCATCACATCCATCTAGTGTACACAGGTAGGTCCATTGTGGCGGGCAGGCGAGCGGGCGGGCTGCTTTATTGGCTGTTTGCTGTTCCCCTACTCCACTCCACTATTTGACTGTTGTGCTGCATCAATCAATCAATCAATCAATCAATCAATCAATCAATCAATCAATCAATCAATCAATTAATCAATCAATCAATCAATCAATAAATCAGTGGCTGGCTCAGGTGCAGCTCTTTAACTTACCTAAAAGGGAGGGCGGAGAGAAGACAAGGAAGGTGAATGAGGTGTTCCAATGTGAAATGCCGGAAACACAGAAACACAGACGACACACAACAAGAGGTGGCAATCTATTCATTAATTGCATTTAATCAATGAGCTCATTATCACTCATGCATTGTCCAACAGGTGTTGAAATAATGGGATTAAAAGGGGAGATCCCTTCAGAAAGACAGAAACAATAGCAAAGACAAAAAACACTTTTGGAATCTGCTTTTAGTCAACACATAAGGAAAGGGTGCACCGGTCCTGGAAATACTGCAATACCAGGTCAATGCGTGGAGTGGACAGAGCAAGCTCTATTTCCATCTCCCTGTTCTAAAAATCCATTTAATATATGGTCCCCAGATAGGGGACGTATCAGATATTAAACTGATAAGAACAGATACTACACTTGATCTTAGCCAAAAGGCCGAGAAGCGATAACCCGAACGGGCCGCGCGTTGCCCGAGCCTGCCCGATACTGCTGTTCAGCCCTTGCAGCGATTCAGCCTACTTCTAGGCAATTCCATGGGGCCCTGCAGGCTCACACACTCACAGCTACACGGGAGGTGAATAAAGGCCGGAGAGGAAGCCAGACAGGATTTGCTTCTTTTGCTTGCACCACAATGCAGTGCTGAAAGAGGAGGAATCTACATAAAAACGCCTTCCTGGCAACGCCCAAATGCCCTGCTGCCATGCAGATAAACACTGGCAGCGGCAGCAAGTGCATGCCCACAGCCACCCCTTGTTCCTTCACACCTTGTATCAGCTGTAATCCAGTCCAGTCCAGTGCTGCCTGCTGAGCAGCACTGACCAACACTGCCTGGGCCCAGGCTTTTATCTCTGAGGCCCCATTATGATGTCAGAAAGCTGGCTCTGGAATCCTGAGGGCTCCACTATGACACGTGCAAAGTTCCGTCTGAACTTTATATAAGACGGTGAGGCTCAGTCAGTCACTCAGTGTTGCCTGAGAGGGCAACACTGCAACAGCCGGCCGCCAGGCTGTCTTTTTTTTTGCACAGCTAGTTGCCTCCAGGAGGCCACAAGAGGGAGACAAGGGACTGCAAAATGGAAAATAGGCATCCACCAACTTTACAGACAACTTCTCCTTGCTCCTACAACCTCCATCCTTGCACAGTTTGTTATTCTTCTAGGTAACATAGTAACAAATCCAAATTGCTGCTCTCTTTGTAGGCAAGCAAGGCTTTGTTGCAACTGCAATTCTTACTTCTTCTTGAAATGTAGGGACGACAGTACATTCCATCACATCCATCTAGTGTACACAGGTAGGTCCATTGTGGCGGGCAGGCGAGCGGGCGGGCTGCTTTATTGGCTGTTTGCTGTTCCCCTACTCCACTCCACTATTTGACTGTTGTGCTGCATCAATCAATCAATCAATCAATCAATCAATCAATCAATCAATCAATCAATCAATCAATCAATCAGTGGCTGGCTCAGGTGCAGCTCTTTAACTTACCTAAAAGGGAGGGCGGAGAGAAGACAAGGAAGGTGAATGAGGTGTTCCAATGTGAAATGCCGGAAACACAGAAACACAGACGACACACAACAAGAGGTGGCAATCTATTCATTAATTGCATTTAATCAATGAGCTCATTATCACTCATGCATTGTCCAACAGGTGTTGAAATAATGGGATTAAAAGGGGAGATCCCTTCAGAAAGACAGAAACAATAGCAAAGACAAAAAACACTTTTGGAATCTGCTTTTAGTCAACACATAAGGAAAGGGTGCACCGGTCCTGGAAATACTGCAATACCAGGTCAATGCGTGGAGTGGACAGAGCAAGCTCTATTTCCATCTCCCTGTTCTAAAAATCCATTTAATATATGGTCCCCAGATAGGGGACGTATCAGATATTAAACTGATAAGAACAGATACTACACTTGATCTTAGCCAAAAGGCCGAGAAGCGATAACCCGAACGGGCCGCGCGTTGCCCGAGCCTGCCCGATACTGCTGTTCAGCCCTTGCAGCGATTCAGCCTACTTCTAGGCAATTCCATGGGGCCCTGCAGGCTCACACACTCACAGCTACACGGGAGGTGAATAAAGGCCGGAGAGGAAGCCAGACAGGATTTGCTTCTTTTGCTTGCACCACAATGCAGTGCTGAAAGAGGAGGAATCTACATAAAAACGCCTTCCTGGCAACGCCCAAATGCCCTGCTGCCATGCAGATAAACACTGGCAGCGGCAGCAAGTGCATGCCCACAGCCACCCCTTGTTCCTTCACACCTTGTATCAGCTGTAATCCAGTCCAGTCCAGTGCTGCCTGCTGAGCAGCACTGACCAACACTGCCTGGGCCCAGGCTTTTATCTCTGAGGCCCCATTATGATGTCAGAAAGCTGGCTCTGGAATCCTGAGGGCTCCACTATGACACGTGCAAAGTTCCGTCTGAACTTTATATAAGACGGTGAGGCTCAGTCAGTCACTCAGTGTTGCCTGAGAGGGCAACACTGCAACAGCCGGCCGCCAGGCTGTCTTTTTTTTGCACAGCTAGTTGCCTCCAGGAGGCCACAAGAGGGAGACAAGGGACTGCAAAATGGAAAATAGGCATCCACCAACTTTACAGACAACTTCTCCTTGCTCCTACAACCTCCATCCTTGCACAGTTTGTTATTCTTCTAGGTAACATAGTAACAAATCCAAATTGCTGCTCTCTTTGTAGGCAAGCAAGGCTTTGTTGCAACTGCAATTCTTACTTCTTCTTGAAATGTAGGGACGACAGTACATTCCATCACATCCATCTAGTGTACACAGGTAGGTCCATTGTGGCGGGCAGGCGAGCGGGCGGGCTGCTTTATTGGCTGTTTGCTGTTCCCCTACTCCACTCCACTATTTGACTGTTGTGCTGCATCAATCAATCAATCAATCAATCAATCAATCAATCAATCAATCAATCAATCAATCAGTGGCTGGCTCAGGTGCAGCTCTTTAACTTACCTAAAAGGGAGGGCGGAGAGAAGACAAGGAAGGTGAATGAGGTGTTCCAATGTGAAATGCCGGAAACACAGAAACACAGACGACACACAACAAGAGGTGGCAATCTATTCATTAATTGCATTTAATCAATGAGCTCATTATCACTCATGCATTGTCCAACAGGTGTTGAAATAATGGGATTAAAAGGGGAGATCCCTTCAGAAAGACAGAAACAATAGCAAAGACAAAAAACACTTTTGGAATCTGCTTTTAGTCAACACATAAGGAAAGGGTGCACCGGTCCTGGAAATACTGCAATACCAGGTCAATGCGTGGAGTGGACAGAGCAAGCTCTATTTCCATCTCCCTGTTCTAAAAATCCATTTAATATATGGTCCCCAGATAGGGGACGTATCAGATATTAAACTGATAAGAACAGATACTACACTTGATCTTAGCCAAAAGGCCGAGAAGCGATAACCCGAACGGGCCGCGCGTTGCCCGAGCCTGCCCGATACTGCTGTTCAGCCCTTGCAGCGATTCAGCCTACTTCTAGGCAATTCCATGGGGCCCTGCAGGCTCACACACTCACAGCTACACGGGAGGTGAATAAAGGCCGGAGAGGAAGCCAGACAGGATTTGCTTCTTTTGCTTGCACCACAATGCAGTGCTGAAAGAGGAGGAATCTACATAAAAACGCCTTCCTGGCAACGCCCAAATGCCCTGCTGCCATGCAGATAAACACTGGCAGCGGCAGCAAGTGCATGCCCACAGCCACCCCTTGTTCCTTCACACCTTGTATCAGCTGTAATCCAGTCCAGTCCAGTGCTGCCTGCTGAGCAGCACTGACCAACACTGCCTGGGCCCAGGCTTTTATCTCTGAGGCCCCATTATGATGTCAGAAAGCTGGCTCTGGAATCCTGAGGGCTCCACTATGACACGTGCAAAGTTCCGTCTGAACTTTATATAAGACGGTGAGGCTCAGTCAGTCACTCAGTGTTGCCTGAGAGGGCAACACTGCAACAGCCGGCCGCCAGGCTGTCTTTTTTTTGCACAGCTAGTTGCCTCCAGGAGGCCACAAGAGGGAGACAAGGGACTGCAAAATGGAAAATAGGCATCCACCAACTTTACAGACAACTTCTCCTTGCTCCTACAACCTCCATCCTTGCACAGTTTGTTATTCTTCTAGGTAACATAGTAACAAATCCAAATTGCTGCTCTCTTTGTAGGCAAGCAAGGCTTTGTTGCAACTGCAATTCTTACTTCTTCTTGAAATGTAGGGACGACAGTACATTCCATCACATCCATCTAGTGTACACAGGTAGGTCCATTGTGGCGGGCAGGCGAGCGGGCGGGCTGCTTTATTGGCTGTTTGCTGTTCCCCTACTCCACTCCACTATTTGACTGTTGTGCTGCATCAATCAATCAATCAATCAATCAATCAATCAATCAATCAATCAATCAGTGGCTGGCTCAGGTGCAGCTCTTTAACTTACCTAAAAGGGAGGGCGGAGAGAAGACAAGGAAGGTGAATGAGGTGTTCCAATGTGAAATGCCGGAAACACAGAAACACAGACGACACACAACAAGAGGTGGCAATCTATTCATTAATTGCATTTAATCAATGAGCTCATTATCACTCATGCATTGTCCAACAGGTGTTGAAATAATGGGATTAAAAGGGGAGATCCCTTCAGAAAGACAGAAACAATAGCAAAGACAAAAAACACTTTTGGAATCTGCTTTTAGTCAACACATAAGGAAAGGGTGCACCGGTCCTGGAAATACTGCAATACCAGGTCAATGCGTGGAGTGGACAGAGCAAGCTCTATTTCCATCTCCCTGTTCTAAAAATCCATTTAATATATGGTCCCCAGATAGGGGACGTATCAGATATTAAACTGATAAGAACAGATACTACACTTGATCTTAGCCAAAAGGCCGAGAAGCGATAACCCGAACGGGCCGCGCGTTGCCCGAGCCTGCCCGATACTGCTGTTCAGCCCTTGCAGCGATTCAGCCTACTTCTAGGCAATTCCATGGGGCCCTGCAGGCTCACACACTCACAGCTACACGGGAGGTGAATAAAGGCCGGAGAGGAAGCCAGACAGGATTTGCTTCTTTTGCTTGCACCACAATGCAGTGCTGAAAGAGGAGGAATCTACATAAAAACGCCTTCCTGGCAACGCCCAAATGCCCTGCTGCCATGCAGATAAACACTGGCAGCGGCAGCAAGTGCATGCCCACAGCCACCCCTTGTTCCTTCACACCTTGTATCAGCTGTAATCCAGTCCAGTCCAGTGCTGCCTGCTGAGCAGCACTGACCAACACTGCCTGGGCCCAGGCTTTTATCTCTGAGGCCCCATTATGATGTCAGAAAGCTGGCTCTGGAATCCTGAGGGCTCCACTATGACACGTGCAAAGTTCCGTCTGAACTTTATATAAGACGGTGAGGCTCAGTCAGTCACTCAGTGTTGCCTGAGAGGGCAACACTGCAACAGCCGGCCGCCAGGCTGTCTTTTTTTTTGCACAGCTAGTTGCCTCCAGGAGGCCACAAGAGGGAGACAAGGGACTGCAAAATGGAAAATAGGCATCCACCAACTTTACAGACAACTTCTCCTTGCTCCTACAACCTCCATCCTTGCACAGTTTGTTATTCTTCTAGGTAACATAGTAACAAATCCAAATTGCTGCTCTCTTTGTAGGCAAGCAAGGCTTTGTTGCAACTGCAATTCTTACTTCTTCTTGAAATGTAGGGACGACAGTACATTCCATCACATCCATCTAGTGTACACAGGTAGGTCCATTGTGGCGGGCAGGCGAGCGGGCGGGCTGCTTTATTGGCTGTTTGCTGTTCCCCTACTCCACTCCACTATTTGACTGTTGTGCTGCATCAATCAATCAATCAATCAATCAATCAATCAATCAATCAATCAATCAGTGGCTGGCTCAGGTGCAGCTCTTTAACTTACCTAAAAGGGAGGGCGGAGAGAAGACAAGGAAGGTGAATGAGGTGTTCCAATGTGAAATGCCGGAAACACAGAAACACAGACGACACACAACAAGAGGTGGCAATCTATTCATTAATTGCATTTAATCAATGAGCTCATTATCACTCATGCATTGTCCAACAGGTGTTGAAATAATGGGATTAAAAGGGGAGATCCCTTCAGAAAGACAGAAACAATAGCAAAGACAAAAAACACTTTTGGAATCTGCTTTTAGTCAACACATAAGGAAAGGGTGCACCGGTCCTGGAAATACTGCAATACCAGGTCAATGCGTGGAGTGGACAGAGCAAGCTCTATTTCCATCTCCCTGTTCTAAAAATCCATTTAATATATGGTCCCCAGATAGGGGACGTATCAGATATTAAACTGATAAGAACAGATACTACACTTGATCTTAGCCAAAAGGCCGAGAAGCGATAACCCGAACGGGCCGCGCGTTGCCCGAGCCTGCCCGATACTGCTGTTCAGCCCTTGCAGCGATTCAGCCTACTTCTAGGCAATTCCATGGGGCCCTGCAGGCTCACACACTCACAGCTACACGGGAGGTGAATAAAGGCCGGAGAGGAAGCCAGACAGGATTTGCTTCTTTTGCTTGCACCACAATGCAGTGCTGAAAGAGGAGGAATCTACATAAAAACGCCTTCCTGGCAACGCCCAAATGCCCTGCTGCCATGCAGATAAACACTGGCAGCGGCAGCAAGTGCATGCCCACAGCCACCCCTTGTTCCTTCACACCTTGTATCAGCTGTAATCCAGTCCAGTCCAGTGCTGCCTGCTGAGCAGCACTGACCAACACTGCCTGGGCCCAGGCTTTTATCTCTGAGGCCCCATTATGATGTCAGAAAGCTGGCTCTGGAATCCTGAGGGCTCCACTATGACACGTGCAAAGTTCCGTCTGAACTTTATATAAGACGGTGAGGCTCAGTCAGTCACTCAGTGTTGCCTGAGAGGGCAACACTGCAACAGCCGGCCGCCAGGCTGTCTTTTTTTTGCACAGCTAGTTGCCTCCAGGAGGCCACAAGTGGGAGACAAGGGACTGCAAAATGGAAAATAGGCATCCACCAACTTTACAGACAACTTCTCCTTGCTCCTACAACCTCCATCCTTGCACAGTTTGTTATTCTTCTAGGTAACATAGTAACAAATCCAAATTGCTGCTCTCTTTGTAGGCAAGCAAGGCTTTGTTGCAACTGCAATTCTTACTTCTTCTTGAAATGTAGGGACGACAGTACATTCCATCACATCCATCTAGTGTACACAGGTAGGTCCATTGTGGCGGGCAGGCGAGCGGGCGGGCTGCTTTATTGGCTGTTTGCTGTTCCCCTACTCCACTCCACTATTTGACTGTTGTGCTGCATCAATCAATCAATCAATCAATCAATCAATCAATCAATCAATCAATCAATCAGTGGCTGGCTCAGGTGCAGCTCTTTAACTTACCTAAAAGGGAGGGCGGAGAGAAGACAAGGAAGGTGAATGAGGTGTTCCAATGTGAAATGCCGGAAACACAGAAACACAGACGACACACAACAAGAGGTGGCAATCTATTCATTAATTGCATTTAATCAATGAGCTCATTATCACTCATGCATTGTCCAACAGGTGTTGAAATAATGGGATTAAAAGGGGAGATCCCTTCAGAAAGACAGAAACAATAGCAAAGACAAAAAACACTTTTGGAATCTGCTTTTAGTCAACACATAAGGAAAGGGTGCACCGGTCCTGGAAATACTGCAATACCAGGTCAATGCGTGGAGTGGACAGAGCAAGCTCTATTTCCATCTCCCTGTTCTAAAAATCCATTTAATATATGGTCCCCAGATAGGGGACGTATCAGATATTAAACTGATAAGAACAGATACTACACTTGATCTTAGCCAAAAGGCCGAGAAGCGATAACCCGAACGGGCCGCGCGTTGCCCGAGCCTGCCCGATACTGCTGTTCAGCCCTTGCAGCGATTCAGCCTACTTCTAGGCAATTCCATGGGGCCCTGCAGGCTCACACACTCACAGCTACACGGGAGGTGAATAAAGGCCGGAGAGGAAGCCAGACAGGATTTGCTTCTTTTGCTTGCACCACAATGCAGTGCTGAAAGAGGAGGAATCTACATAAAAACGCCTTCCTGGCAACGCCCAAATGCCCTGCTGCCATGCAGATAAACACTGGCAGCGGCAGCAAGTGCATGCCCACAGCCACCCCTTGTTCCTTCACACCTTGTATCAGCTGTAATCCAGTCCAGTCCAGTGCTGCCTGCTGAGCAGCACTGACCAACACTGCCTGGGCCCAGGCTTTTATCTCTGAGGCCCCATTATGATGTCAGAAAGCTGGCTCTGGAATCCTGAGGGCTCCACTATGACACGTGCAAAGTTCCGTCTGAACTTTATATAAGACGGTGAGGCTCAGTCAGTCACTCAGTGTTGCCTGAGAGGGCAACACTGCAACAGCCGGCCGCCAGGCAGTCTTTTTTTTGCACAGCTAGTTGCCTCCAGGAGGCCACAAGAGGGAGACAAGGGACTGCAAAATGGAAAATAGGCATCCACCAACTTTACAGACAACTTCTCCTTGCTCCTACAACCTCCATCCTTGCACAGTTTGTTATTCTTCTAGGTAACATAGTAACAAATCCAAATTGCTGCTCTCTTTGTAGGCAAGCAAGGCTTTGTTGCAAATGCAATTCTTACTTCTTCTTGAAATGTAGGGACGACAGTACATTCCATCACATCCATCTAGTGTACACAGGTAGGTCCATTGTGGCGGGCAGGCGAGCGGGCGGGCTGCTTTATTGGCTGTTTGCTGTTCCCCTACTCCACTCCACTATTTGACTGTTGTGCTGCATCAATCAATCAATCAATCAATCAATCAATCAATCAATCAATCAATCAATCAATCAATCAATCAATCAATCAGTGGCTGGCTCAGGTGCAGCTCTTTAACTTACCTAAAAGGGAGGGCGGAGAGAAGACAAGGAAGGTGAATGAGGTGTTCCAATGTGAAATGCCGGAAACACAGAAACACAGACGACACACAACAAGAGGTGGCAATCTATTCATTAATTGCATTTAATCAATGAGCTCATTATCACTCATGCATTGTCCAACAGGTGTTGAAATAATGGGATTAAAAGGGGAGATCCCTTCAGAAAGACAGAAACAATAGCAAAGACAAAAAACACTTTTGGAATCTGCTTTTAGTCAACACATAAGGAAAGGGTGCTCCGGTCCTGGAAATACTGCAATACCAGGTCAATGCGTGGAGTGGACAGAGCAAGCTCTATTTCCATCTCCCTGTTCTAAAAATCCATTTAATATATGGTCCCCAGATAGGGGACGTATCAGATATTAAACTGATAAGAACAGATACTACACTTGATCTTAGCCAAAAGGCCGAGAAGCGATAACCCGAACGGGCCGCGCGTTGCCCGAGCCTGCCCGATACTGCTGTTCAGCCCTTGCAGCGATTCAGCCTACTTCTAGGCAATTCCATGGGGCCCTGCAGGCTCACACACTCACAGCTACACGGGAGGTGAATAAAGGCCGGAGAGGAAGCCAGACAGGATTTGCTTCTTTTGCTTGCACCACAATGCAGTGCTGAAAGAGGAGGAATCTACATAAAAACGCCTTCCTGGCAACGCCCAAATGCCCTGCTGCCATGCAGATAAACACTGGCAGCGGCAGCAAGTGCATGCCCACAGCCACCCCTTGTTCCTTCACACCTTGTATCAGCTGTAATCCAGTCCAGTCCAGTGCTGCCTGCTGAGCAGCACTGACCAACACTGCCTGGGCCCAGGCTTTTATCTCTGAGGCCCCATTATGATGTCAGAAAGCTGGCTCTGGAATCCTGAGGGCTCCACTATGACACGTGCAAAGTTCCGTCTGAACTTTATATAAGACGGTGAGGCTCAGTCAGTCACTCAGTGTTGCCTGAGAGGGCAACACTGCAACAGCCGGCCGCCAGGCTGTCTTTTTTTTGCACAGCTAGTTGCCTCCAGGAGGCCACAAGAGGGAGACAAGGGACTGCAAAATGGAAAATAGGCATCCACCAACTTTACAGACAACTTCTCCTTGCTCCTACAACCTCCATCCTTGCACAGTTTGTTATTCTTCTAGGTAACATAGTAACAAATCCAAATTGCTGCTCTCTTTGTAGGCAAGCAAGGCTTTGTTGCAACTGCAATTCTTACTTCTTCTTGAAATGTAGGGACGACAGTACATTCCATCACATCCATCTAGTGTACACAGGTAGGTCCATTGTGGCGGGCAGGCGAGCGGGCGGGCTGCTTTATTGGCTGTTTGCTGTTCCCCTACTCCACTCCACTATTTGACTGTTGTGCTGCATCAATCAATCAATCAATCAATCAATCAATCAATCAGTGGCTGGCTCAGGTGCAGCTCTTTAACTTACCTAAAAGGGAGGGCGGAGAGAAGACAAGGAAGGTGAATGAGGTGTTCCAATGTGAAATGCCGGAAACACAGAAACACAGACGACACACAACAAGAGGTGGCAATCTATTCATTAATTGCATTTAATCAATGAGCTCATTATCACTCATGCATTGTCCAACAGGTGTTGAAATAATGGGATTAAAAGGGGAGATCCCTTCAGAAAGACAGAAACAATAGCAAAGACAAAAAACACTTTTGGAATCTGCTTTTAGTCAACACATAAGGAAAGGGTGCTCCGGTCCTGGAAATACTGCAATACCAGGTCAATGCGTGGAGTGGACAGAGCAAGCTCTATTTCCATCTCCCTGTTCTAAAAATCCATTTAATATATGGTCCCCAGATAGGGGACGTATCAGATATTAAACTGATAAGAACAGATACTACACTTGATCTTAGCCAAAAGGCCGAGAAGCGATAACCCGAACGGGCCGCGCGTTGCCCGAGCCTGCCCGATACTGCTGTTCAGCCCTTGCAGCGATTCAGCCTACTTCTAGGCAATTCCATGGGGCCCTGCAGGCTCACACACTCACAGCTACACGGGAGGTGAATAAAGGCCGGAGAGGAAGCCAGACAGGATTTGCTTCTTTTGCTTGCACCACAATGCAGTGCTGAAAGAGGAGGAATCTACATAAAAACGCCTTCCTGGCAACGCCCAAATGCCCTGCTGCCATGCAGATAAACACTGGCAGCGGCAGCAAGTGCATGCCCACAGCCACCCCTTGTTCCTTCACACCTTGTATGAGCTGTAATCCAGTCCAGTCCAGTGCTGCCTGCTGAGCAGCACTGACCAACACTGCCTGGGCCCAGGCTTTTATCTCTGAGGCCCCATTATGATGTCAGAAAGCTGGCTCTGGAATCCTGAGGGCTCCACTATGACACGTGCAAAGTTCCGTCTGAACTTTATATAAGACGGTGAGGCTCAGTCAGTCACTCAGTGTTGCCTGAGAGGGCAACACTGCAACAGCCGGCCGCCAGGCTGTCTTTTTTTTGCACAGCTAGTTGCCTCCAGGAGGCCACAAGAGGGAGACAAGGGACTGCAAAATGGAAAATAGGCATCCACCAACTTTACAGACAACTTCTCCTTGCTCCTACAACCTCCATCCTTGCACAGTTTGTTATTCTTCTAGGTAACATAGTAACAAATCCAAATTGCTGCTCTCTTTGTAGGCAAGCAAGGCTTTGTTGCAACTGCAATTCTTACTTCTTCTTGAAATGTAGGGACGACAGTACATTCCATCACATCCATCTAGTGTACACAGGTAGGTCCATTGTGGCGGGCAGGCGAGCGGGCGGGCTGCTTTATTGGCTGTTTGCTGTTCCCCTACTCCACTCCACTATTTGACTGTTGTGCTGCATCAATCAATCAATCAATCAATCAATCAATCAATCAATCAATCAATCAATCAATCAATCAGTGGCTGGCTCAGGTGCAGCTCTTTAACTTACCTAAAAGGGAGGGCGGAGAGAAGACAAGGAAGGTGAATGAGGTGTTCCAATGTGAAATGCCGGAAACACAGAAACACAGACGACACACAACAAGAGGTGGCAATCTATTCATTAATTGCATTTAATCAATTAGCTCATTATCACTCATGCATTGTCCAACAGGTGTTGAAATAATGGGATTAAAAGGGGAGATCCCTTCAGAAAGACAGAAACAATAGCAAAGACAAAAAACACTTTTGGAATCTGCTTTTAGTCAACACATAAGGAAAGGGTGCACCGGTCCTGGAAATACTGCAATACCAGGTCAATGCGTGGAGTGGACAGAGCAAGCTCTATTTCCATCTCCCTGTTCTAAAAATCCATTTAATATATGGTCCCCAGATAGGGGACGTATCAGATATTAAACTGATAAGAACAGATACTACACTTGATCTTAGCCAAAAGGCCGAGAAGCGATAACCCGAACGGGCCGCGCGTTGCCCGAGCCTGCCCGATACTGCTGTTCAGCCCTTGCAGCGATTCAGCCTACTTCTAGGCAATTCCATGGGGCCCTGCAGGCTCACACACTCACAGCTACACGGGAGGTGAATAAAGGCCGGAGAGGAAGCCAGACAGGATTTGCTTCTTTTGCTTGCACCACAATGCAGTGCTGAAAGAGGAGGAATCTACATAAAAACGCCTTCCTGGCAACGCCCAAATGCCCTGCTGCCATGCAGATAAACACTGGCAGCGGCAGCAAGTGCATGCCCACAGCCACCCCTTGTTCCTTCACACCTTGTATCAGCTGTAATCCAGTCCAGTCCAGTGCTGCCTGCTGAGCAGCACTGACCAACACTGCCTGGGCCCAGGCTTTTATCTCTGAGGCCCCATTATGATGTCAGAAAGCTGGCTCTGGAATCCTGAGGGCTCCACTATGACACGTGCAAAGTTCCGTCTGAACTTTATATAAGACGGTGAGGCTCAGTCAGTCACTCAGTGTTGCCTGAGAGGGCAACACTGCAACAGCCGGCCGCCAGGCTGTCTTTTTTTTGCACAGCTAGTTGCCTCCAGGAGGCCACAAGAGGGAGACAAGGGACTGCAAAATGGAAAATAGGCATCCACCAACTTTACAGACAACTTCTCCTTGCTCCTACAACCTCCATCCTTGCACAGTTTGTTATTCTTCTAGGTAACATAGTAACAAATCCAAATTGCTGCTCTCTTTGTAGGCAAGCAAGGCTTTGTTGCAACTGCAATTCTTACTTCTTCTTGAAATGTAGGGACGACAGTACATTCCATCACATCCATCTAGTGTACACAGGTAGGTCCATTGTGGCGGGCAGGCGAGCGGGCGGGCTGCTTTATTGGCTGTTTGCTGTTCCCCTACTCCACTCCACTATTTGACTGTTGTGCTGCATCAATCAATCAATCAATCAATCAATCAATCAATCAATCAGTGGCTGGCTCAGGTGCAGCTCTTTAACTTACCTAAAAGGGAGGGCGGAGAGAAGACAAGGAAGGTGAATGAGGTGTTCCAATGTGAAATGCCGGAAACACAGAAACACAGACGACACACAACAAGAGGTGGCAATCTATTCATTAATTGCATTCAATCAATGAGCTCATTATCACTCATGCATTGTCCAACAGGTGTTGAAATAATGGGATTAAAAGGGGAGATCCCTTCAGAAAGACAGAAACAATAGCAAAGACAAAAAACACTTTTGGAATCTGCTTTTAGTCAACACATAAGGAAAGGGTGCACCGGTCCTGGAAATACTGCAATACCAGGTCAATGCGTGGAGTGGACAGAGCAAGCTCTATTTCCATCTCCCTGTTCTAAAAATCCATTTAATATATGGTCCCCAGATAGGGGACGTATCAGATATTAAACTGATAAGAACAGATACTACACTTGATCTTAGCCAAAAGGCCGAGAAGCGATAACCCGAACGGGCCGCGCGTTGCCCGAGCCTGCCCGATACTGCTGTTCAGCCCTTGCAGCGATTCAGCCTACTTCTAGGCAATTCCATGGGGCCCTGCAGGCTCACACACTCACAGCTACACGGGAGGTGAATAAAGGCCGGAGAGGAAGCCAGACAGGATTTGCTTCTTTTGCTTGCACCACAATGCAGTGCTGAAAGAGGAGGAATCTACATAAAAACGCCTTCCTGGCAACGCCCAAATGCCCTGCTGCCATGCAGATAAACACTGGCAGCGGCAGCAAGTGCATGCCCACAGCCACCCCTTGTTCCTTCACACCTTGTATCAGCTGTAATCCAGTCCAGTCCAGTGCTGCCTGCTGAGCAGCACTGACCAACACTGCCTGGGCCCAGGCTTTTATCTCTGAGGCCCCATTATGATGTCAGAAAGCTGGCTCTGGAATCCTGAGGGCTCCACTATGACACGTGCAAAGTTCCGTCTGAACTTTATATAAGACGGTGAGGCTCAGTCAGTCACTCAGTGTTGCCTGAGAGGGCAACACTGCAACAGCCGGCCGCCAGGCTGTCTTTTTTTTGCACAGCTAGTTGCCTCCAGGAGGCCACAAGAGGGAGACAAGGGACTGCAAAATGGAAAATAGGCATCCACCAACTTTACAGACAACTTCTCCTTGCTCCTACAACCTCCATCCTTGCACAGTTTGTTATTCTTCTAGGTAACATAGTAACAAATCCAAATTGCTGCTCTCTTTGTAGGCAAGCAAGGCTTTGTTGCAACTGCAATTCTTACTTCTTCTTGAAATGTAGGGACGACAGTACATTCCATCACATCCATCTAGTGTACACAGGTAGGTCCATTGTGGCGGGCAGGCGAGCGGGCGGGCTGCTTTATTGGCTGTTTGCTGTTCCCCTACTCCACTCCACTATTTGACTGTTGTGCTGCATCAATCAATCAATCAATCAATCAATCAATCAATCAATCAATCAATCAATTAATCAATCAATCAATCAATCAATCAGTGGCTGGCTCAGGTGCAGCTCTTTAACTTACCTAAAAGGGAGGGCGGAGAGAAGACAAGGAAGGTGAATGAGGTGTTCCAATGTGAAATGCCGGAAACACAGAAACACAGACGACACACAACAAGAGGTGGCAATCTATTCATTAATTGCATTTAATCAATGAGCTCATTATCACTCATGCATTGTCCAACAGGTGTTGAAATAATGGGATTAAAAGGGGAGATCCCTTCAGAAAGACAGAAACAATAGCAAAGACAAAAAACACTTTTGGAATCTGCTTTTAGTCAACACATAAGGAAAGGGTGCACCGGTCCTGGAAATACTGCAATACCAGGTCAATGCGTGGAGTGGACAGAGCAAGCTCTATTTCCATCTCCCTGTTCTAAAAATCCATTTAATATATGGTCCCCAGATAGGGGACGTATCAGATATTAAACTGATAAGAACAGATACTACACTTGATCTTAGCCAAAAGGCCGAGAAGCGATAACCCGAACGGGCCGCGCGTTGCCCGAGCCTGCCCGATACTGCTGTTCAGCCCTTGCAGCGATTCAGCCTACTTCTAGGCAATTCCATGGGGCCCTGCAGGCTCACACACTCACAGCTACACGGGAGGTGAATAAAGGCCGGAGAGGAAGCCAGACAGGATTTGCTTCTTTTGCTTGCACCACAATGCAGTGCTGAAAGAGGAGGAATCTACATAAAAACGCCTTCCTGGCAACGCCCAAATGCCCTGCTGCCATGCAGATAAACACTGGCAGCGGCAGCAAGTGCATGCCCACAGCCACCCCTTGTTCCTTCACACCTTGTATCAGCTGTAATCCAGTCCAGTCCAGTGCTGCCTGCTGAGCAGCACTGACCAACACTGCCTGGGCCCAGGCTTTTATCTCTGAGGCCCCATTATGATGTCAGAAAGCTGGCTCTGGAATCCTGAGGGCTCCACTATGACACGTGCAAAGTTCCGTCTGAACTTTATATAAGACGGTGAGGCTCAGTCAGTCACTCAGTGTTGCCTGAGAGGGCAACACTGCAACAGCCGGCCGCCAGGCTGTCTTTTTTTTGCACAGCTAGTTGCCTCCAGGAGGCCACAAGAGGGAGACAAGGGACTGCAAAATGGAAAATAGGCATCCACCAACTTTACAGACAACTTCTCCTTGCTCCTACAACCTCCATCCTTGCACAGTTTGTTATTCTTCTAGGTAACATAGTAACAAATCCAAATTGCTGCTCTCTTTGTAGGCAAGCAAGGCTTTGTTGCAACTGCAATTCTTACTTCTTCTTGAAATGTAGGGACGACAGTACATTCCATCACATCCATCTAGTGTACACAGGTAGGTCCATTGTGGCGGGCAGGCGAGCGGGCGGGCTGCTTTATTGGCTGTTTGCTGTTCCCCTACTCCACTCCACTATTTGACTGTTGTGCTGCATCAATCAATCAATCAATCAATCAATCAATCAATCAATCAATCAGTGGCTGGCTCAGGTGCAGCTCTTTAACTTACCTAAAAGGGAGGGCGGAGAGAAGACAAGGAAGGTGAATGAGGTGTTCCAATGTGAAATGCCGGAAACACAGAAACACAGACGACACACAACAAGAGGTGGCAATCTATTCATTAATTGCATTTAATCAATGAGCTCATTATCACTCATGCATTGTCCAACAGGTGTTGAAATAATGGGATTAAAAGGGGAGATCCCTTCAGAAAGACAGAAACAATAGCAAAGACAAAAAACACTTTTGGAATCTGCTTTTAGTCAACACATAAGGAAAGGGTGCACCGGTCCTGGAAATACTGCAATACCAGGTCAATGCGTGGAGTGGACAGAGCAAGCTCTATTTCCATCTCCCTGTTCTAAAAATCCATTTAATATATGGTCCCCAGATAGGGGACGTATCAGATATTAAACTGATAAGAACAGATACTACACTTGATCTTAGCCAAAAGGCCGAGAAGCGATAACCCGAACGGGCCGCGCGTTGCCCGAGCCTGCCCGATACTGCTGTTCAGCCCTTGCAGCGATTCAGCCTACTTCTAGGCAATTCCATGGGGCCCTGCAGGCTCACACACTCACAGCTACACGGGAGGTGAATAAAGGCCGGAGAGGAAGCCAGACAGGATTTGCTTCTTTTGCTTGCACCACAATGCAGTGCTGAAAGAGGAGGAATCTACATAAAAACGCCTTCCTGGCAACGCCCAAATGCCCTGCTGCCATGCAGATAAACACTGGCAGCGGCAGCAAGTGCATGCCCACAGCCACCCCTTGTTCCTTCACACCTTGTATCAGCTGTAATCCAGTCCAGTCCAGTGCTGCCTGCTGAGCAGCACTGACCAACACTGCCTGGGCCCAGGCTTTTATCTCTGAGGCCCCATTATGATGTCAGAAAGCTGGCTCTGGAATCCTGAGGGCTCCACTATGACACGTGCAAAGTTCCGTCTGAACTTTATATAAGACGGTGAGGCTCAGTCAGTCACTCAGTGTTGCCTGAGAGGGCAACACTGCAACAGCCGGCCGCCAGGCTGTCTTTTTTTTGCACAGCTAGTTGCCTCCAGGAGGCCACAAGAGGGAGACAAGGGACTGCAAAATGGAAAATAGGCATCCACCAACTTTACAGACAACTTCTCCTTGCTCCTACAACCTCCATCCTTGCACAGTTTGTTATTCTTCTAGGTAACATAGTAACAAATCCAAATTGCTGCTCTCTTTGTAGGCAAGCAAGGCTTTGTTGCAACTGCAATTCTTACTTCTTCTTGAAATGTAGGGACGACAGTACATTCCATCACATCCATCTAGTGTACACAGGTAGGTCCATTGTGGCGGGCAGGCGAGCGGGCGGGCTGCTTTATTGGCTGTTTGCTGTTCCCCTACTCCACTCCACTATTTGACTGTTGTGCTGCATCAATCAATCAATCAATCAATCAATCAATCAATCAATCAATTAATCAATCAATCAATCAATCAGTGGCTGGCTCAGGTGCAGCTCTTTAACTTACCTAAAAGGGAGGGCGGAGAGAAGACAAGGAAGGTGAATGAGGTGTTCCAATGTGAAATGCCGGAAACACAGAAACACAGACGACACACAACAAGAGGTGGCAATCTATTCATTAATTGCATTTAATCAATGAGCTCATTATCACTCATGCATTGTCCAACAGGTGTTGAAATAATGGGATTAAAAGGGGAGATCCCTTCAGAAAGACAGAAACAATAGCAAAGACAAAAAACACTTTTGGAATCTGCTTTTAGTCAACACATAAGGAAAGGGTGCACCGGTCCTGGAAATACTGCAATACCAGGTCAATGCGTGGAGTGGACAGAGCAAGCTCTATTTCCATCTCCCTGTTCTAAAAATCCATTTAATATATGGTCCCCAGATAGGGGACGTATCAGATATTAAACTGATAAGAACAGATACTACACTTGATCTTAGCCAAAAGGCCGAGAAGCGATAACCCGAACGGGCCGCGCGTTGCCCGAGCCTGCCCGATACTGCTGTTCAGCCCTTGCAGCGATTCAGCCTACTTCTAGGCAATTCCATGGGGCCCTGCAGGCTCACACACTCACAGCTACACGGGAGGTGAATAAAGGCCGGAGAGGAAGCCAGACAGGATTTGCTTCTTTTGCTTGCACCACAATGCAGTGCTGAAAGAGGAGGAATCTACATAAAAACGCCTTCCTGGCAACGCCCAAATGCCCTGCTGCCATGCAGATAAACACTGGCAGCGGCAGCAAGTGCATGCCCACAGCCACCCCTTGTTCCTTCACACCTTGTATCAGCTGTAATCCAGTCCAGTCCAGTGCTGCCTGCTGAGCAGCACTGACCAACACTGCCTGGGCCTAGGCTTTTATCTCTGAGGCCCCATTATGATGTCAGAAAGCTGGCTCTGGAATCCTGAGGGCTCCACTATGACACGTGCAAAGTTCCGTCTGAACTTTATATAAGACGGTGAGGCTCAGTCAGTCACTCAGTGTTGCCTGAGAGGGCAACACTGCAACAGCCGGCCGCCAGGCTGTCTTTTTTTTGCACAGCTAGTTGCCTCCAGGAGGCCACAAGAGGGAGACAAGGGACTGCAAAATGGAAAATAGGCATCCACCAACTTTACAGACAACTTCTCCTTGCTCCTACAACCTCCATCCTTGCACAGTTTGTTATTCTTCTAGGTAACATAGTAACAAATCCAAATTGCTGCTCTCTTTGTAGGCAAGCAAGGCTTTGTTGCAACTGCAATTCTTACTTCTTCTTGAAATGTAGGGACGACAGTACATTCCATCACATCCATCTAGTGTACACAGGTAGGTCCATTGTGGCGGGCGGGCTGCTTTATTGGCTGTTTGCTGTTCCCCTACTCCACTCCACTATTTGACTGTTGTGCTGCATCAATCAATCAATCAATCAATCAATCAATCAATCAATCAATCAATCAGTGGCTGGCTCAGGTGCAGCTCTTTAACTTACCTAAAAGGGAGGGCGGAGAGAAGACAAGGAAGGTGAATGAGGTGTTCCAATGTGAAATGCCGGAAACACAGAAACACAGACGACACACAACAAGAGGTGGCAATCTATTCATTAATTGCATTTAATCAATGAGCTCATTATCACTCATGCATTGTCCAACAGGTGTTGAAATAATGGGATTAAAAGGGGAGATCCCTTCAGAAAGACAGAAACAATAGCAAAGACAAAAAACACTTTTGGAATCTGCTTTTAGTCAACACATAAGGAAAGGGTGCACCGGTCCTGGAAATACTGCAATACCAGGTCAATGCGTGGAGTGGACAGAGCAAGCTCTATTTCCATCTCCCTGTTCTAAAAATCCATTTAATATATGGTCCCCAGATAGGGGACGTATCAGATATTAAACTGATAAGAACAGATACTACACTTGATCTTAGCCAAAAGGCCGAGAAGCGATAACCCGAACGGGCCGCGCGTTGCCCGAGCCTGCCCGATACTGCTGTTCAGCCCTTGCAGCGATTCAGCCTACTTCTAGGCAATTCCATGGGGCCCTGCAGGCTCACACACTCACAGCTACACGGGAGGTGAATAAAGGCCGGAGAGGAAGCCAGACAGGATTTGCTTCTTTTGCTTGCACCACAATGCAGTGCTGAAAGAGGAGGAATCTACATAAAAACGCCTTCCTGGCAACGCCCAAATGCCCTGCTGCCATGCAGATAAACACTGGCAGCGGCAGCAAGTGCATGCCCACAGCCACCCCTTGTTCCTTCACACCTTGTATCAGCTGTAATCCAGTCCAGTCCAGTGCTGCCTGCTGAGCAGCACTGACCAACACTGCCTGGGCCCAGGCTTTTATCTCTGAGGCCCCATTATGATGTCAGAAAGCTGGCTCTGGAATCCTGAGGGCTCCACTATGACACGTGCAAAGTTCCGTCTGAACTTTATATAAGACGGTGAGGCTCAGTCAGTCACTCAGTGTTGCCTGAGAGGGCAACACTGCAACAGCCGGCCGCCAGGCTGTCTTTTTTTTGCACAGCTAGTTGCCTCCAGGAGGCCACAAGAGGGAGACAAGGGACTGCAAAATGGAAAATAGGCATCCACCAACTTTACAGACAACTTCTCCTTGCTCCTACAACCTCCATCCTTGCACAGTTTGTTATTCTTCTAGGTAACATAGTAACAAATCCAAATTGCTGCTCTCTTTGTAGGCAAGCAAGGCTTTGTTGCAACTGCAATTCTTACTTCTTCTTGAAATGTAGGGACGACAGTACATTCCATCACATCCATCTAGTGTACACAGGTAGGTCCATTGTGGCGGGCAGGCGAGCGGGCGGGCTGCTTTATTGGCTGTTTGCTGTTCCCCTACTCCACTCCACTATTTGACTGTTGTGCTGCATCAATCAATCAATCAATCAATCAATCAATCAATCAATCAATCAATCAATCAATCAGTGGCTGGCTCAGGTGCAGCTCTTTAACTTACCTAAAAGGGAGGGCGGAGAGAAGACAAGGAAGGTGAATGAGGTGTTCCAATGTGAAATGCCGGAAACACAGAAACACAGACGACACACAACAAGAGGTGGCAATCTATTCATTAATTGCATTTAATCAATGAGCTCATTATCACTCATGCATTGTCCAACAGGTGTTGAAATAATGGGATTAAAAGGGGAGATCCCTTCAGAAAGACAGAAACAATAGCAAAGACAAAAAACACTTTTGGAATCTGCTTTTAGTCAACACATAAGGAAAGGGTGCTCCGGTCCTGGAAATACTGCAATACCAGGTCAATGCGTGGAGTGGACAGAGCAAGCTCTATTTCCATCTCCCTGTTCTAAAAATCCATTTAATATATGGTCCCCAGATAGGGGACGTATCAGATATTAAACTGATAAGAACAGATACTACACTTGATCTTAGCCAAAAGGCCGAGAAGCGATAACCCGAACGGGCCGCGCGTTGCCCGAGCCTGCCCGATACTGCTGTTCAGCCCTTGCAGCGATTCAGCCTACTTCTAGGCAATTCCATGGGGCCCTGCAGGCTCACACACTCACAGCTACACGGGAGGTGAATAAAGGCCGGAGAGGAAGCCAGACAGGATTTGCTTCTTTTGCTTGCACCACAATGCAGTGCTGAAAGAGGAGGAATCTACATAAAAACGCCTTCCTGGCAACGCCCAAATGCCCTGCTGCCATGCAGATAAACACTGGCAGCGGCAGCAAGTGCATGCCCACAGCCACCCCTTGTTCCTTCACACCTTGTATCAGCTGTAATCCAGTCCAGTCCAGTGCTGCCTGCTGAGCAGCACTGACCAACACTGCCTGGGCCCAGGCTTTTATCTCTGAGGCCCCATTATGATGTCAGAAAGCTGGCTCTGGAATCCTGAGGGCTCCACTATGACACGTGCAAAGTTCCGTCTGAACTTTATATAAGACGGTGAGGCTCAGTCAGTCACTCAGTGTTGCCTGAGAGGGCAACACTGCAACAGCCGGCCGCCAGGCTGTCTTTTTTTTGCACAGCTAGTTGCCTCCAGGAGGCCACAAGAGGGAGACAAGGGACTGCAAAATGGAAAATAGGCATCCACCAACTTTACAGACAACTTCTCCTTGCTCCTACAACCTCCATCCTTGCACAGTTTGTTATTCTTCTAGGTAACATAGTAACAAATCCAAATTGCTGCTCTCTTTGTAGGCAAGCAAGGCTTTGTTGCAACTGCAATTCTTACTTCTTCTTGAAATGTAGGGACGACAGTACATTCCATCACATCCATCTAGTGTACACAGGTAGGTCCATTGTGGCGGGCAGGCGAGCGGGCGGGCTGCTTTATTGGCTGTTTGCTGTTCCCCTACTCCACTCCACTATTTGACTGTTGTGCTGCATCAATCAATCAATCAATCAATCAATCAATCAATCAATCAATCAATCAATCAATCAATCAATCAGTGGCTGGCTCAGGTGCAGCTCTTTAACTTACCTAAAAGGGAGGGCGGAGAGAAGACAAGGAAGGTGAATGAGGTGTTCCAATGTGAAATGCCGGAAACACAGAAACACAGACGACACACAACAAGAGGTGGCAATCTATTCATTAATTGCATTTAATCAATGAGCTCATTATCACTCATGCATTGTCCAACAGGTGTTGAAATAATGGGATTAAAAGGGGAGATCCCTTCAGAAAGACAGAAACAATAGCAAAGACAAAAAACACTTTTGGAATCTGCTTTTAGTCAACACATAAGGAAAGGGTGCACCGGTCCTGGAAATACTGCAATACCAGGTCAATGCGTGGAGTGGACAGAGCAAGCTCTATTTCCATCTCCCTGTTCTAAAAATCCATTTAATATATGGTCCCCAGATAGGGGACGTATCAGATATTAAACTGATAAGAACAGATACTACACTTGATCTTAGCCAAAAGGCCGAGAAGCGATAACCCGAACGGGCCGCGCGTTGCCCGAGCCTGCCCGATACTGCTGTTCAGCCCTTGCAGCGATTCAGCCTACTTCTAGGCAATTCCATGGGGCCCTGCAGGCTCACACACTCACAGCTACACGGGAGGTGAATAAAGGCCGGAGAGGAAGCCAGACAGGATTTGCTTCTTTTGCTTGCACCACAATGCAGTGCTGAAAGAGGAGGAATCTACATAAAAACGCCTTCCTGGCAACGCCCAAATGCCCTGCTGCCATGCAGATAAACACTGGCAGCGGCAGCAAGTGCATGCCCACAGCCACCCCTTGTTCCTTCACACCTTGTATCAGCTGTAATCCAGTCCAGTCCAGTGCTGCCTGCTGAGCAGCACTGACCAACACTGCCTGGGCCCAGGCTTTTATCTCTGAGGCCCCATTATGATGTCAGAAAGCTGGCTCTGGAATCCTGAGGGCTCCACTATGACACGTGCAAAGTTCCGTCTGAACTTTATATAAGACGGTGAGGCTCAGTCAGTCACTCAGTGTTGCCTGAGAGGGCAACACTGCAACAGCCGGCCGCCAGGCTGTCTTTTTTTTGCACAGCTAGTTGCCTCCAGGAGGCCACAAGAGGGAGACAAGGGACTGCAAAATGGAAAATAGGCATCCACCAACTTTACAGACAACTTCTCCTTGCTCCTACAACCTCCATCCTTGCACAGTTTGTTATTCTTCTAGGTAACATAGTAACAAATCCAAATTGCTGCTCTCTTTGTAGGCAAGCAAGGCTTTGTTGCAACTGCAATTCTTACTTCTTCTTGAAATGTAGGGACGACAGTACA
This sequence comes from Rhinoderma darwinii, assembly GCF_050947455.1. NCBI lineage: Eukaryota > Metazoa > Chordata > Amphibia > Anura > Rhinodermatidae > Rhinoderma > Rhinoderma darwinii. The sequence goes on from NW_027464079.1 coordinate 35,746, forward strand.
TTCCATCACATCCATCTAGTGTACACAGGTAGGTCCATTGTGGCGGGCAGGCGAGCGGGCGGGCTGCTTTATTGGCTGTTTGCTGTTCCCCTACTCCACTCCACTATTTGACTGTTGTGCTGCATCAATCAATCAATCAATCAATCAATCAATCAATCAATCAATCAATCAATCAATCAGTGGCTGGCTCAGGTGCAGCTCTTTAACTTACCTAAAAGGGAGGGCGGAGAGAAGACAAGGAAGGTGAATGAGGTGTTCCAATGTGAAATGCCGGAAACACAGAAACACAGACGACACACAACAAGAGGTGGCAATCTATTCATTAATTGCATTTAATCAATGAGCTCATTATCACTCATGCATTGTCCAACAGGTGTTGAAATAATGGGATTAAAAGGGGAGATCCCTTCAGAAAGACAGAAACAATAGCAAAGACAAAAAACACTTTTGGAATCTGCTTTTAGTCAACACATAAGGAAAGGGTGCACCGGTCCTGGAAATACTGCAATACCAGGTCAATGCGTGGAGTGGACAGAGCAAGCTCTATTTCCATCTCCCTGTTCTAAAAATCCATTTAATATATGGTCCCCAGATAGGGGACGTATCAGATATTAAACTGATAAGAACAGATACTACACTTGATCTTAGCCAAAAGGCCGAGAAGCGATAACCCGAACGGGCCGCGCGTTGCCCGAGCCTGCCCGATACTGCTGTTCAGCCCTTGCAGCGATTCAGCCTACTTCTAGGCAATTCCATGGGGCCCTGCAGGCTCACACACTCACAGCTACACGGGAGGTGAATAAAGGCCGGAGAGGAAGCCAGACAGGATTTGCTTCTTTTGCTTGCACCACAATGCAGTGCTGAAAGAGGAGGAATCTACATAAAAACGCCTTCCTGGCAACGCCCAAATGCCCTGCTGCCATGCAGATAAACACTGGCAGCGGCAGCAAGTGCATGCCCACAGCCACCCCTTGTTCCTTCACACCTTGTATCAGCTGTAATCCAGTCCAGTCCAGTGCTGCCTGCTGAGCAGCACTGACCAACACTGCCTGGGCCCAGGCTTTTATCTCTGAGGCCCCATTATGATGTCAGAAAGCTGGCTCTGGAATCCTGAGGGCTCCACTATGACACGTGCAAAGTTCCGTCTGAACTTTATATAAGACGGTGAGGCTCAGTCAGTCACTCAGTGTTGCCTGAGAGGGCAACACTGCAACAGCCGGCCGCCAGGCTGTCTTTTTTTTGCACAGCTAGTTGCCTCCAGGAGGCCACAAGAGGGAGACAAGGGACTGCAAAATGGAAAATAGGCATCCACCAACTTTACAGACAACTTCTCCTTGCTCCTACAACCTCCATCCTTGCACAGTTTGTTATTCTTCTAGGTAACATAGTAACAAATCCAAATTGCTGCTCTCTTTGTAGGCAAGCAAGGCTTTGTTGCAACTGCAATTCTTACTTCTTCTTGAAATGTAGGGACGACAGTACATTCCATCACATCCATCTAGTGTACACAGGTAGGTCCATTGTGGCGGGCAGGCGAGCGGGCGGGCTGCTTTATTGGCTGTTTGCTGTTCCCCTACTCCACTCCACTATTTGACTGTTGTGCTGCATCAATCAATCAATCAATCAATCAATCAATCAATCAATCAATCAATCAATCAATCAATCAATCAGTGGCTGGCTCAGGTGCAGCTCTTTAACTTACCTAAAAGGGAGGGCGGAGAGAAGACAAGGAAGGTGAATGAGGTGTTCCAATGTGAAATGCCGGAAACACAGAAACACAGACGACACACAACAAGAGGTGGCAATCTATTCATTAATTGCATTTAATCAATGAGCTCATTATCACTCATGCATTGTCCAACAGGTGTTGAAATAATGGGATTAAAAGGGGAGATCCCTTCAGAAAGACAGAAACAATAGCAAAGACAAAAAACACTTTTGGAATCTGCTTTTAGTCAACACATAAGGAAAGGGTGCACCGGTCCTGGAAATACTGCAATACCAGGTCAATGCGTGGAGTGGACAGAGCAAGCTCTATTTCCATCTCCCTGTTCTAAAAATCCATTTAATATATGGTCCCCAGATAGGGGACGTATCAGATATTAAACTGATAAGAACAGATACTACACTTGATCTTAGCCAAAAGGCCGAGAGGCGATAACCCGAACGGGCCGCGCGTTGCCCGAGCCTGCCCGATACTGCTGTTCAGCCCTTGCAGCGATTCAGCCTACTTCTAGGCAATTCCATGGGGCCCTGCAGGCTCACACACTCACAGCTACACGGGAGGTGAATAAAGGCCGGAGAGGAAGCCAGACAGGATTTGCTTCTTTTGCTTGCACCACAATGCAGTGCTGAAAGAGGAGGAATCTACATAAAAACGCCTTCCTGGCAACGCCCAAATGCCCTGCTGCCATGCAGATAAACACTGGCAGCGGCAGCAAGTGCATGCCCACAGCCACCCCTTGTTCCTTCACACCTTGTATCAGCTGTAATCCAGTCCAGTCCAGTGCTGCCTGCTGAGCAGCACTGACCAACACTGCCTGGGCCCAGGCTTTTATCTCTGAGGCCCCATTATGATGTCAGAAAGCTGGCTCTGGAATCCTGAGGGCTCCACTATGACACGTGCAAAGTTCCGTCTGAACTTTATATAAGACGGTGAGGCTCAGTCAGTCACTCAATGTTGCCTGAGAGGGCAACACTGCAACAGCCGGCCGCCAGGCTGTCTTTTTTTTGCACAGCTAGTTGCCTCCAGGAGGCCACAAGAGGGAGACAAGGGACTGCAAAATGGAAAATAGGCATCCACCAACTTTACAGACAACTTCTCCTTGCTCCTACAACCTCCATCCTTGCACAGTTTGTTATTCTTCTAGGTAACATAGTAACAAATCCAAATTGCTGCTCTCTTTGTAGGCAAGCAAGGCTTTGTTGCAACTGCAATTCTTACTTCTTCTTGAAATGTAGGGACGACAGTACATTCCATCACATCCATCTAGTGTACACAGGTAGGTCCATTGTGGCGGGCAGGCGAGCGGGCGGGCTGCTTTATTGGCTGTTTGCTGTTCCCCTACTCCACTCCACTATTTGACTGTTGTGCTGCATCAATCAATCAATCAATCAATCAATCAATCAATCAATCAATCAATCAATCAAGTGGCTGGCTCAGGTGCAGCTCTTTAACTTACCTAAAAGGGAGGGCGGAGAGAAGACAAGGAAGGTGAATGAGGTGTTCCAATGTGAAATGCCGGAAACACAGAAACACAGACGACACACAACAAGAGGTGGCAATCTATTCATTAATTGCATTTAATCAATGAGCTCATTATCACTCATGCATTGTCCAACAGGTGTTGAAATAATGGGATTAAAAGGGGAGATCCCTTCAGAAAGACAGAAACAATAGCAAAGACAAAAAACACTTTTGGAATCTGCTTTTAGTCAACACATAAGGAAAGGGTGCACCGGTCCTGGAAATACTGCAATACCAGGTCAATGCGTGGAGTGGACAGAGCAAGCTCTATTTCCATCTCCCTGTTCTAAAAATCCATTTAATATATGGTCCCCAGATAGGGGACGTATCAGATATTAAACTGATAAGAACAGATACTACACTTGATCTTAGCCAAAAGGCCGAGAAGCGATAACCCGAACGGGCCGCGCGTTGCCCGAGCCTGCCCGATACTGCTGTTCAGCCCTTGCAGCGATTCAGCCTACTTCTAGGCAATTCCATGGGGCCCTGCAGGCTCACACACTCACAGCTACACGGGAGGTGAATAAAGGCCGGAGAGGAAGCCAGACAGGATTTGCTTCTTTTGCTTGCACCACAATGCAGTGCTGAAAGAGGAGGAATCTACATAAAAACGCCTTCCTGGCAACGCCCAAATGCCCTGCTGCCATGCAGATAAACACTGGCAGCGGCAGCAAGTGCATGCCCACAGCCACCCCTTGTTCCTTCACACCTTGTATCAGCTGTAATCCAGTCCAGTCCAGTGCTGCCTGCTGAGCAGCACTGACCAACACTGCCTGGGCCCAGGCTTTTATCTCTGAGGCCCCATTATGATGTCAGAAAGCTGGCTCTGGAATCCTGAGGGCTCCACTATGACACGTGCAAAGTTCCGTCTGAACTTTATATAAGACGGTGAGGCTCAGTCAGTCACTCAGTGTTGCCTGAGAGGGCAACACTGCAACAGCCGGCCGCCAGGCTGTCTTTTTTTTGCACAGCTAGTTGCCTCCAGGAGGCCACAAGAGGGAGACAAGGGACTGCAAAATGGAAAATAGGCATCCACCAACTTTACAGACAACTTCTCCTTGCTCCTACAACCTCCATCCTTGCACAGTTTGTTATTCTTCTAGGTAACATAGTAACAAATCCAAATTGCTGCTCTCTTTGTAGGCAAGCAAGGCTTTGTTGCAACTGCAATTCTTACTTCTTCTTGAAATGTAGGGACGACAGTACATTCCATCACATCCATCTAGTGTACACAGGTAGGTCCATTGTGGCGGGCAGGCGAGCGGGCGGGCTGCTTTATTGGCTGTTTGCTGTTCCCCTACTCCACTCCACTATTTGACTGTTGTGCTGCATCAATCAATCAATCAATCAATCAATCAATCAATCAATCAATCAATCAATCAATCAATCAATCAATCAATCAGTGGCTGGCTCAGGTGCAGCTCTTTAACTTACCTAAAAGGGAGGGCGGAGAGAAGACAAGGAAGGTGAATGAGGTGTTCCAATGTGAAATGCCGGAAACACAGAAACACAGACGACACACAACAAGAGGTGGCAATCTATTCATTAATTGCATTTAATCAATGAGCTCATTATCACTCATGCATTGTCCAACAGGTGTTGAAATAATGGGATTAAAAGGGGAGATCCCTTCAGAAAGACAGAAACAATAGCAAAGACAAAAAACACTTTTGGAATCTGCTTTTAGTCAACACATAAGGAAAGGGTGCACCGGTCCTGGAAATACTGCAATACCAGGTCAATGCGTGGAGTGGACAGAGCAAGCTCTATTTCCATCTCCCTGTTCTAAAAATCCATTTAATATATGGTCCCCAGATAGGGGACGTATCAGATATTAAACTGATAAGAACAGATACTACACTTGATCTTAGCCAAAAGGCCGAGAAGCGATAACCCGAACGGGCCGCGCGTTGCCCGAGCCTGCCCGATACTGCTGTTCAGCCCTTGCAGCGATTCAGCCTACTTCTAGGCAATTCCATGGGGCCCTGCAGGCTCACACACTCACAGCTACACGGGAGGTGAATAAAGGCCGGAGAGGAAGCCAGACAGGATTTGCTTCTTTTGCTTGCACCACAATGCAGTGCTGAAAGAGGAGGAATCTACATAAAAACGCCTTCCTGGCAACGCCCAAATGCCCTGCTGCCATGCAGATAAACACTGGCAGCGGCAGCAAGTGCATGCCCACAGCCACCCCTTGTTCCTTCACACCTTGTATCAGCTGTAATCGCCTGCTGAGCAGCACTGACCAACACTGCCTGGGCCCAGGCTTTTATCTCTGAGGCCCCATTATGATGTCAGAAAGCTGGCTCTGGAATCCTGAGGGCTCCACTATGACACGTGCAAAGTTCCGTCTGAACTTTATATAAGACGGTGAGGCTCAGTCAGTCACTCAGTGTTGCCTGAGAGGGCAACACTGCAACAGCCGGCCGCCAGGCTGTCTTTTTTTTGCACAGCTAGTTGCCTCCAGGAGGCCACAAGAGGGAGACAAGGGACTGCAAAATGGAAAATAGGCATCCACCAACTTTACAGACAACTTCTCCTTGCTCCTACAACCTCCATCCTTGCACAGTTTGTTATTCTTCTAGGTAACATAGTAACAAATCCAAATTGCTGCTCTCTTTGTAGGCAAGCAAGGCTTTGTTGCAACTGCAATTCTTACTTCTTCTTGAAATGTAGGGACGACAGTACATTCCATCACATCCATCTAGTGTACACAGGTAGGTCCATTGTGGCGGGCAGGCGAGCGGGCGGGCTGCTTTATTGGCTGTTTGCTGTTCCCCTACTCCACTCCACTATTTGACTGTTGTGCTGCATCAATCAATCAATCAATCAATCAATCAATCAATCAATCAATCAATCAATCAATCAGTGGCTGGCTCAGGTGCAGCTCTTTAACTTACCTAAAAGGGAGGGCGGAGAGAAGACAAGGAAGGTGAATGAGGTGTTCCAATGTGAAATGCCGGAAACACAGAAACACAGACGACACACAACAAGAGGTGGCAATCTATTCATTAATTGCATTTAATCAATGAGCTCATTATCACTCATGCATTGTCCAACAGGTGTTGAAATAATGGGATTAAAAGGGGAGATCCCTTCATGAAGACAGAAACAATAGCAAAGACAAAAAACACTTTTGGAATCTGCTTTTAGTCAACACATAAGGAAAGGGTGCACCGGTCCTGGAAATACTGCAATACCAGGTCAATGCGTGGAGTGGACAGAGCAAGCTCTATTTCCATCTCCCTGTTCTAAAAATCCATTTAATATATGGTCCCCAGATAGGGGACGTATCAGATATTAAACTGATAAGAACAGATACTACACTTGATCTTAGCCAAAAGGCCGAGAAGCGATAACCCGAACGGGCCGCGCGTTGCCCGAGCCTGCCCGATACTGCTGTTCAGCCCTTGCAGCGATTCAGCCTACTTCTAGGCAATTCCATGGGGCCCTGCAGGCTCACACACTCACAGCTACACGGGAGGTGAATAAAGGCCGGAGAGGAAGCCAGACAGGATTTGCTTCTTTTGCTTGCACCACAATGCAGTGCTGAAAGAGGAGGAATCTACATAAAAACGCCTTCCTGGCAACGCCCAAATGCCCTGCTGCCATGCAGATAAACACTGGCAGCGGCAGCAAGTGCATGCCCACAGCCACCCCTTGTTCCTTCACACCTTGTATCAGCTGTAATCCAGTCCAGTCCAGTGCTGCCTGCTGAGCAGCACTGACCAACACTGCCTGGGCCCAGGCTTTTATCTCTGAGGCCCCATTATGATGTCAGAAAGCTGGCTCTGGAATCCTGAGGGCTCCACTATGACACGTGCAAAGTTCCGTCTGAACTTTATATAAGACGGTGAGGCTCAGTCAGTCACTCAGTGTTGCCTGAGAGGGCAACACTGCAACAGCCGGCCGCCAGGCTGTCTTTTTTTTGCACAGCTAGTTGCCTCCAGGAGGCCACAAGAGGGAGACAAGGGACTGCAAAATGGAAAATAGGCATCCACCAACTTTACAGACAACTTCTCCTTGCTCCTACAACCTCCATCCTTGCACAGTTTGTTATTCTTCTAGGTAACATAGTAACAAATCCAAATTGCTGCTCTCTTTGTAGGCAAGCAAGGCTTTGTTGCAACTGCAATTCTTACTTCTTCTTGAAATGTAGGGACGACAGTACATTCCATCACATCCATCTAGTGTACACAGGTAGGTCCATTGTGGCGGGCAGGCGAGCGGGCGGGCTGCTTTATTGGCTGTTTGCTGTTCCCCTACTCCACTCCACTATTTGACTGTTGTGCTGCATCAATCAATCAATCAATCAATCAATCAATCAATCAATCAATCAATCAATCAATCAATCAGTGGCTGGCTCAGGTGCAGCTCTTTAACTTACCTAAAAGGGAGGGCGGAGAGAAGACAAGGAAGGTGAATGAGGTGTTCCAATATGAAATGCCGGAAACACAGAAACACAGACGACACACAACAAGAGGTGGCAATCTATTCATTAATTGCATTTAATCAATGAGCTCATTATCACTCATGCATTGTCCAACAGGTGTTGAAATAATGGGATTAAAAGGGGAGATCCCTTCAGAAAGACAGAAACAATAGCAAAGACAAAAAACACTTTTGGAATCTGCTTTTAGTCAACACATAAGGAAAGGGTGCACCGGTCCTGGAAATACTGCAATACCAGGTCAATGCGTGGAGTGGACAGAGCAAGCTCTATTTCCATCTCCCTGTTCTAAAAATCCATTTAATATATGGTCCCCAGATAGGGGACGTATCAGATATTAAACTGATAAGAACAGATACTACACTTGATCTTAGCCAAAAGGCCGAGAAGCGATAACCCGAACGGGCCGCGCGTTGCCCGAGCCTGCCCGATACTGCTGTTCAGCCCTTGCAGCGATTCAGCCTACTTCTAGGCAATTCCATGGGGCCCTGCAGGCTCACACACTCACAGCTACACGGGAGGTGAATAAAGGCCGGAGAGGAAGCCAGACAGGATTTGCTTCTTTTGCTTGCACCACAATGCAGTGCTGAAAGAGGAGGAATCTACATAAAAACGCCTTCCTGGCAACGCCCAAATGCCCTGCTGCCATGCAGATAAACACTGGCAGCGGCAGCAAGTGCATGCCCACAGCCACCCCTTGTTCCTTCACACCTTGTATCAGCTGTAATCCAGTCCAGTCCAGTGCTGCCTGCTGAGCAGCACTGACCAACACTGCCTGGGCCCAGGCTTTTATCTCTGAGGCCCCATTATGATGTCAGAAAGCTGGCTCTGGAATCCTGAGGGCTCCACTATGACACGTGCAAAGTTCCGTCTGAACTTTATATAAGACGGTGAGGCTCAGTCAGTCACTCAGTGTTGCCTGAGAGGGCAACACTGCAACAGCCGGCCGCCAGGCTGTCTTTTTTTTGCACAGCTAGTTGCCTCCAGGAGGCCACAAGAGGGAGACAAGGGACTGCAAAATGGAAAATAGGCATCCACCAACTTTACAGACAACTTCTCCTTGCTCCTACAACCTCCATCCTTGCACAGTTTGTTATTCTTCTAGGTAACATAGTAACAAATCCAAATTGCTGCTCTCTTTGTAGGCAAGCAAGGCTTTGTTGCAACTGCAATTCTTACTTCTTCTTGAAATGTAGGGACGACAGTACATTCCATCACATCCATCTAGTGTACACAGGTAGGTCCATTGTGGCGGGCAGGCGAGCGGGCGGGCTGCTTTATTGGCTGTTTGCTGTTCCCCTACTCCACTCCACTATTTGACTGTTGTGCTGCATCAATCAATCAATCAATCAATCAATCAATCAATCAATCAATCAATCAATCAATCAATCAATCAATCAGTGGCTGGCTCAGGTGCAGCTCTTTAACTTACCTAAAAGGGAGGGCGGAGAGAAGACAAGGAAGGTGAATGAGGTGTTCCAATGTGAAATGCCGGAAACACAGAAACACAGACGACACACAACAAGAGGTGGCAATCTATTCATTAATTGCATTTAATCAATGAGCTCATTATCACTCATGCATTGTCCAACAGGTGTTGAAATAATGGGATTAAAAGGGGAGATCCCTTCAGAAAGACAGAAACAATAGCAAAGACAAAAAACACTTTTGGAATCTGCTTTTAGTCAACACATAAGGAAAGGGTGCACCGGTCCTGGAAATACTGCAATACCAGGTCAATGCGTGGAGTGGACAGAGCAAGCTCTATTTCCATCTCCCTGTTCTAAAAATCCATTTAATATATGGTCCCCAGATAGGGGACGTATCAGATATTAAACTGATAAGAACAGATACTACACTTGATCTTAGCCAAAAGGCCGAGAAGCGATAACCCGAACGGGCCGCGCGTTGCCCGAGCCTGCCCGATACTGCTGTTCAGCCCTTGCAGCGATTCAGCCTACTTCTAGGCAATTCCATGGGGCCCTGCAGGCTCACACACTCACAGCTACACGGGAGGTGAATAAAGGCCGGAGAGGAAGCCAGACAGGATTTGCTTATTTTGCTTGCACCACAATGCAGTGCTGAAAGAGGAGGAATCTACATAAAAACGCCTTCCTGGCAACGCCCAAATGCCCTGCTGCCATGCAGATAAACACTGGCAGCGGCAGCAAGTGCATGCCCACAGCCACCCCTTGTTCCTTCACACCTTGTATCAGCTGTAATCCAGTCCAGTCCAGTGCTGCCTGCTGAGCAGCACTGACCAACACTGCCTGGGCCCAGGCTTTTATCTCTGAGGCCCCATTATGATGTCAGAAAGCTGGCTCTGGAATCCTGAGGGCTCCACTATGACACGTGCAAAGTTCCGTCTGAACTTTATATAAGACGGTGAGGCTCAGTCAGTCACTCAGTGTTGCCTGAGAGGGCAACACTGCAACAGCCGGCCGCCAGGCTGTCTTTTTTTTGCACAGCTAGTTGCCTCCAGGAGGCCACAAGAGGGAGACAAGGGACTGCAAAATGGAAAATAGGCATCCACCAACTTTACAGACAACTTCTCCTTGCTCCTACAACCTCCATCCTTGCACAGTTTGTTATTCTTCTAGGTAACATAGTAACAAATCCAAATTGCTGCTCTCTTTGTAGGCAAGCAAGGCTTTGTTGCAACTGCAATTCTTACTTCTTCTTGAAATGTAGGGACGACAGTACATTCCATCACATCCATCTAGTGTACACAGGTAGGTCCATTGTGGCGGGCAGGCGAGCGGGCGGGCTGCTTTATTGGCTGTTTGCTGTTCCCCTACTCCACTCCACTATTTGACTGTTGTGCTGCATCAATCAATCAATCAATCAATCAATCAATCAATCAATCAATCAATCAATCAGTGGCTGGCTCAGGTGCAGCTCTTTAACTTACCTAAAAGGGAGGGCGGAGAGAAGACAAGGAAGGTGAATGAGGTGTTCCAATGTGAAATGCCGGAAACACAGAAACACAGACGACACACAACAAGAGGTGGCAATCTATTCATTAATTGCATTTAATCAATGAGCTCATTATCACTCATGCATTGTCCAACAGGTGTTGAAATAATGGGATTAAAAGGGGAGATCCCTTCAGAAAGACAGAAACAATAGCAAAGACAAAAAACACTTTTGGAATCTGCTTTTAGTCAACACATAAGGAAAGGGTGCACCGGTCCTGGAAATACTGCAATACCAGGTCAATGCGTGGAGTGGACAGAGCAAGCTCTATTTCCATCTCCCTGTTCTAAAAATCCATTTAATATATGGTCCCCAGATAGGGGACGTATCAGATATTAAACTGATAAGAACAGATACTACACTTGATCTTAGCCAAAAGGCCGAGAAGCGATAACCCGAACGGGCCGCGCGTTGCCCGAGCCTGCCCGATACTGCTGTTCAGCCCTTGCAGCGATTCAGCCTACTTCTAGGCAATTCCATGGGGCCCTGCAGGCTCACACACTCACAGCTACACGGGAGGTGAATAAAGGCCGGAGAGGAAGCCAGACAGGATTTGCTTCTTTTGCTTGCACCACAATGCAGTGCTGAAAGAGGAGGAATCTACATAAAAACGCCTTCCTGGCAACGCCCAAATGCCCTGCTGCCATGCAGATAAACACTGGCAGCGGCAGCAAGTGCATGCCCACAGCCACCCCTTGTTCCTTCACACCTTGTATCAGCTGTAATCCAGTCCAGTCCAGTGCTGCCTGCTGAGCAGCACTGACCAACACTGCCTGGGCCCAGGCTTTTATCTCTGAGGCCCCATTATGATGTCAGAAAGCTGGCTCTGGAATCCTGAGGGCTCCACTATGACACGTGCAAAGTTCCGTCTGAACTTTATATAAGACGGTGAGGCTCAGTCAGTCACTCAGTGTTGCCTGAGAGGGCAACACTGCAACAGCCGGCCGCCAGGCTGTCTTTTTTTTGCACAGCTAGTTGCCTCCAGGAGGCCACAAGAGGGAGACAAGGGACTGCAAAATGGAAAATAGGCATCCACCAACTTTACAGACAACTTCTCCTTGCTCCTACAACCTCCATCCTTGCACAGTTTGTTATTCTTCTAGGTAACATAGTAACAAATCCAAATTGCTGCTCTCTTTGTAGGCAAGCAAGGCTTTGTTGCAACTGCAATTCTTACTTCTTCTTGAAATGTAGGGACGACAGTACATTCCATCACATCCATCTAGTGTACACAGGTAGGTCCATTGTGGCGGGCAGGCGAGCGGGCGGGCTGCTTTATTGGCTGTTTGCTGTTCCCCTACTCCACTCCACTATTTGACTGTTGTGCTGCATCAATCAATCAATCAATCAATCAATCAATCAATCAATCAATCAATCAATCAATCAATCAATCAATCAGTGGCTGGCTCAGGTGCAGCTCTTTAACTTACCTAAAAGGGAGGGCGGAGAGAAGACAAGGAAGGTGAATGAGGTGTTCCAATGTGAAATGCCGGAAACACAGAAACACAGACGACACACAACAAGAGGTGGCAATCTATTCATTAATTGCATTTAATCAATGAGCTCAGTATCACTCATGCATTGTCCAACAGGTGTTGAAATAATGGGATTAAAAGGGGAGATCCCTTCAGAAAGACAGAAACAATAGCAAAGACAAAAAACACTTTTGGAATCTGCTTTTAGTCAACACATAAGGAAAGGGTGCACCGGTCCTGGAAATACTGCAATACCAGGTCAATGCGTGGAGTGGACAGAGCAAGCTCTATTTCCATCTCCCTGTTCTAAAAATCCATTTAATATATGGTCCCCAGATAGGGGACGTATCAGATATTAAACTGATAAGAACAGATACTACACTTGATCTTAGCCAAAAGGCCGAGAAGCGATAACCCGAACGGGCCGCGCGTTGCCCGAGCCTGCCCGATACTGCTGTTCAGCCCTTGCAGCGATTCAGCCTACTTCTAGGCAATTCCATGGGGCCCTGCAGGCTCACACACTCACAGCTACACGGGAGGTGAATAAAGGCCGGAGAGGAAGCCAGACAGGATTTGCTTATTTTGCTTGCACCACAATGCAGTGCTGAAAGAGGAGGAATCTACATAAAAACGCCTTCCTGGCAACGCCCAAATGCCCTGCTGCCATGCAGATAAACACTGGCAGCGGCAGCAAGTGCATGCCCACAGCCACCCCTTGTTCCTTCACACCTTGTATCAGCTGTAATCCAGTCCAGTCCAGTGCTGCCTGCTGAGCAGCACTGACCAACACTGCCTGGGCCCAGGCTTTTATCTCTGAGGCCCCATTATGATGTCAGAAAGCTGGCTCTGGAATCCTGAGGGCTCCACTATGACACGTGCAAAGTTCCGTCTGAACTTTATATAAGACGGTGAGGCTCAGTCAGTCACTCAGTGTTGCCTGAGAGGGCAACACTGCAACAGCCGGCCGCCAGGCTGTCTTTTTTTTGCACAGCTAGTTGCCTCCAGGAGGCCACAAGAGGGAGACAAGGGACTGCAAAATGGAAAATAGGCATCCACCAACTTTACAGACAACTTCTCCTTGCTCCTACAACCTCCATCCTTGCACAGTTTGTTATTCTTCTAGGTAACATAGTAACAAATCCAAATTGCTGCTCTCTTTGTAGGCAAGCAAGGCTTTGTTGCAACTGCAATTCTTACTTCTTCTTGAAATGTAGGGACGACAGTACATTCCATCACATCCATCTAGTGTACACAGGTAGGTCCATTGTGGCGGGCAGGCGAGCGGGCGGGCTGCTTTATTGGCTGTTTGCTGTTCCCCTACTCCACTCCACTATTTGACTGTTGTGCTGCATCAATCAATCAATCAATCAATCAATCAATCAATCAATCAATCAATCAGTGGCTGGCTCAGGTGCAGCTCTTTAACTTACCTAAAAGGGAGGGCGGAGAGAAGACAAGGAAGGTGAATGAGGTGTTCCAATGTGAAATGCCGGAAACACAGAAACACAGACGACACACAACAAGAGGTGGCAATCTATTCATTAATTGCATTTAATCAATGAGCTCATTATCACTCATGCATTGTCCAACAGGTGTTGAAATAATGGGATTAAAAGGGGAGATCCCTTCAGAAAGACAGAAACAATAGCAAAGACAAAAAACACTTTTGGAATCTGCTTTTAGTCAACACATAAGGAAAGGGTGCACCGGTCCTGGAAATACTGCAATACCAGGTCAATGCGTGGAGTGGACAGAGCAAGCTCTATTTCCATCTCCCTGTTCTAAAAATCCATTTAATATATGGTCCCCAGATAGGGGACGTATCAGATATTAAACTGATAAGAACAGATACTACACTTGATCTTAGCCAAAAGGCCGAGAAGCGATAACCCGAACGGGCCGCGCGTTGCCCGAGCCTGCCCGATACTGCTGTTCAGCCCTTGCAGCGATTCAGCCTACTTCTAGGCAATTCCATGGGGCCCTGCAGGCTCACACACTCACAGCTACACGGGAGGTGAATAAAGGCCGGAGAGGAAGCCAGACAGGATTTGCTTCTTTTGCTTGCACCACAATGCAGTGCTGAAAGAGGAGGAATCTACATAAAAACGCCTTCCTGGCAACGCCCAAATGCCCTGCTGCCATGCAGATAAACACTGGCAGCGGCAGCAAGTGCATGCCCACAGCCACCCCTTGTTCCTTCACACCTTGTATCAGCTGTAATCCAGTCCAGTCCAGTGCTGCCTGCTGAGCAGCACTGACCAACACTGCCTGGGCCCAGGCTTTTATCTCTGAGGCCCCATTATGATGTCAGAAAGCTGGCTCTGGAATCCTGAGGGCTCCACTATGACACGTGCAAAGTTCCGTCTGAACTTTATATAAGACGGTGAGGCTCAGTCAGTCACTCAGTGTTGCCTGAGAGGGCAACACTGCAACAGCCGGCCGCCAGGCTGTCTTTTTTTTGCACAGCTAGTTGCCTCCAGGAGGCCACAAGAGGGAGACAAGGGACTGCAAAATGGAAAATAGGCATCCACCAACTTTACAGACAACTTCTCCTTGCTCCTACAACCTCCATCCTTGCACAGTTTGTTATTCTTCTAGGTAACATAGTAACAAATCCAAATTGCTGCTCTCTTTGTAGGCAAGCAAGGCTTTGTTGCAACTGCAATTCTTACTTCTTCTTGAAATGTAGGGACGACAGTACATTCCATCACATCCATCTAGTGTACACAGGTAGGTCCATTGTGGCGGGCAGGCGAGCGGGCGGGCTGCTTTATTGGCTGTTTGCTGTTCCCCTACTCCACTCCACTATTTGACTGTTGTGCTGCATCAATCAATCAATCAATCAATCAATCAATCAATCAATCAATCAATCAATCAATCAATCAATCAGTGGCTGGCTCAGGTGCAGCTCTTTAACTTACCTAAAAGGGAGGGCGGAGAGAAGACAAGGAAGGTGAATGAGGTGTTCCAATGTGAAATGCCGGAAACACAGAAACACAGACGACACACAACAAGAGGTGGCAATCTATTCATTAATTGCATTTAATCAATGAGCTCATTATCACTCATGCATTGTCCAACAGGTGTTGAAATAATGGGATTAAAAGGGGAGATCCCTTCAGAAAGACAGAAACAATAGCAAAGACAAAAAACACTTTTGGAATCTGCTTTTAGTCAACACATAAGGAAAGGGTGCACCGGTCCTGGAAATACTGCAATACCAGGTCAATGCGTGGAGTGGACAGAGCAAGCTCTATTTCCATCTCCCTGTTCTAAAAATCCATTTAATATATGGTCCCCAGATAGGGGACGTATCAGATATTAAACTGATAAGAACAGATACTACACTTGATCTTAGCCAAAAGGCCGAGAAGCGATAACCCGAACGGGCCGCACGTTGCCCGAGCCTGCCCGATACTGCTGTTCAGCCCTTGCAGCGATTCAGCCTACTTCTAGGCAATTCCATGGGGCCCTGCAGGCTCACACACTCACAGCTACACGGGAGGTGAATAAAGGCCGGAGAGGAAGCCAGACAGGATTTGCTTCTTTTGCTTGCACCACAATGCAGTGCTGAAAGAGGAGGAATCTACATAAAAACGCCTTCCTGGCAACGCCCAAATGCCCTGCTGCCATGCAGATAAACACTGGCAGCGGCAGCAAGTGCATGCCCACAGCCACCCCTTGTTCCTTCACACCTTGTATCAGCTGTAATCCAGTCCAGTCCAGTGCTGCCTGCTGAGCAGCACTGACCAACACTGCCTGGGCCCAGGCTTTTATCTCTGAGGCCCCATTATGATGTCAGAAAGCTGGCTCTGGAATCCTGAGGGCTCCACTATGACACGTGCAAAGTTCCGTCTGAACTTTATATAAGACGGTGAGGCTCAGTCAGTCACTCAGTGTTGCCTGAGAGGGCAACACTGCAACAGCCGGCCGCCAGGCTGTCTTTTTTTTGCACAGCTAGTTGCCTCCAGGAGGCCACAAGAGGGAGACAAGGGACTGCAAAATGGAAAATAGGCATCCACCAACTTTACAGACAACTTCTCCTTGCTCCTACAACCTCCATCCTTGCACAGTTTGTTATTCTTCTAGGTAACATAGTAACAAATCCAAATTGCTGCTCTCTTTGTAGGCAAGCAAGGCTTTGTTGCAACTGCAATTCTTACTTCTTCTTGAAATGTAGGGACGACAGTACATTCCATCACATCCATCTAGTGTACACAGGTAGGTCCATTGTGGCGGGCAGGCGAGCGGGCGGGCTGCTTTATTGGCTGTTTGCTGTTCCCCTACTCCACTCCACTATTTGACTGTTGTGCTGCATCAATCAATCAATCAATCAATCAATCAATCAATCAATCAATCAATCAATCAATCAGTGGCTGGCTCAGGTGCAGCTCTTTAACTTACCTAAAAGGGAGGGCGGAGAGAAGACAAGGAAGGTGAATGAGGTGTTCCAATGTGAAATGCCGGAAACACAGAAACACAGACGACACACAACAAGAGGTGGCAATCTATTCATTAATTGCATTTAATCAATGAGCTCATTATCACTCATGCATTGTCCAACAGGTGTTGAAATAATGGGATTAAAAGGGGAGATCCCTTCAGAAAGACAGAAACAATAGCAAAGACAAAAAACACTTTTGGAATCTGCTTTTAGTCAACACATAAGGAAAGGGTGCACCGGTCCTGGAAATACTGCAATACCAGGTCAATGCGTGGAGTGGACAGAGCAAGCTCTATTTCCATCTCCCTGTTCTAAAAATCCATTTAATATATGGTCCCCAGATAGGGGACGTATCAGATATTAAACTGATAAGAACAGATACTACACTTGATCTTAGCCAAAAGGCCGAGAAGCGATAACCCGAACGGGCCGCGCGTTGCCCGAGCCTGCCCGATACTGCTGTTCAGCCCTTGCAGCGATTCAGCCTACTTCTAGGCAATTCCATGGGGCCCTGCAGGCTCACACACTCACAGCTACACGGGAGGTGAATAAAGGCCGGAGAGGAAGCCAGACAGGATTTGCTTCTTTTGCTTGCACCACAATGCAGTGCTGAAAGAGGAGGAATCTACATAAAAACGCCTTCCTGGCAACGCCCAAATGCCCTGCTGCCATGCAGATAAACACTGGCAGCGGCAGCAAGTGCATGCCCACAGCCACCCCTTGTTCCTTCACACCTTGTATCAGCTGTAATCCAGTCCAGTCCAGTGCTGCCTGCTGAGCAGCACTGACCAACACTGCCTGGGCCCAGGCTTTTATCTCTGAGGCCCCATTATGATGTCAGAAAGCTGGCTCTGGAATCCTGAGGGCTCCACTATGACACGTGCAAAGTTCCGTCTGAACTTTATATAAGACGGTGAGGCTCAGTCAGTCACTCAGTGTTGCCTGAGAGGGCAACACTGCAACAGCCGGCCGCCAGGCTGTCTTTTTTTTGCACAGCTAGTTGCCTCCAGGAGGCCACAAGAGGGAGACAAGGGACTGCAAAATGGAAAATAGGCATCCACCAACTTTACAGACAACTTCTCCTTGCTCCTACAACCTCTATCCTTGCACAGTTTGTTATTCTTCTAGGTAACATAGTAACAAATCCAAATTGCTGCTCTCTTTGTAGGCAAGCAAGGCTTTGTTGCAACTGCAATTCTTACTTCTTCTTGAAATGTAGGGACGACAGTACATTCCATCACATCCATCTAGTGTACACAGGTAGGTCCATTGTGGCGGGCAGGCGAGCGGGCGGGCTGCTTTATTGGCTGTTTGCTGTTCCCCTACTCCACTCCACTATTTGACTGTTGTGCTGCATCAATCAATCAATCAATCAATCAATCAATCAATCAATCAATCAATCAATCAATCAATCAATCAATCAATCAATCAGTGGCTGGCTCAGGTGCAGCTCTTTAACTTACCTAAAAGGGAGGGCGGAGAGAAGACAAGGAAGGTGAATGAGGTGTTCCAATATGAAATGCCGGAAACACAGAAACACAGACGACACACAACAAGAGGTGGCAATCTATTCATTAATTGCATTTAATCAATGAGCTCATTATCACTCATGCATTGTCCAACAGGTGTTGAAATAATGGGATTAAAAGGGGAGATCCCTTCAGAAAGACAGAAACAATAGCAAAGACAAAAAACACTTTTGGAATCTGCTTTTAGTCAACACATAAGGAAAGGGTGCACCGGTCCTGGAAATACTGCAATACCAGGTCAATGCGTGGAGTGGACAGAGCAAGCTCTATTTCCATCTCCCTGTTCTAAAAATCCATTTAATATATGGTCCCCAGATAGGGGACGTATCAGATATTAAACTGATAAGAACAGATACTACACTTGATCTTAGCCAAAAGGCCGAGAAGCGATAACCCGAACGGGCCGCGCGTTGCCCGAGCCTGCCCGATACTGCTGTTCAGCCCTTGCAGCGATTCAGCCTACTTCTAGGCAATTCCATGGGGCCCTGCAGGCTCACACACTCACAGCTACACGGGAGGTGAATAAAGGCCGGAGAGGAAGCCAGACAGGATTTGCTTCTTTTGCTTGCACCACAATGCAGTGCTGAAAGAGGAGGAATCTACATAAAAACGCCTTCCTGGCAACGCCCAAATGCCCTGCTGCCATGCAGATAAACACTGGCAGCGGCAGCAAGTGCATGCCCACAGCCACCCCTTGTTCCTTCACACCTTGTATCAGCTGTAATCCAGTCCAGTCCAGTGCTGCCTGCTGAGCAGCACTGACCAACACTGCCTGGGCCCAGGCTTTTATCTCTGAGGCCCCATTATGATGTCAGAAAGCTGGCTCTGGAATCCTGAGGGCTCCACTATGACACGTGCAAAGTTCCGTCTGAACTTTATATAAGACGGTGAGGCTCAGTCAGTCACTCAGTGTTGCCTGAGAGGGCAACACTGCAACAGCCGGCCGCCAGGCTGTCTTTTTTTTGCACAGCTAGTTGCCTCCAGGAGGCCACAAGAGGGAGACAAGGGACTGCAAAATGGAAAATAGGCATCCACCAACTTTACAGACAACTTCTCCTTGCTCCTACAACCTCCATCCTTGCACAGTTTGTTATTCTTCTAGGTAACATAGTAACAAATCCAAATTGCTGCTCTCTTTGTAGGCAAGCAAGGCTTTGTTGCAACTGCAATTCTTACTTCTTCTTGAAATGTAGGGACGACAGTACATTCCATCACATCCATCTAGTGTACACAGGTAGGTCCATTGTGGCGGGCAGGCGAGCGGGCGGGCTGCTTTATTGGCTGTTTGCTGTTCCCCTACTCCACTCCACTATTTGACTGTTGTGCTGCATCAATCAATCAATCAATCAATCAATCAATCAATCAATCAATCAATCAGTGGCTGGCTCAGGTGCAGCTCTTTAACTTACCTAAAAGGGAGGGCGGAGAGAAGACAAGGAAGGTGAATGAGGTGTTCCAATGTGAAATGCCGGAAACACAGAAACACAGACGACACACAACAAGAGGTGGCAATCTATTCATTAATTGCATTTAATCAATGAGCTCATTATCACTCATGCATTGTCCAACAGGTGTTGAAATAATGGGATTAAAAGGGGAGATCCCTTCAGAAAGACAGAAACAATAGCAAAGACAAAAAACACTTTTGGAATCTGCTTTTAGTCAACACATAAGGAAAGGGTGCACCGGTCCTGGAAATACTGCAATACCAGGTCAATGCGTGGAGTGGACAGAGCAAGCTCTATTTCCATCTCCCTGTTCTAAAAATCCATTTAATATATGGTCCCCAGATAGGGGACGTATCAGATATTAAACTGATAAGAACAGATACTACACTTGATCTTAGCCAAAAGGCCGAGAAGCGATAACCCGAACGGGCCGCGCGTTGCCCGAGCCTGCCCGATACTGCTGTTCAGCCCTTGCAGCGATTCAGCCTACTTCTAGGCAATTCCATGGGGCCCTGCAGGCTCACACACTCACAGCTACACGGGAGGTGAATAAAGGCCGGAGAGGAAGCCAGACAGGATTTGCTTATTTTGCTTGCACCACAATGCAGTGCTGAAAGAGGAGGAATCTACATAAAAACGCCTTCCTGGCAACGCCCAAATGCCCTGCTGCCATGCAGATAAACACTGGCAGCGGCAGCAAGTGCATGCCCACAGCCACCCCTTGTTCCTTCACACCTTGTATCAGCTGTAATCCAGTCCAGTCCAGTGCTGCCTGCTGAGCAGCACTGACCAACACTGCCTGGGCCCAGGCTTTTATCTCTGAGGCCCCATTATGATGTCAGAAAGCTGGCTCTGGAATCCTGAGGGCTCCACTATGACACGTGCAAAGTTCCGTCTGAACTTTATATAAGACGGTGAGGCTCAGTCAGTCACTCAGTGTTGCCTGAGAGGGCAACACTGCAACAGCCGGCCGCCAGGCTGTCTTTTTTTTGCACAGCTAGTTGCCTCCAGGAGGCCACAAGAGGGAGACAAGGGACTGCAAAATGGAAAATAGGCATCCACCAACTTTACAGACAACTTCTCCTTGCTCCTACAACCTCCATCCTTGCACAGTTTGTTATTCTTCTAGGTAACATAGTAACAAATCCAAATTGCTGCTCTCTTTGTAGGCAAGCAAGGCTTTGTTGCAACTGCAATTCTTACTTCTTCTTGAAATGTAGGGACGACAGTACATTCCATCACATCCATCTAGTGTACACAGGTAGGTCCATTGTGGCGGGCAGGCGAGCGGGCGGGCTGCTTTATTGGCTGTTTGCTGTTCCCCTACTCCACTCCACTATTTGACTGTTGTGCTGCATCAATCAATCAATCAATCAATCAATCAATCAATCAATCAATCAATCAATCAGTGGCTGGCTCAGGTGCAGCTCTTTAACTTACCTAAAAGGGAGGGCGGAGAGAAGACAAGGAAGGTGAATGAGGTGTTCCAATGTGAAATGCCGGAAACACAGAAACACAGACGACACACAACAAGAGGTGGCAATCTATTCATTAATTGCATTTAATCAATGAGCTCATTATCACTCATGCATTGTCCAACAGGTGTTGAAATAATGGGATTAAAAGGGGAGATCCCTTCAGAAAGACAGAAACAATAGCAAAGACAAAAAACACTTTTGGAATCTGCTTTTAGTCAACACATAAGGAAAGGGTGCACCGGTCCTGGAAATACTGCAATACCAGGTCAATGCGTGGAGTGGACAGAGCAAGCTCTATTTCCATCTCCCTGTTCTAAAAATCCATTTAATATATGGTCCCCAGATAGGGGACGTATCAGATATTAAACTGATAAGAACAGATACTACACTTGATCTTAGCCAAAAGGCCGAGAAGCGATAACCCGAACGGGCCGCGCGTTGCCCGAGCCTGCCCGATACTGCTGTTCAGCCCTTGCAGCGATTCAGCCTACTTCTAGGCAATTCCATGGGGCCCTGCAGGCTCACACACTCACAGCTACACGGGAGGTGAATAAAGGCCGGAGAGGAAGCCAGACAGGATTTGCTTCTTTTGCTTGCACCACAATGCAGTGCTGAAAGAGGAGGAATCTACATAAAAACGCCTTCCTGGCAACGCCCAAATGCCCTGCTGCCATGCAGATAAACACTGGCAGCGGCAGCAAGTGCATGCCCACAGCCACCCCTTGTTCCTTCACACCTTGTATCAGCTGTAATCCAGTCCAGTCCAGTGCTGCCTGCTGAGCAGCACTGACCAACACTGCCTGGGCCCAGGCTTTTATCTCTGAGGCCCCATTATGATGTCAGAAAGCTGGCTCTGGAATCCTGAGGGCTCCACTATGACACGTGCAAAGTTCCGTCTGAACTTTATATAAGACGGTGAGGCTCAGTCAGTCACTCAGTGTTGCCTGAGAGGGCAACACTGCAACAGCCGGCCGCCAGGCTGTCTTTTTTTTGCACAGCTAGTTGCCTCCAGGAGGCCACAAGAGGGAGACAAGGGACTGCAAAATGGAAAATAGGCATCCACCAACTTTACAGACAACTTCTCCTTGCTCCTACAACCTCCATCCTTGCACAGTTTGTTATTCTTCTAGGTAACATAGTAACAAATCCAAATTGCTGCTCTCTTTGTAGGCAAGCAAGGCTTTGTTGCAACTGCAATTCTTACTTCTTCTTGAAATGTAGGGACGACAGTACATTCCATCACATCCATCTAGTGTACACAGGTAGGTCCATTGTGGCGGGCAGGCGAGCGGGCGGGCTGCTTTATTGGCTGTTTGCTGTTCCCCTACTCCACTCCACTATTTGACTGTTGTGCTGCATCAATCAATCAATCAATCAATCAATCAATCAATCAATCAATCAATCAATCAATCAGTGGCTGGCTCAGGTGCAGCTCTTTAACTTACCTAAAAGGGAGGGCGGAGAGAAGACAAGGAAGGTGAATGAGGTGTTCCAATGTGAAATGCCGGAAACACAGAAACACAGACGACACACAACAAGAGGTGGCAATCTATTCATTAATTGCATTTAATCAATGAGCTCATTATCACTCATGCATTGTCCAACAGGTGTTGAAATAATGGGATTAAAAGGGGAGATCCCTTCAGAAAGACAGAAACAATAGCAAAGACAAAAAACACTTTTGGAATCTGCTTTTAGTCAACACATAAGGAAAGGGTGCACCGGTCCTGGAAATACTGCAATACCAGGTCAATGCGTGGAGTGGACAGAGCAAGCTCTATTTCCATCTCCCTGTTCTAAAAATCCATTTAATATATGGTCCCCAGATAGGGGACGTATCAGATATTAAACTGATAAGAACAGATACTACACTTGATCTTAGCCAAAAGGCCGAGAAGCGATAACCCGAACGGGCCGCGCGTTGCCCGAGCCTGCCCGATACTGCTGTTCAGCCCTTGCAGCGATTCAGCCTACTTCTAGGCAATTCCATGGGGCCCTGCAGGCTCACACACTCACAGCTACACGGGAGGTGAATAAAGGCCGGAGAGGAAGCCAGACAGGATTTGCTTATTTTGCTTGCACCACAATGCAGTGCTGAAAGAGGAGGAATCTACATAAAAACGCCTTCCTGGCAACGCCCAAATGCCCTGCTGCCATGCAGATAAACACTGGCAGCGGCAGCAAGTGCATGCCCACAGCCACCCCTTGTTCCTTCACACCTTGTATCAGCTGTAATCCAGTCCAGTCCAGTGCTGCCTGCTGAGCAGCACTGACCAACACTGCCTGGGCCCAGGCTTTTATCTCTGAGGCCCCATTATGATGTCAGAAAGCCGGCTCTGGAATCCTGAGGGCTCCACTATGACACGTGCAAAGTTCCGTCTGAACTTTATATAAGACGGTGAGGCTCAGTCAGTCACTCAGTGTTGCCTGAGAGGGCAACACTGCAACAGCCGGCCGCCAGGCTGTCTTTTTTTTGCACAGCTAGTTGCCTCCAGGAGGCCACAAGAGGGAGACAAGGGACTGCAAAATGGAAAATAGGCATCCACCAACTTTACAGACAACTTCTCCTTGCTCCTACAACCTCCATCCTTGCACAGTTTGTTATTCTTCTAGGTAACATAGTAACAAATCCAAATTGCTGCTCTCTTTGTAGGCAAGCAAGGCTTTGTTGCAACTGCAATTCTTACTTCTTCTTGAAATGTAGGGACGACAGTACATTCCATCACATCCATCTAGTGTACACAGGTAGGTCCATTGTGGCGGGCAGGCGAGCGGGCGGGCTGCTTTATTGGCTGTTTGCTGTTCCCCTACTCCACTCCACTATTTGACTGTTGTGCTGCATCAATCAATCAATCAATCAATCAATCAATCAATCAATCAATCAATCAATCAATCAATCAGTGGCTGGCTCAGGTGCAGCTCTTTAACTTACCTAAAAGGGAGGGCGGAGAGAAGACAAGGAAGGTGAATGAGGTGTTCCAATGTGAAATGCCGGAAACACAGAAACACAGACGACACACAACAAGAGGTGGCAATCTATTCATTAATTGCATTTAATCAATGAGCTCATTATCACTCATGCATTGTCCAACAGGTGTTGAAATAATGGGATTAAAAGGGGAGATCCCTTCAGAAAGACAGAAACAATAGCAAAGACAAAAAACACTTTTGGAATCTGCTTTTAGTCAACACATAAGGAAAGGGTGCACCGGTCCTGGAAATACTGCAATACCAGGTCAATGCGTGGAGTGGACAGAGCAAGCTCTATTTCCATCTCCCTGTTCTAAAAATCCATTTAATATATGGTCCCCAGATAGGGGACGTATCAGATATTAAACTGATAAGAACAGATACTACACTTGATCTTAGCCAAAAGGCCGAGAAGCGATAACCCGAACGGGCCGCGCGTTGCCCGAGCCTGCCCGATACTGCTGTTCAGCCCTTGCAGCGATTCAGCCTACTTCTAGGCAATTCCATGGGGCCCTGCAGGCTCACACACTCACAGCTACACGGGAGGTGAATAAAGGCCGGAGAGGAAGCCAGACAGGATTTGCTTCTTTTGCTTGCACCACAATGCAGTGCTGAAAGAGGAGGAATCTACATAAAAACGCCTTCCTGGCAACGCCCAAATGCCCTGCTGCCATGCAGATAAACACTGGCAGCGGCAGCAAGTGCATGCCCACAGCCACCCCTTGTTCCTTCACACCTTGTATCAGCTGTAATCCAGTCCAGTCCAGTGCTGCCTGCTGAGCAGCACTGACCAACACTGCCTGGGCCCAGGCTTTTATCTCTGAGGCCCCATTATGATGTCAGAAAGCTGGCTCTGGAATCCTGAGGGCTCCACTATGACACGTGCAAAGTTCCGTCTGAACTTTATATAAGACGGTGAGGCTCAGTCAGTCACTCAGTGTTGCCTGAGAGGGCAACACTGCAACAGCCGGCCGCCAGGCTGTCTTTTTTTTGCACAGCTAGTTGCCTCCAGGAGGCCACAAGAGGGAGACAAGGGACTGCAAAATGGAAAATAGGCATCCACCAACTTTACAGACAACTTCTCCTTGCTCCTACAACCTCCATCCTTGCACAGTTTGTTATTCTTCTAGGTAACATAGTAACAAATCCAAATTGCTGCTCTCTTTGTAGGCAAGCAAGGCTTTGTTGCAACTGCAATTCTTACTTCTTCTTGAAATGTAGGGACGACAGTACATTCCATCACATCCATCTAGTGTACACAGGTAGGTCCATTGTGGCGGGCAGGCGAGCGGGCGGGCTGCTTTATTGGCTGTTTGCTGTTCCCCTACTCCACTCCACTATTTGACTGTTGTGCTGCATCAATCAATCAATCAATCAATCAATCAATCAATCAATCAATCAATCAATCAATCAGTGGCTGGCTCAGGTGCAGCTCTTTAACTTACCTAAAAGGGAGGGCGGAGAGAAGACAAGGAAGGTGAATGAGGTGTTCCAATGTGAAATGCCGGAAACACAGAAACACAGACGACACACAACAAGAGGTGGCAATCTATTCATTAATTGCATTTAATCAATGAGCTCATTATCACTCATGCATTGTCCAACAGGTGTTGAAATAATGGGATTAAAAGGGGAGATCCCTTCAGAAAGACAGAAACAATAGCAAAGACAAAAAACACTTTTGGAATCTGCTTTTAGTCAACACATAAGGAAAGGGTGCACCGGTCCTGGAAATACTGCAATACCAGGTCAATGCGTGGAGTGGACAGAGCAAGCTCTATTTCCATCTCCCTGTTCTAAAAATCCATTTAATATATGGTCCCCAGATAGGGGACGTATCAGATATTAAACTGATAAGAACAGATACTACACTTGATCTTAGCCAAAAGGCCGAGAAGCGATAACCCGAACGGGCCGCGCGTTGCCCGAGCCTGCCCGATACTGCTGTTCAGCCCTTGCAGCGATTCAGCCTACTTCTAGGCAATTCCATGGGGCCCTGCAGGCTCACACACTCACAGCTACACGGGAGGTGAATAAAGGCCGGAGAGGAAGCCAGACAGGATTTGCTTCTTTTGCTTGCACCACAATGCAGTGCTGAAAGAGGAGGAATCTACATAAAAACGCCTTCCTGGCAACGCCCAAATGCCCTGCTGCCATGCAGATAAACACTGGCAGCGGCAGCAAGTGCATGCCCACAGCCACCCCTTGTTCCTTCACACCTTGTATCAGCTGTAATCCAGTCCAGTCCAGTGCTGCCTGCTGAGCAGCACTGACCAACACTGCCTGGGCCCAGGCTTTTATCTCTGAGGCCCCATTATGATGTCAGAAAGCTGGCTCTGGAATCCTGAGGGCTCCACTATGACACGTGCAAAGTTCCGTCTGAACTTTATATAAGACGGTGAGGCTCAGTCAGTCACTCAGTGTTGCCTGAGAGGGCAACACTGCAACAGCCGGCCGCCAGGCTGTCTTTTTTTTGCACAGCTAGTTGCCTCCAGGAGGCCACAAGAGGGAGACAAGGGACTGCAAAATGGAAAATAGGCATCCACCAACTTTACAGACAACTTCTCCTTGCTCCTACAACCTCCATCCTTGCACAGTTTGTTATTCTTCTAGGTAACATAGTAACAAATCCAAATTGCTGCTCTCTTTGTAGGCAAGCAAGGCTTTGTTGCAACTGCAATTCTTACTTCTTCTTGAAATGTAGGGACGACAGTACATTCCATCACATCCATCTAGTGTACACAGGTAGGTCCATTGTGGCGGGCAGGCGAGCGGGCGGGCTGCTTTATTGGCTGTTTGCTGTTCCCCTACTCCACTCCACTATTTGACTGTTGTGCTGCATCAATCAATCAATCAATCAATCAATCAATCAATCAATCAATCAATCAATCAATCAGTGGCTGGCTCAGGTGCAGCTCTTTAACTTACCTAAAAGGGAGGGCGGAGAGAAGACAAGGAAGGTGAATGAGGTGTTCCAATGTGAAATGCCGGAAACACAGAAACACAGACGACACACAACAAGAGGTGGCAATCTATTCATTAATTGCATTTAATCAATGAGCTCATTATCACTCATGCATTGTCCAACAGGTGTTGAAATAATGGGATTAAAAGGGGAGATCCCTTCAGAAAGACAGAAACAATAGCAAAGACAAAAAACACTTTTGGAATCTGCTTTTAGTCAACACATAAGGAAAGGGTGCACCGGTCCTGGAAATACTGCAATACCAGGTCAATGCGTGGAGTGGACAGAGCAAGCTCTATTTCCATCTCCCTGTTCTAAAAATCCATTTAATATATGGTCCCCAGATAGGGGACGTATCAGATATTAAACTGATAAGAACAGATACTACACTTGATCTTAGCCAAAAGGCCGAGAAGCGATAACCCGAACGGGCCGCGCGTTGCCCGAGCCTGCCCGATACTGCTGTTCAGCCCTTGCAGCGATTCAGCCTACTTCTAGGCAATTCCATGGGGCCCTGCAGGCTCACACACTCACAGCTACACGGGAGGTGAATAAAGGCCGGAGAGGAAGCCAGACAGGATTTGCTTCTTTTGCTTGCACCACAATGCAGTGCTGAAAGAGGAGGAATCTACATAAAAACGCCTTCCTGGCAACGCCCAAATGCCCTGCTGCCATGCAGATAAACACTGGCAGCGGCAGCAAGTGCATGCCCACAGCCACCCCTTGTTCCTTCACACCTTGTATCAGCTGTAATCCAGTCCAGTCCAGTGCTGCCTGCTGAGCAGCACTGACCAACACTGCCTGGGCCCAGGCTTTTATCTCTGAGGCCCCATTATGATGTCAGAAAGCTGGCTCTGGAATCCTGAGGGCTCCACTATGACACGTGCAAAGTTCCGTCTGAACTTTATATAAGACGGTGAGGCTCAGTCAGTCACTCAGTGTTGCCTGAGAGGGCAACACTGCAACAGCCGACCGCCAGGCTGTCTTTTTTTTGCACAGCTAGTTGCCTCCAGGAGGCCACAAGAGGGAGACAAGGGACTGCAAAATGGAAAATAGGCATCCACCAACTTTACAGACAACTTCTCCTTGCTCCTACAACCTCCATCCTTGCACAGTTTGTTATTCTTCTAGGTAACATAGTAACAAATCCAAATTGCTGCTCTCTTTGTAGGCAAGCAAGGCTTTGTTGCAACTGCAATTCTTACTTCTTCTTGAAATGTAGGGACGACAGTACATTCCATCACATCCATCTAGTGTACACAGGTAGGTCCATTGTGGCGGGCAGGCGAGCGGGCGGGCTGCTTTATTGGCTGTTTGCTGTTCCCCTACTCCACTCCACTATTTGACTGTTGTGCTGCATCAATCAATCAATCAATCAATCAATCAATCAATCAATCAATCAATCAATCAATCAATCAGTGGCTGGCTCAGGTGCAGCTCTTTAACTTACCTAAAAGGGAGGGCGGAGAGAAGACAAGGAAGGTGAATGAGGTGTTCCAATGTGAAATGCCGGAAACACAGAAACACAGACGACACACAACAAGAGGTGGCAATCTATTCATTAATTGCATTTAATCAATGAGCTCATTATCACTCATGCATTGTCCAACAGGTGTTGAAATAATGGGATTAAAAGGGGAGATCCCTTCAGAAAGACAGAAACAATAGCAAAGACAAAAAACACTTTTGGAATCTGCTTTTAGTCAACACATAAGGAAAGGGTGCACCGGTCCTGGAAATACTGCAATACCAGGTCAATGCGTGGAGTGGACAGAGCAAGCTCTATTTCCATCTCCCTGTTCTAAAAATCCATTTAATATATGGTCCCCAGATAGGGGACGTATCAGATATTAAACTGATAAGAACAGATACTACACTTGATCTTAGCCAAAAGGCCGAGAAGCGATAACCCGAACGGGCCGCGCGTTGCCCGAGCCTGCCCGATACTGCTGTTCAGCCCTTGCAGCGATTCAGCCTACTTCTAGGCAATTCCATGGGGCCCTGCAGGCTCACACACTCACAGCTACACGGGAGGTGAATAAAGGCCGGAGAGGAAGCCAGACAGGATTTGCTTCTTTCGCTTGCACCACAATGCAGTGCTGAAAGAGGAGGAATCTACATAAAAACGCCTTCCTGGCAACGCCCAAATGCCCTGCTGCCATGCAGATAAACACTGGCAGCGGCAGCAAGTGCATGCCCACAGCCACCCCTTGTTCCTTCACACCTTGTATCAGCTGTAATCCAGTCCAGTCCAGTGCTGCCTGCTGAGCAGCACTGACCAACACTGCCTGGGCCCAGGCTTTTATCTCTGAGGCCCCATTATGATGTCAGAAAGCTGGCTCTGGAATCCTGAGGGCTCCACTATGACACGTGCAAAGTTCCGTCTGAACTTTATATAAGACGGTGAGGCTCAGTCAGTCACTCAGTGTTGCCTGAGAGGGCAACACTGCAACAGCCGGCCGCCAGGCTGTCTTATTTTTGCACAGCTAGTTGCCTCCAGGAGGCCACAAGAGGGAGACAAGGGACTGCAAAATGGAAAATAGGCATCCACCAACTTTACAGACAACTTCTCCTTGCTCCTACAACCTCCATCCTTGCACAGTTTGTTATTCTTCTAGGTAACATAGTAACAAATCCAAATTGCTGCTCTCTTTGTAGGCAAGCAAGGCTTTGTTGCAACTGCAATTCTTACTTCTTCTTGAAATGTAGGGACGACAGTACATTCCATCACATCCATCTAGTGTACACAGGTAGGTCCATTGTGGCGGGCAGGCGAGCGGGCGGGCTGCTTTATTGGCTGTTTGCTGTTCCCCTACTCCACTCCACTATTTGACTGTTGTGCTGCATCAATCAATCAATCAATCAATCAATCAATCAATCAATCAATCAATCAATCAATCAATCAATCAGTGGCTGGCTCAGGTGCAGCTCTTTAACTTACCTAAAAGGGAGGGCGGAGAGAAGACAAGGAAGGTGAATGAGGTGTTCCAATGTGAAATGCCGGAAACACAGAAACACAGACGACACACAACAAGAGGTGGCAATCTATTCATTAATTGCATTTAATCAATGAGCTCATTATCACTCATGCATTGTCCAACAGGTGTTGAAATAATGGGATTAAAAGGGGAGATCCCTTCAGAAAGACAGAAACAATAGCAAAGACAAAAAACACTTTTGGAATCTGCTTTTAGTCAACACATAAGGAAAGGGTGCACCGGTCCTGGAAATACTGCAATACCAGGTCAATGCGTGGAGTGGACAGAGCAAGCTCTATTTCCATCTCCCTGTTCTAAAAATCCATTTAATATATGGTCCCCAGATAGGGGACGTATCAGATATTAAACTGATAAGAACAGATACTACACTTGATCTTAGCCAAAAGGCCGAGAAGCGATAACCCGAACGGGCCGCGCGTTGCCCGAGCCTGCCCGATACTGCTGTTCAGCCCTTGCAGCGATTCAGCCTACTTCGAGGCAATTCCATGGGGCCCTGCAGGCTCACACACTCACAGCTACACGGGAGGTGAATAAAGGCCGGAGAGGAAGCCAGACAGGATTTGCTTCTTTTGCTTGCACCACAATGCAGTGCTGAAAGAGGAGGAATCTACATAAAAACGCCTTCCTGGCAACGCCCAAATGCCCTGCTGCCATGCAGATAAACACTGGCAGCGGCAGCAAGTGCATGCCCACAGCCACCCCTTGTTCCTTCACACCTTGTATCAGCTGTAATCCAGTCCAGTCCAGTGCTGCCTGCTGAGCAGCACTGACCAACACTGCCTGGGCCCAGGCTTTTATCTCTGAGGCCCCATTATGATGTCAGAAAGCTGGCTCTGGAATCCTGAGGGCTCCACTATGACACGTGCAAAGTTCCGTCTGAACTTTATATAAGACGGTGAGGCTCAGTCAGTCACTCAGTGTTGCCTGAGAGGGCAACACTGCAACAGCCGGCCGCCAGGCTGTCTTTTTTTTGCACAGCTAGTTGCCTCCAGGAGGCCACAAGAGGGAGACAAGGGACTGCAAAATGGAAAATAGGCATCCACCAACTTTACAGACAACTTCTCCTTGCTCCTACAACCTCCATCCTTGCACAGTTTGTTATTCTTCTAGGTAACATAGTAACAAATCCAAATTGCTGCTCTCTTTGTAGGCAAGCAAGGCTTTGTTGCAACTGCAATTCTTACTTCTTCTTGAAATGTAGGGACGACAGTACATTCCATCACATCCATCTAGTGTACACAGGTAGGTCCATTGTGGCGGGCAGGCGAGCGGGCGGGCTGCTTTATTGGCTGTTTGCTGTTCCCCTACTCCACTCCACTATTTGACTGTTGTGCTGCATCAATCAATCAATCAATCAATCAATCAATCAATCAATCAATCAATCAATCAGTGGCTGGCTCAGGTGCAGCTCTTTAACTTACCTAAAAGGGAGGGCGGAGAGAAGACAAGGAAGGTGAATGAGGTGTTCCAATGTGAAATGCCGGAAACACAGAAACACAGACGACACACAACAAGAGGTGGCAATCTATTCATTAATTGCATTTAATCAATGAGCTCATTATCACTCATGCATTGTCCAACAGGTGTTGAAATAATGGGATTAAAAGGGGAGATCCCTTCAGAAAGACAGAAACAATAGCAAAGACAAAAAACACTTTTGGAATCTGCTTTTAGTCAACACATAAGGAAAGGGTGCACCGGTCCTGGAAATACTGCAATACCAGGTCAATGCGTGGAGTGGACAGAGCAAGCTCTATTTCCATCTCCCTGTTCTAAAAATCCATTTAATATATGGTCCCCAGATAGGGGACGTATCAGATATTAAACTGATAAGAACAGATACTACACTTGATCTTAGCCAAAAGGCCGAGAAGCGATAACCCGAACGGGCCGCGCGTTGCCCGAGCCTGCCCGATACTGCTGTTCAGCCCTTGCAGCGATTCAGCCTACTTCTAGGCAATTCCATGGGGCCCTGCAGGCTCACACACTCACAGCTACACGGGAGGTGAATAAAGGCCGGAGAGGAAGCCAGACAGGATTTGCTTCTTTTGCTTGCACCACAATGCAGTGCTGAAAGAGGAGGAATCTACATAAAAACGCCTTCCTGGCAACGCCCAAATGCCCTGCTGCCATGCAGATAAACACTGGCAGCGGCAGCAAGTGCATGCCCACAGCCACCCCTTGTTCCTTCACACCTTGTATCAGCTGTAATCCAGTCCAGTCCAGTGCTGCCTGCTGAGCAGCACTGACCAACACTGCCTGGGCCCAGGCTTTTATCTCTGAGGCCCCATTATGATGTCAGAAAGCTGGCTCTGGAATCCTGAGGGCTCCACTATGACACGTGCAAAGTTCCGTCTGAACTTTATATAAGACGGTGAGGCTCAGTCAGTCACTCAGTGTTGCCTGAGAGGGCAACACTGCAACAGCCGGCCGCCAGGCTGTCTTTTTTTTGCACAGCTAGTTGCCTCCAGGAGGCCACAAGAGGGAGACAAGGGACTGCAAAATGGAAAATAGGCATCCACCAACTTTACAGACAACTTCTCCTTGCTCCTACAACCTCCATCCTTGCACAGTTTGTTATTCTTCTAGGTAACATAGTAACAAATCCAAATTGCTGCTCTCTTTGTAGGCAAGCAAGGCTTTGTTGCAACTGCAATTCTTACTTCTTCTTGAAATGTAGGGACGACAGTACATTCCATCACATCCATCTAGTGTACACAGGTAGGTCCATTGTGGCGGGCAGGCGAGCGGGCGGGCTGCTTTATTGGCTGTTTGCTGTTCCCCTACTCCACTCCACTATTTGACTGTTGTGCTGCATCAATCAATCAATCAATCAATCAATCAATCAATCAATCAATCAGTGGCTGGCTCAGGTGCAGCTCTTTAACTTACCTAAAAGGGAGGGCGGAGAGAAGACAAGGAAGGTGAATGAGGTGTTCCAATGTGAAATGCCGGAAACACAGAAACACAGACGACACACAACAAGAGGTGGCAATCTATTCATTAATTGCATTTAATCAATGAGCTCATTATCACTCATGCATTGTCCAACAGGTGTTGAAATAATGGGATTAAAAGGGGAGATCCCTTCAGAAAGACAGAAACAATAGCAAAGACAAAAAACACTTTTGGAATCTGCTTTTAGTCAACACATAAGGAAAGGGTGCACCGGTCCTGGAAATACTGCAATACCAGGTCAATGCGTGGAGTGGACAGAGCAAGCTCTATTTCCATCTCCCTGTTCTAAAAATCCATTTAATATATGGTCCCCAGATAGGGGACGTATCAGATATTAAACTGATAAGAACAGATACTACACTTGATCTTAGCCAAAAGGCCGAGAAGCGATAACCCGAACGGGCCGCGCGTTGCCCGAGCCTGCCCGATACTGCTGTTCAGCCCTTGCAGCGATTCAGCCTACTTCTAGGCAATTCCATGGGGCCCTGCAGGCTCACACACTCACAGCTACACGGGAGGTGAATAAAGGCCGGAGAGGAAGCCAGACAGGATTTGCTTCTTTTGCTTGCACCACAATGCAGTGCTGAAAGAGGAGGAATCTACATAAAAACGCCTTCCTGGCAACGCCCAAATGCCCTGCTGCCATGCAGATAAACACTGGCAGCGGCAGCAAGTGCATGCCCACAGCCACCCCTTGTTCCTTCACACCTTGTATCAGCTGTAATCCAGTCCAGTCCAGTGCTGCCTGCTGAGCAGCACTGACCAACACTGCCTGGGCCCAGGCTTTTATCTCTGAGGCCCCATTATGATGTCAGAAAGCTAGCTCTGGAATCCTGAGGGCTCCACTATGACACGTGCAAAGTTCCGTCTGAACTTTATATAAGACGGTGAGGCTCAGTCAGTCACTCAGTGTTGCCTGAGAGGGCAACACTGCAACAGCCGGCCGCCAGGCTGTCTTTTTTTTGCACAGCTAGTTGCCTCCAGGAGGCCACAAGAGGGAGACAAGGGACTGCAAAATGGAAAATAGGCATCCACCAACTTTACAGACAACTTCTCCTTGCTCCTACAACCTCCATCCTTGCACAGTTTGTTATTCTTCTAGGTAACATAGTAACAAATCCAAATTGCTGCTCTCTTTGTAGGCAAGCAAGGCTTTGTTGCAACTGCAATTCTTACTTCTTCTTGAAATGTAGGGACGACAGTACATTCCATCACATCCATCTAGTGTACACAGGTAGGTCCATTGTGGCGGGCAGGCGAGCGGGCGGGCTGCTTTATTGGCTGTTTGCTGTTCCCCTACTCCACTCCACTATTTGACTGTTGTGCTGCATCAATCAATCAATCAATCAATCAATCAATCAATCAATCAATCAATCAATCAATCAATCAATCAATCAATCAATCAATCAATCAGTGGCTGGCTCAGGTGCAGCTCTTTAACTTACCTAAAAGGGAGGGCGGAGAGAAGACAAGGAAGGTGAATGAGGTGTTCCAATGTGAAATGCCGGAAACACAGAAACACAGACGACACACAACAAGAGGTGGCAATCTATTCATTAATTGCATTTAATCAATGAGCTCATTATCACTCATGCATTGTCCAACAGGTGTTGAAATAATGGGATTAAAAGGGGAGATCCCTTCAGAAAGACAGAAACAATAGCAAAGACAAAAAACACTTTTGGAATCTGCTTTTAGTCAACACATAAGGAAAGGGTGCACCGGTCCTGGAAATACTGCAATACCAGGTCAATGCGTGGAGTGGACAGAGCAAGCTCTATTTCCATCTCCCTGTTCTAAAAATCCATTTAATATATGGTCCCCAGATAGGGGACGTATCAGATATTAAACTGATAAGAACAGATACTACACTTGATCTTAGCCAAAAGGCCGAGAAGCGATAACCCGAACGGGCCGCGCGTTGCCCGAGCCTGCCCGATACTGCTGTTCAGCCCTTGCAGCGATTCAGCCTACTTCTAGGCAATTCCATGGGGCCCTGCAGGCTCACACACTCACAGCTACACGGGAGGTGAATAAAGGCCGGAGAGGAAGCCAGACAGGATTTGCTTCTTTTGCTTGCACCACAATGCAGTGCTGAAAGAGGAGGAATCTACATAAAAACGCCTTCCTGGCAACGTCCAAATGCCCTGCTGCCATGCAGATAAACACTGGCAGCGGCAGCAAGTGCATGCCCACAGCCACCCCTTGTTCCTTCACACCTTGTATCAGCTGTAATCCAGTCCAGTCCAGTGCTGCCTGCTGAGCAGCACTGACCAACACTGCCTGGGCCCAGGCTTTTATCTCTGAGGCCCCATTATGATGTCAGAAAGCTGGCTCTGGAATCCTGAGGGCTCCACTATGACACGTGCAAAGTTCCGTCTGAACTTTATATAAGACGGTGAGGCTCAGTCAGTCACTCAGTGTTGCCTGAGAGGGCAACACTGCAACAGCCGGCCGCCAGGCTGTCTTTTTTTTGCACAGCTAGTTGCCTCCAGGAGGCCACAAGAGGGAGACAAGGGACTGCAAAATGGAAAATAGGCATCCACCAACTTTACAGACAACTTCTCCTTGCTCCTACAACCTCCATCCTTGCACAGTTTGTTATTCTTCTAGGTAACATAGTAACAAATCCAAATTGCTGCTCTCTTTGTAGGCAAGCAAGGCTTTGTTGCAACTGCAATTCTTACTTCTTCTTGAAATGTAGGGACGACAGTACATTCCATCACATCCATCTAGTGTACACAGGTAGGTCCATTGTGGCGGGCAGGCGAGCGGGCGGGCTGCTTTATTGGCTGTTTGCTGTTCCCCTACTCCACTCCACTATTTGACTGTTGTGCTGCATCAATCAATCAATCAATCAATCAATCAATCAATCAATCAATCAATCAATCAATCAATCAGTGGCTGGCTCAGGTGCAGCTCTTTAACTTACCTAAAAGGGAGGGCGGAGAGAAGACAAGGAAGGTGAATGAGGTGTTCCAATGTGAAATGCCGGAAACACAGAAACACAGACGACACACAACAAGAGGTGGCAATCTATTCATTAATTGCATTTAATCAATGAGCTCATTATCACTCATGCATTGTCCAACAGGTGTTGAAATAATGGGATTAAAAGGGGAGATCCCTTCAGAAAGACAGAAACAATAGCAAAGACAAAAAACACTTTTGGAATCTGCTTTTAGTCAACACATAAGGAAAGGGTGCACCGGTCCTGGAAATACTGCAATACCATGTCAATGCGTGGAGTGGACAGAGCAAGCTCTATTTCCATCTCCCTGTTCTAAAAATCCATTTAATATATGGTCCCCAGATAGGGGACGTATCAGATATTAAACTGATAAGAACAGATACTACACTTGATCTTAGCCAAAAGGCCGAGAAGCGATAACCCGAACGGGCCGCGCGTTGCCCGAGCCTGCCCGATACTGCTGTTCAGCCCTTGCAGCGATTCAGCCTACTTCTAGGCAATTCCATGGGGCCCTGCAGGCTCACACACTCACAGCTACACGGGAGGTGAATAAAGGCCGGAGAGGAAGCCAGACAGGATTTGCTTCTTTTGCTTGCACCACAATGCAGTGCTGAAAGAGGAGGAATCTACATAAAAACGCCTTCCTGGCAACGCCCAAATGCCCTGCTGCCATGCAGATAAACACTGGCAGCGGCAGCAAGTGCATGCCCACAGCCACCCCTTGTTCCTTCACACCTTGTATCAGCTGTAATCCAGTCCAGTCCAGTGCTGCCTGCTGAGCAGCACTGACCAACACTGCCTGGGCCCAGGCTTTTATCTCTGAGGCCCCATTATGATGTCAGAAAGCTGGCTCTGGAATCCTGAGGGCTCCACTATGACACGTGCAAAGTTCCGTCTGAACTTTATATAAGACGGTGAGGCTCAGTCAGTCACTCAATGTTGCCTGAGAGGGCAACACTGCAACAGCCGGCCGCCAGGCTGTCTTTTTTTTGCACAGCTAGTTGCCTCCAGGAGGCCACAAGAGGGAGACAAGGGACTGCAAAATGGAAAATAGGCATCCACCAACTTTACAGACAACTTCTCCTTGCTCCTACAACCTCCATCCTTGCACAGTTTGTTATTCTTCTAGGTAACATAGTAACAAATCCAAATTGCTGCTCTCTTTGTAGGCAAGCAAGGCTTTGTTGCAACTGCAATTCTTACTTCTTCTTGAAATGTAGGGACGACAGTACATTCCATCACATCCATCTAGTGTACACAGGTAGGTCCATTGTGGCGGGCAGGCGAGCGGGCGGGCTGCTTTATTGGCTGTTTGCTGTTCCCCTACTCCACTCCACTATTTGACTGTTGTGCTGCATCAATCAATCAATCAATCAATCAATCAATCAATCAATCAATCAATCAATCAATCAGTGGCTGGCTCAGGTGCAGCTCTTTAACTTACCTAAAAGGGAGGGCGGAGAGAAGACAAGGAAGGTGAATGAGGTGTTCCAATGTGAAATGCCGGAAACACAGAAACACAGACGACACACAACAAGAGGTGGCAATCTATTCATTAATTGCATTTAATCAATGAGCTCATTATCACTCATGCATTGTCCAACAGGTGTTGAAATAATGGGATTAAAAGGGGAGATCCCTTCAGAAAGACAGAAACAATAGCAAAGACAAAAAACACTTTTGGAATCTGCTTTTAGTCAACACATAAGGAAAGGGTGCACCGGTCCTGGAAATACTGCAATACCAGGTCAATGCGTGGAGTGGACAGAGCAAGCTCTATTTCCATCTCCCTGTTCTAAAAATCCATTTAATATATGGTCCCCAGATAGGGGACGTATCAGATATTAAACTGATAAGAACAGATACTACACTTGATCTTAGCCAAAAGGCCGAGAAGCGATAACCCGAACGGGCCGCGCGTTGCCCGAGCCTGCCCGATACTGCTGTTCAGCCCTTGCAGCGATTCAGCCTACTTCTAGGCAATTCCATGGGGCCCTGCAGGCTCACACACTCACAGCTACACGGGAGGTGAATAAAGGCCGGAGAGGAAGCCAGACAGGATTTGCTTCTTTTGCTTGCACCACAATGCAGTGCTGAAAGAGGAGGAATCTACATAAAAACGCCTTCCTGGCAACGCCCAAATGCCCTGCTGCCATGCAGATAAACACTGGCAGCGGCAGCAAGTGCATGCCCACAGCCACCCCTTGTTCCTTCACACCTTGTATCAGCTGTAATCCAGTCCAGTCCAGTGCTGCCTGCTGAGCAGCACTGACCAACACTGCCTGGGCCCAGGCTTTTATCTCTGAGGCCCCATTATGATGTCAGAAAGCTGGCTCTGGAATCCTGAGGGCTCCACTATGACACGTGCAAAGTTCCGTCTGAACTTTATATAAGACGGTGAGGCTCAGTCAGTCACTCAGTGTTGCCTGAGAGGGCAACACTGCAACAGCCGGCCGCCAGGCTGTCTTTTTTTTGCACAGCTAGTTGCCTCCAGGAGGCCACAAGAGGGAGACAAGGGACTGCAAAATGGAAAATAGGCATCCACCAACTTTACAGACAACTTCTCCTTGCTCCTACAACCTCCATCCTTGCACAGTTTGTTATTCTTCTAGGTAACATAGTAACAAATCCAAATTGCTGCTCTCTTTGTAGGCAAGCAAGGCTTTGTTGCAACTGCAATTCTTACTTCTTCTTGAAATGTAGGGACGACAGTACATTCCATCACATCCATCTAGTGTACACAGGTAGGTCCATTGTGGCGGGCAGGCGAGCGGGCGGGCTGCTTTATTGGCTGTTTGCTGTTCCCCTACTCCACTCCACTATTTGACTGTTGTGCTGCATCAATCAATCAATCAATCAATCAATCAATCAATCAATCAATCAATCAATCAATCAGTGGCTGGCTCAGGTGCAGCTCTTTAACTTACCTAAAAGGGAGGGCGGAGAGAAGACAAGGAAGGTGAATGAGGTGTTCCAATGTGAAATGCCGGAAACACAGAAACACAGACGACACACAACAAGAGGTGGCAATCTATTCATTAATTGCATTTAATCAATGAGCTCATTATCACTCATGCATTGTCCAACAGGTGTTGAAATAATGGGATTAAAAGGGGAGATCCCTTCAGAAAGACAGAAACAATAGCAAAGACAAAAAACACTTTTGGAATCTGCTTTTAGTCAACACATAAGGAAAGGGTGCACCGGTCCTGGAAATACTGCAATACCAGGTCAATGCGTGGAGTGGACAGAGCAAGCTCTATTTCCATCTCCCTGTTCTAAAAATCCATTTAATATATGGTCCCCAGATAGGGGACGTATCAGATATTAAACTGATAAGAACAGATACTACACTTGATCTTAGCCAAAAGGCCGAGAAGCGATAACCCGAACGGGCCGCGCGTTGCCCGAGCCTGCCCGATACTGCTGTTCAGCCCTTGCAGCGATTCAGCCTACTTCTAGGCAATTCCATGGGGCCCTGCAGGCTCACACACTCACAGCTACACGGGAGGTGAATAAAGGCCGGAGAGGAAGCCAGACAGGATTTGCTTCTTTTGCTTGCACCACAATGCAGTGCTGAAAGAGGAGGAATCTACATAAAAACGCCTTCCTGGCAACGCCCAAATGCCCTGCTGCCATGCAGATAAACACTGGCAGCGGCAGCAAGTGCATGCCCACAGCCACCCCTTGTTCCTTCACACCTTGTATCAGCTGTAATCCAGTCCAGTCCAGTGCTGCCTGCTGAGCAGCACTGACCAACACTGCCTGGGCCCAGGCTTTTATCTCTGAGGCCCCATTATGATGTCAGAAAGCTGGCTCTGGAATCCTGAGGGCTCCACTATGACACGTGCAAAGTTCCGTCTGAACTTTATATAACACGGTGAGGCTCAGTCAGTCACTCAGTGTTGCCTGAGAGGGCAACACTGCAACAGCCGGCCGCCAGGCTGTCTTTTTTTTGCACAGCTAGTTGCCTCCAGGAGGCCACAAGAGGGAGACAAGGGACTGCAAAATGGAAAATAGGCATCCACCAACTTTACAGACAACTTCTCCTTGCTCCTACAACCTCCATCCTTGCACAGTTTGTTATTCTTCTAGGTAACATAGTAACAAATCCAAATTGCTGCTCTCTTTGTAGGCAAGCAAGGCTTTGTTGCAACTGCAATTCTTACTTCTTCTTGAAATGTAGGGACGACAGTACATTCCATCACATCCATCTAGTGTACACAGGTAGGTCCATTGTGGCGGGCAGGCGAGCGGGCGGGCTGCTTTATTGGCTGTTTGCTGTTCCCCTACTCCACTCCACTATTTGACTGTTGTGCTGCATCAATCAATCAATCAATCAATCAATCAATCAATCAATCAATCAATCAATCAATCAGTGGCTGGCTCAGGTGCAGCTCTTTAACTTACCTAAAAGGGAGGGCGGAGAGAAGACAAGGAAGGTGAATGAGGTGTTCCAATGTGAAA
Source organism: Rhinoderma darwinii (assembly GCF_050947455.1). Lineage (NCBI taxonomy): Eukaryota > Metazoa > Chordata > Amphibia > Anura > Rhinodermatidae > Rhinoderma > Rhinoderma darwinii. Next base: position 76,123 of record NW_027464079.1, read on the forward strand.
TGCCGGAAACACAGAAACACAGACGACACACAACAAGAGGTGGCAATCTATTCATTAATTGCATTTAATCAATGAGCTCATTATCACTCATGCATTGTCCAACAGGTGTTGAAATAATGGGATTAAAAGGGGAGATCCCTTCAGAAAGACAGAAACAATAGCAAAGACAAAAAACACTTTTGGAATCTGCTTTTAGTCAACACATAAGGAAAGGGTGCACCGGTCCTGGAAATACTGCAATACCAGGTCAATGCGTGGAGTGGACAGAGCAAGCTCTATTTCCATCTCCCTGTTCTAAAAATCCATTTAATATATGGTCCCCAGATAGGGGACGTATCAGATATTAAACTGATAAGAACAGATACTACACTTGATCTTAGCCAAAAGGCCGAGAAGCGATAACCCGAACGGGCCGCGCGTTGCCCGAGCCTGCCCGATACTGCTGTTCAGCCCTTGCAGCGATTCAGCCTACTTCTAGGCAATTCCATGGGGCCCTGCAGGCTCACACACTCACAGCTACACGGGAGGTGAATAAAGGCCGGAGAGGAAGCCAGACAGGATTTGCTTCTTTTGCTTGCACCACAATGCAGTGCTGAAAGAGGAGGAATCTACATAAAAACGCCTTCCTGGCAACGCCCAAATGCCCTGCTGCCATGCAGATAAACACTGGCAGCGGCAGCAAGTGCATGCCCACAGCCACCCCTTGTTCCTTCACACCTTGTATCAGCTGTAATCCAGTCCAGTCCAGTGCTGCCTGCTGAGCAGCACTGACCAACACTGCCTGGGCCCAGGCTTTTATCTCTGAGGCCCCATTATGATGTCAGAAAGCTGGCTCTGGAATCCTGAGGGCTCCACTATGACACGTGCAAAGTTCCGTCTGAACTTTATATAAGACGGTGAGGCTCAGTCAGTCACTCAGTGTTGCCTGAGAGGGCAACACTGCAACAGCCGGCCGCCAGGCTGTCTTTTTTTTGCACAGCTAGTTGCCTCCAGGAGGCCACAAGAGGGAGACAAGGGACTGCAAAATGGAAAATAGGCATCCACCAACTTTACAGACAACTTCTCCTTGCTCCTACAACCTCCATCCTTGCACAGTTTGTTATTCTTCTAGGTAACATAGTAACAAATCCAAATTGCTGCTCTCTTTGTAGGCAAGCAAGGCTTTGTTGCAACTGCAATTCTTACTTCTTCTTGAAATGTAGGGACGACAGTACATTCCATCACATCCATCTAGTGTACACAGGTAGGTCCATTGTGGCGGGCAGGCGAGCGGGCGGGCTGCTTTATTGGCTGTTTGCTGTTCCCCTACTCCACTCCACTATTTGACTGTTGTGCTGCATCAATCAATCAATCAATCAATCAATCAATCAATCAATCAATCAATCAATCAGTGGCTGGCTCAGGTGCAGCTCTTTAACTTACCTAAAAGGGAGGGCGGAGAGAAGACAAGGAAGGTGAATGAGGTGTTCCAATGTGAAATGCCGGAAACACAGAAACACAGACGACACACAACAAGAGGTGGCAATCTATTCATTAATTGCATTTAATCAATGAGCTCATTATCACTCATGCATTGTCCAACAGGTGTTGAAATAATGGGATTAAAAGGGGAGATCCCTTCAGAAAGACAGAAACAATAGCAAAGACAAAAAACACTTTTGGAATCTGCTTTTAGTCAACACATAAGGAAAGGGTGCACCGGTCCTGGAAATACTGCAATACCAGGTCAATGCGTGGAGTGGACAGAGCAAGCTCTATTTCCATCTCCCTGTTCTAAAAATCCATTTAATATATGGTCCCCAGATAGGGGACGTATCAGATATTAAACTGATAAGAACAGATACTACACTTGATCTTAGCCAAAAGGCCGAGAAGCGATAACCCGAACGGGCCGCGCGTTGCCCGAGCCTGCCCGATACTGCTGTTCAGCCCTTGCAGCGATTCAGCCTACTTCTAGGCAATTCCATGGGGCCCTGCAGGCTCACACACTCACAGCTACACGGGAGGTGAATAAAGGCCGGAGAGGAAGCCAGACAGGATTTGCTTCTTTCGCTTGCACCACAATGCAGTGCTGAAAGAGGAGGAATCTACATAAAAACGCCTTCCTGGCAACGCCCAAATGCCCTGCTGCCATGCAGATAAACACTGGCAGCGGCAGCAAGTGCATGCCCACAGCCACCCCTTGTTCCTTCACACCTTGTATCAGCTGTAATCCAGTCCAGTCCAGTGCTGCCTGCTGAGCAGCACTGACCAACACTGCCTGGGCCCAGGCTTTTATCTCTGAGGCCCCATTATGATGTCAGAAAGCTGGCTCTGGAATCCTGAGGGCTCCACTATGACACGTGCAAAGTTCCGTCTGAACTTTATATAAGACGGTGAGGCTCAGTCAGTCACTCAGTGTTGCCTGAGAGGGCAACACTGCAACAGCCGGCCGCCAGGCTGTCTTATTTTTGCACAGCTAGTTGCCTCCAGGAGGCCACAAGAGGGAGACAAGGGACTGCAAAATGGAAAATAGGCATCCACCAACTTTACAGACAACTTCTCCTTGCTCCTACAACCTCCATCCTTGCACAGTTTGTTATTCTTCTAGGTAACATAGTAACAAATCCAAATTGCTGCTCTCTTTGTAGGCAAGCAAGGCTTTGTTGCAACTGCAATTCTTACTTCTTCTTGAAATGTAGGGACGACAGTACATTCCATCACATCCATCTAGTGTACACAGGTAGGTCCATTGTGGCGGGCAGGCGAGCGGGCGGGCTGCTTTATTGGCTGTTTGCTGTTCCCCTACTCCACTCCACTATTTGACTGTTGTGCTGCATCAATCAATCAATCAATCAATCAATCAATCAATCAATCAATCAATCAATCAATCAGTGGCTGGCTCAGGTGCAGCTCTTTAACTTACCTAAAAGGGAGGGCGGAGAGAAGACAAGGAAGGTGAATGAGGTGTTCCAATGTGAAATGCCGGAAACACAGAAACACAGACGACACACAACAAGAGGTGGCAATCTATTCATTAATTGCATTTAATCAATGAGCTCATTATCACTCATGCATTGTCCAACAGGTGTTGAAATAATGGGATTAAAAGGGGAGATCCCTTCAGAAAGACAGAAACAATAGCAAAGACAAAAAACACTTTTGGAATCTGCTTTTAGTCAACACATAAGGAAAGGGTGCACCGGTCCTGGAAATACTGCAATACCAGGTCAATGCGTGGAGTGGACAGAGCAAGCTCTATTTCCATCTCCCTGTTCTAAAAATCCATTTAATATATGGTCCCCAGATAGGGGACGTATCAGATATTAAACTGATAAGAACAGATACTACACTTGATCTTAGCCAAAAGGCCGAGAAGCGATAACCCGAACGGGCCGCGCGTTGCCCGAGCCTGCCCGATACTGCTGTTCAGCCCTTGCAGCGATTCAGCCTACTTCGAGGCAATTCCATGGGGCCCTGCAGGCTCACACACTCACAGCTACACGGGAGGTGAATAAAGGCCGGAGAGGAAGCCAGACAGGATTTGCTTCTTTTGCTTGCACCACAATGCAGTGCTGAAAGAGGAGGAATCTACATAAAAACGCCTTCCTGGCAACGCCCAAATGCCCTGCTGCCATGCAGATAAACACTGGCAGCGGCAGCAAGTGCATGCCCACAGCCACCCCTTGTTCCTTCACACCTTGTATCAGCTGTAATCCAGTCCAGTCCAGTGCTGCCTGCTGAGCAGCACTGACCAACACTGCCTGGGCCCAGGCTTTTATCTCTGAGGCCCCATTATGATGTCAGAAAGCTGGCTCTGGAATCCTGAGGGCTCCACTATGACACGTGCAAAGTTCCGTCTGAACTTTATATAAGACGGTGAGGCTCAGTCAGTCACTCAGTGTTGCCTGAGAGGGCAACACTGCAACAGCCGGCCGCCAGGCTGTCTTTTTTTTGCACAGCTAGTTGCCTCCAGGAGGCCACAAGAGGGAGACAAGGGACTGCAAAATGGAAAATAGGCATCCACCAACTTTACAGACAACTTCTCCTTGCTCCTACAACCTCCATCCTTGCACAGTTTGTTATTCTTCTAGGTAACATAGTAACAAATCCAAATTGCTGCTCTCTTTGTAGGCAAGCAAGGCTTTGTTGCAACTGCAATTCTTACTTCTTCTTGAAATGTAGGGACGACAGTACATTCCATCACATCCATCTAGTGTACACAGGTAGGTCCATTGTGGCGGGCAGGCGAGCGGGCGGGCTGCTTTATTGGCTGTTTGCTGTTCCCCTACTCCACTCCACTATTTGACTGTTGTGCTGCATCAATCAATCAATCAATCAATCAATCAATCAATCAATCAATCAATCAATCAATCAATCAGTGGCTGGCTCAGGTGCAGCTCTTTAACTTACCTAAAAGGGAGGGCGGAGAGAAGACAAGGAAGGTGAATGAGGTGTTCCAATGTGAAATGCCGGAAACACAGAAACACAGACGACACACAACAAGAGGTGGCAATCTATTCATTAATTGCATTTAATCAATGAGCTCATTATCACTCATGCATTGTCCAACAGGTGTTGAAATAATGGGATTAAAAGGGGAGATCCCTTCAGAAAGACAGAAACAATAGCAAAGACAAAAAACACTTTTGGAATCTGCTTTTAGTCAACACATAAGGAAAGGGTGCACCGGTCCTGGAAATACTGCAATACCAGGTCAATGCGTGGAGTGGACAGAGCAAGCTCTATTTCCATCTCCCTGTTCTAAAAATCCATTTAATATATGGTCCCCAGATAGGGGACGTATCAGATATTAAACTGATAAGAACAGATACTACACTTGATCTTAGCCAAAAGGCCGAGAAGCGATAACCCGAACGGGCCGCGCGTTGCCCGAGCCTGCCCGATACTGCTGTTCAGCCCTTGCAGCGATTCAGCCTACTTCTAGGCAATTCCATGGGGCCCTGCAGGCTCACACACTCACAGCTACACGGGAGGTGAATAAAGGCCGGAGAGGAAGCCAGACAGGATTTGCTTCTTTTGCTTGCACCACAATGCAGTGCTGAAAGAGGAGGAATCTACATAAAAACGCCTTCCTGGCAACGCCCAAATGCCCTGCTGCCATGCAGATAAACACTGGCAGCGGCAGCAAGTGCATGCCCACAGCCACCCCTTGTTCCTTCACACCTTGTATCAGCTGTAATCCAGTCCAGTCCAGTGCTGCCTGCTGAGCAGCACTGACCAACACTGCCTGGGCCCAGGCTTTTATCTCTGAGGCCCCATTATGATGTCAGAAAGCTGGCTCTGGAATCCTGAGGGCTCCACTATGACACGTGCAAAGTTCCGTCTGAACTTTATATAAGACGGTGAGGCTCAGTCAGTCACTCAGTGTTGCCTGAGAGGGCAACACTGCAACAGCCGGCCGCCAGGCTGTCTTTTTTTTGCACAGCTAGTTGCCTCCAGGAGGCCACAAGAGGGAGACAAGGGACTGCAAAATGGAAAATAGGCATCCACCAACTTTACAGACAACTTCTCCTTGCTCCTACAACCTCCATCCTTGCACAGTTTGTTATTCTTCTAGGTAACATAGTAACAAATCCAAATTGCTGCTCTCTTTGTAGGCAAGCAAGGCTTTGTTGCAACTGCAATTCTTACTTCTTCTTGAAATGTAGGGACGACAGTACATTCCATCACATCCATCTAGTGTACACAGGTAGGTCCATTGTGGCGGGCAGGCGAGCGGGCAGGCTGCTTGTTTGCTGTTCCCCTACTCCACTCCACTATTTGACTGTTGTGCTGCATCAATCAATCAATCAATCAATCAATCAATCAATCAATCAATCAATCAATCAGTGGCTGGCTCAGGTGCAGCTCTTTAACTTACCTAAAAGGGAGGGCGGAGAGAAGACAAGGAAGGTGAATGAGGTGTTCCAATGTGAAATGCCGGAAACACAGAAACACAGACGACACACAACAAGAGGTGGCAATCTATTCATTAATTGCATTTAATCAATGAGCTCATTATCACTCATGCATTGTCCAACAGGTGTTGAAATAATGGGATTAAAAGGGGAGATCCCTTCAGAAAGACAGAAACAATAGCAAAGACAAAAAACACTTTTGGAATCTGCTTTTAGTCAACACATAAGGAAAGGGTGCACCGGTCCTGGAAATACTGCAATACCAGGTCAATGCGTGGAGTGGACAGAGCAAGCTCTATTTCCATCTCCCTGTTCTAAAAATCCATTTAATATATGGTCCCCAGATAGGGGACGTATCAGATATTAAACTGATAAGAACAGATACTACACTTGATCTTAGCCAAAAGGCCGAGAAGCGATAACCCGAACGGGCCGCGCGTTGCCCGAGCCTGCCCGATACTGCTGTTCAGCCCTTGCAGCGATTCAGCCTACTTCTAGGCAATTCCATGGGGCCCTGCAGGCTCACACACTCACAGCTACACGGGAGGTGAATAAAGGCCGGAGAGGAAGCCAGACAGGATTTGCTTCTTTTGCTTGCACCACAATGCAGTGCTGAAAGAGGAGGAATCTACATAAAAACGCCTTCCTGGCAACGCCCAAATGCCCTGCTGCCATGCAGATAAACACTGGCAGCGGCAGCAAGTGCATGCCCACAGCCACCCCTTGTTCCTTCACACCTTGTATCAGCTGTAATCCAGTCCAGTCCAGTGCTGCCTGCTGAGCAGCACTGACCAACACTGCCTGGGCCCAGGCTTTTATCTCTGAGGCCCCATTATGATGTCAGAAAGCTGGCTCTGGAATCCTGAGGGCTCCACTATGACACGTGCAAAGTTCCGTCTGAACTTTATATAAGACGGTGAGGCTCAGTCAGTCACTCAGTGTTGCCTGAGAGGGCAACACTGCAACAGCCGGCCGCCAGGCTGTCTTTTTTTTGCACAGCTAGTTGCCTCCAGGAGGCCACAAGAGGGAGACAAGGGACTGCAAAATGGAAAATAGGCATCCACCAACTTTACAGACAACTTCTCCTTGCTCCTACAACCTCCATCCTTGCACAGTTTGTTATTCTTCTAGGTAACATAGTAACAAATCCAAATTGCTGCTCTCTTTGTAGGCAAGCAAGGCTTTGTTGCAACTGCAATTCTTACTTCTTCTTGAAATGTAGGGACGACAGTACATTCCATCACATCCATCTAGTGTACACAGGTAGGTCCATTGTGGCGGGCAGGCGAGCGGGCGGGCTGCTTTATTGGCTGTTTGCTGTTCCCCTACTCCACTCCACTATTTGACTGTTGTGCTGCATCAATCAATCAATCAATCAATCAATCAATCAATCAATCAATCAATCAATCAGTGGCTGGCTCAGGTGCAGCTCTTTAACTTACCTAAAAGGGAGGGCGGAGAGAAGACAAGGAAGGTGAATGAGGTGTTCCAATGTGAAATGCCGGAAACACAGAAACACAGACGACACACAACAAGAGGTGGCAATCTATTCATTAATTGCATTTAATCAATGAGCTCATTATCACTCATGCATTGTCCAACAGGTGTTGAAATAATGGGATTAAAAGGGGAGATCCCTTCAGAAAGACAGAAACAATAGCAAAGACAAAAAACACTTTTGGAATCTGCTTTTAGTCAACACATAAGGAAAGGGTGCACCGGTCCTGGAAATACTGCAATACCAGGTCAATGCGTGGAGTGGACAGAGCAAGCTCTATTTCCATCTCCCTGTTCTAAAAATCCATTTAATATATGGTCCCCAGATAGGGGACGTATCAGATATTAAACTGATAAGAACAGATACTACACTTGATCTTAGCCAAAAGGCCGAGAAGCGATAACCCGAACGGGCCGCGCGTTGCCCGAGCCTGCCCGATACTGCTGTTCAGCCCTTGCAGCGATTCAGCCTACTTCTAGGCAATTCCATGGGGCCCTGCAGGCTCACACACTCACAGCTACACGGGAGGTGAATAAAGGCCGGAGAGGAAGCCAGACAGGATTTGCTTCTTTTGCTTGCACCACAATGCAGTGCTGAAAGAGGAGGAATCTACATAAAAACGCCTTCCTGGCAACGCCCAAATGCCCTGCTGCCATGCAGATAAACACTGGCAGCGGCAGCAAGTGCATGCCCACAGCCACCCCTTGTTCCTTCACACCTTGTATCAGCTGTAATCCAGTCCAGTCCAGTGCTGCCTGCTGAGCAGCACTGACCAACACTGCCTGGGCCCAGGCTTTTATCTCTGAGGCCCCATTATGATGTCAGAAAGCTGGCTCTGGAATCCTGAGGGCTCCACTATGACACGTGCAAAGTTCCGTCTGAACTTTATATAAGACGGTGAGGCTCAGTCAGTCACTCAGTGTTGCCTGAGAGGGCAACACTGCAACAGCCGGCCGCCAGGCTGTCTTTTTTTTGCACAGCTAGTTGCCTCCAGGAGGCCACAAGAGGGAGACAAGGGACTGCAAAATGGAAAATAGGCATCCACCAACTTTACAGACAACTTCTCCTTGCTCCTACAACCTCCATCCTTGCACAGTTTGTTATTCTTCTAGGTAACATAGTAACAAATCCAAATTGCTGCTCTCTTTGTAGGCAAGCAAGGCTTTGTTGCAACTGCAATTCTTACTTCTTCTTGAAATGTAGGGACGACAGTACATTCCATCACATCCATCTAGTGTACACAGGTAGGTCCATTGTGGCGGGCAGGCGAGCGGGCGGGCTGCTTTATTGGCTGTTTGCTGTTCCCCTACTCCACTCCACTATTTGACTGTTGTGCTGCATCAATCAATCAATCAATCAATCAATCAATCAATCAATCAATCAATCAGTGGCTGGCTCAGGTGCAGCTCTTTAACTTACCTAAAAGGGAGGGCGGAGAGAAGACAAGGAAGGTGAATGAGGTGTTCCAATGTGAAATGCCGGAAACACAGAAACACAGACGACACACAACAAGAGGTGGCAATCTATTCATTAATTGCATTTAATCAATGAGCTCATTATCACTCATGCATTGTCCAACAGGTGTTGAAATAATGGGATTAAAAGGGGAGATCCCTTCAGAAAGACAGAAACAATAGCAAAGACAAAAAACACTTTTGGAATCTGCTTTTAGTCAACACATAAGGAAAGGGTGCACCGGTCCTGGAAATACTGCAATACCAGGTCAATGCGTGGAGTGGACAGAGCAAGCTCTATTTCCATCTCCCTGTTCTAAAAATCCATTTAATATATGGTCCCCAGATAGGGGACGTATCAGATATTAAACTGATAAGAACAGATACTACACTTGATCTTAGCCAAAAGGCCGAGAAGCGATAACCCGAACGGGCCGCGCGTTGCCCGAGCCTGCCCGATACTGCTGTTCAGCCCTTGCAGCGATTCAGCCTACTTCTAGGCAATTCCATGGGGCCCTGCAGGCTCACACACTCACAGCTACACGGGAGGTGAATAAAGGCCGGAGAGGAAGCCAGACAGGATTTGCTTCTTTTGCTTGCACCACAATGCAGTGCTGAAAGAGGAGGAATCTACATAAAAACGCCTTCCTGGCAACGCCCAAATGCCCTGCTGCCATGCAGATAAACACTGGCAGCGGCAGCAAGTGCATGCCCACAGCCACCCCTTGTTCCTTCACACCTTGTATCAGCTGTAATCCAGTCCAGTCCAGTGCTGCCTGCTGAGCAGCACTGACCAACACTGCCTGGGCCCAGGCTTTTATCTCTGAGGCCCCATTATGATGTCAGAAAGCTGGCTCTGGAATCCTGAGGGCTCCACTATGACACGTGCAAAGTTCCGTCTGAACTTTATATAAGACGGTGAGGCTCAGTCAGTCACTCAGTGTTGCCTGAGAGGGCAACACTGCAACAGCCGGCCGCCAGGCTGTCTTTTTTTTGCACAGCTAGTTGCCTCCAGGAGGCCACAAGAGGGAGACAAGGGACTGCAAAATGGAAAATAGGCATCCACCAACTTTACAGACAACTTCTCCTTGCTCCTACAACCTCCATCCTTGCACAGTTTGTTATTCTTCTAGGTAACATAGTAACAAATCCAAATTGCTGCTCTCTTTGTAGGCAAGCAAGGCTTTGTTGCAACTGCAATTCTTACTTCTTCTTGAAATGTAGGGACGACAGTACATTCCATCACATCCATCTAGTGTACACAGGTAGGTCCATTGTGGCGGGCAGGCGAGCGGGCGGGCTGCTTTATTGGCTGTTTGCTGTTCCCCTACTCCACTCCACTATTTGACTGTTGTGCTGCATCAATCAATCAATCAATCAATCAATCAATCAATCAATCAATCAATCAGTGGCTGGCTCAGGTGCAGCTCTTTAACTTACCTAAAAGGGAGGGCGGAGAGAAGACAAGGAAGGTGAATGAGGTGTTCCAATGTGAAATGCCGGAAACACAGAAACACAGACGACACACAACAAGAGGTGGCAATCTATTCATTAATTGCATTTAATCAATGAGCTCATTATCACTCATGCATTGTCCAACAGGTGTTGAAATAATGGGATTAAAAGGGGAGATCCCTTCAGAAAGACAGAAACAATAGCAAAGACAAAAAACACTTTTGGAATCTGCTTTTAGTCAACACATAAGGAAAGGGTGCACCGGTCCTGGAAATACTGCAATACCAGGTCAATGCGTGGAGTGGACAGAGCAAGCTCTATTTCCAAGCTCTATTTCCATCTCCCTGTTCTAAAAATCCATTTAATATATGGTCCCCAGATAGGGGACGTATCAGATATTAAACTGATAAGAACAGATACTACACTTGATCTTAGCCAAAAGGCCGAGAAGCGATAACCCGAACGGGCCGCGCGTTGCCCGAGCCTGCCCGATACTGCTGTTCAGCCCTTGCAGCGATTCAGCCTACTTCTAGGCAATTCCATGGGGCCCTGCAGGCTCACACACTCACAGCTACACGGGAGGTGAATAAAGGCCGGAGAGGAAGCCAGACAGGATTTGCTTCTTTTGCTTGCACCACAATGCAGTGCTGAAAGAGGAGGAATCTACATAAAAACGCCTTCCTGGCAACGCCCAAATGCCCTGCTGCCATGCAGATAAACACTGGCAGCGGCAGCAAGTGCATGCCCACAGCCACCCCTTGTTCCTTCACACCTTGTATCAGCTGTAATCCAGTCCAGTCCAGTGCTGCCTGCTGAGCAGCACTGACCAACACTGCCTGGGCCCAGGCTTTTATCTCTGAGGCCCCATTATGATGTCAGAAAGCTGGCTCTGGAATCCTGAGGGCTCCACTATGACACGTGCAAAGTTCCGTCTGAACTTTATATAAGACGGTGAGGCTCAGTCAGTCACTCAGTGTTGCCTGAGAGGGCAACACTGCAACAGCCGGCCGCCAGGCTGTCTTTTTTTTGCACAGCTAGTTGCCTCCAGGAGGCCACAAGAGGGAGACAAGGGACTGCAAAATGGAAAATAGGCATCCACCAACTTTACAGACAACTTCTCCTTGCTCCTACAACCTCCATCCTTGCACAGTTTGTTATTCTTCTAGGTAACATAGTAACAAATCCAAATTGCTGCTCTCTTTGTAGGCAAGCAAGGCTTTGTTGCAACTGCAATTCTTACTTCTTCTTGAAATGTAGGGACGACAGTACATTCCATCACATCCATCTAGTGTACACAGGTAGGTCCATTGTGGCGGGCAGGCGAGCGGGCGGGCTGCTTTATTGGCTGTTTGCTGTTCCCCTACTCCACTCCACTATTTGACTGTTGTGCTGCATCAATCAATCAATCAATCAATCAATCAATCAATCAATCAATCAATCAATCAGTGGCTGGCTCAGGTGCAGCTCTTTAACTTACCTAAAAGGGAGGGCGGAGAGAAGACAAGGAAGGTGAATGAGGTGTTCCAATGTGAAATGCCGGAAACACAGAAACACAGACGACACACAACAAGAGGTGGCAATCTATTCATTAATTGCATTTAATCAATGAGCTCATTATCACTCATGCATTGTCCAACAGGTGTTGAAATAATGGGATTAAAAGGGGAGATCCCTTCAGAAAGACAGAAACAATAGCAAAGACAAAAAACACTTTTGGAATCTGCTTTTAGTCAACACATAAGGAAAGGGTGCACCGGTCCTGGAAATACTGCAATACCAGGTCAATGCGTGGAGTGGACAGAGCAAGCTCTATTTCCATCTCCCTGTTCTAAAAATCCATTTAATATATGGTCCCCAGATAGGGGACGTATCAGATATTAAACTGATAAGAACAGATACTACACTTGATCTTAGCCAAAAGGCCGAGAAGCGATAACCCGAACGGGCCGCGCGTTGCCCGAGCCTGCCCGATACTGCTGTTCAGCCCTTGCAGCGATTCAGCCTACTTCTAGGCAATTCCATGGGGCCCTGCAGGCTCACACACTCACAGCTACACGGGAGGTGAATAAAGGCCGGAGAGGAAGCCAGACAGGATTTGCTTCTTTTGCTTGCACCACAATGCAGTGCTGAAAGAGGAGGAATCTACATAAAAACGCCTTCCTGGCAACGCCCAAATGCCCTGCTGCCATGCAGATAAACACTGGCAGCGGCAGCAAGTGCATGCCCACAGCCACCCCTTGTTCCTTCACACCTTGTATCAGCTGTAATCCAGTCCAGTCCAGTGCTGCCTGCTGAGCAGCACTGACCAACACTGCCTGGGCCCAGGCTTTTATCTCTGAGGCCCCATTATGATGTCAGAAAGCTGGCTCTGGAATCCTGAGGGCTCCACTATGACACGTGCAAAGTTCCGTCTGAACTTTATATAAGACGGTGAGGCTCAGTCAGTCACTCAGTGTTGCCTGAGAGGGCAACACTGCAACAGCCGGCCGCCAGGCTGTCTTTTTTTTGCACAGCTAGTTGCCTCCAGGAGGCCACAAGAGGGAGACAAGGGACTGCAAAATGGAAAATAGGCATCCACCAACTTTACAGACAACTTCTCCTTGCTCCTACAACCTCCATCCTTGCACAGTTTGTTATTCTTCTAGGTAACATAGTAACAAATCCAAATTGCTGCTCTCTTTGTAGGCAAGCAAGGCTTTGTTGCAACTGCAATTCTTACTTCTTCTTGAAATGTAGGGACGACAGTACATTCCATCACATCCATCTAGTGTACACAGGTAGGTCCATTGTGGCGGGCAGGCGAGCGGGCGGGCTGCTTTATTGGCTGTTTGCTGTTCCCCTACTCCACTCCACTATTTGACTGTTGTGCTGCATCAATCAATCAATCAATCAATCAATCAATCAATCAATCAATCAATCAATCAATCAGTGGCTGGCTCAGGTGCAGCTCTTTAACTTACCTAAAAGGGAGGGCGGAGAGAAGACAAGGAAGGTGAATGAGGTGTTCCAATGTGAAATGCCGGAAACACAGAAACACAGACGACACACAACAAGAGGTGGCAATCTATTCATTAATTGCATTTAATCAATGAGCTCATTATCACTCATGCATTGTCCAACAGGTGTTGAAATAATGGGATTAAAAGGGGAGATCCCTTCAGAAAGACAGAAACAATAGCAAAGACAAAAAACACTTTTGGAATCTGCTTTTAGTCAACACATAAGGAAAGGGTGCACCGGTCCTGGAAATACTGCAATACCAGGTCAATGCGTGGAGTGGACAGAGCAAGCTCTATTTCCATCTCCCTGTTCTAAAAATCCATTTAATATATGGTCCCCAGATAGGGGACGTATCAGATATTAAACTGATAAGAACAGATACTACACTTGATCTTAGCCAAAAGGCCGAGAAGCGATAACCCGAACGGGCCGCGCGTTGCCCGAGCCTGCCCGATACTGCTGTTCAGCCCTTGCAGCGATTCAGCCTACTTCTAGGCAATTCCATGGGGCCCTGCAGGCTCACACACTCACAGCTACACGGGAGGTGAATAAAGGCCGGAGAGGAAGCCAGACAGGATTTGCTTCTTTTGCTTGCACCACAATGCAGTGCTGAAAGAGGAGGAATCTACATAAAAACGCCTTCCTGGCAACGCCCAAATGCCCTGCTGCCATGCAGATAAACACTGGCAGCGGCAGCAAGTGCATGCCCACAGCCACCCCTTGTTCCTTCACACCTTGTATCAGCTGTAATCCAGTCCAGTCCAGTGCTGCCTGCTGAGCAGCACTGACCAACACTGCCTGGGCCCAGGCTTTTATCTCTGAGGCCCCATTATGATGTCAGAAAGCTGGCTCTGGAATCCTGAGGGCTCCACTATGACACGTGCAAAGTTCCGTCTGAACTTTATATAAGACGGTGAGGCTCAGTCAGTCACTCAGTGTTGCCTGAGAGGGCAACACTGCAACAGCCGGCCGCCAGGCTGTCTTTTTTTTGCACAGCTAGTTGCCTCCAGGAGGCCACAAGAGGGAGACAAGGGACTGCAAAATGGAAAATAGGCATCCACCAACTTTACAGACAACTTCTCCTTGCTCCTACAACCTCCATCCTTGCACAGTTTGTTATTCTTCTAGGTAACATAGTAACAAATCCAAATTGCTGCTCTCTTTGTAGGCAAGCAAGGCTTTGTTGCAACTGCAATTCTTACTTCTTCTTGAAATGTAGGGACGACAGTACATTCCATCACATCCATCTAGTGTACACAGGTAGGTCCATTGTGGCGGGCAGGCGAGCGGGCAGGCTGCTTTATTGGCTGTTTGCTGTTCCCCTACTCCACTCCACTATTTGACTGTTGTGCTGCATCAATCAATCAATCAATCAATCAATCAATCAATCAATCAATCAATCAATCAATCAATCAGTGGCTGGCTCAGGTGCAGCTCTTTAACTTACCTAAAAGGGAGGGCGGAGAGAAGACAAGGAAGGTGAATGAGGTGTTCCAATGTGAAATGCCGGAAACACAGAAACACAGACGACACACAACAAGAGGTGGCAATCTATTCATTAATTGCATTTAATCAATGAGCTCATTATCACTCATGCATTGTCCAACAGGTGTTGAAATAATGGGATTAAAAGGGGAGATCCCTTCAGAAAGACAGAAACAATAGCAAAGACAAAAAACACTTTTGGAATCTGCTTTTAGTCAACACATAAGGAAAGGGTGCACCGGTCCTGGAAATACTGCAATACCAGGTCAATGCGTGGAGTGGACAGAGCAAGCTCTATTTCCATCTCCCTGTTCTAAAAATCCATTTAATATATGGTCCCCAGATAGGGGACGTATCAGATATTAAACTGATAAGAACAGATACTACACTTGATCTTAGCCAAAAGGCCGAGAAGCGATAACCCGAACGGGCCGCGCGTTGCCCGAGCCTGCCCGATACTGCTGTTCAGCCCTTGCAGCGATTCAGCCTACTTCTAGGCAATTCCATGGGGCCCTGCAGGCTCACACACTCACAGCTACACGGGAGGTGAATAAAGGCCGGAGAGGAAGCCAGACAGGATTTGCTTCTTTTGCTTGCACCACAATGCAGTGCTGAAAGAGGAGGAATCTACATAAAAACGCCTTCCTGGCAACGCCCAAATGCCCTGCTGCCATGCAGATAAACACTGGCAGCGGCAGCAAGTGCATGCCCACAGCCACCCCTTGTTCCTTCACACCTTGTATCAGCTGTAATCCAGTCCAGTCCAGTGCTGCCTGCTGAGCAGCACTGACCAACACTGCCTGGGCCCAGGCTTTTATCTCTGAGGCCCCATTATGATGTCAGAAAGCTGGCTCTGGAATCCTGAGGGCTCCACTATGACACGTGCAAAGTTCCGTCTGAACTTTATATAAGACGGTGAGGCTCAGTCAGTCACTCAGTGTTGCCTGAGAGGGCAACACTGCAACAGCCGGCCGCCAGGCTGTCTTTTTTTTGCACAGCTAGTTGCCTCCAGGAGGCCACAAGAGGGAGACAAGGGACTGCAAAATGGAAAATAGGCATCCACCAACTTTACAGACAACTTCTCCTTGCTCCTACAACCTCCATCCTTGCACAGTTTGTTATTCTTCTAGGTAACATAGTAACAAATCCAAATTGCTGCTCTCTTTGTAGGCAAGCAAGGCTTTGTTGCAACTGCAATTCTTACTTCTTCTTGAAATGTAGGGACGACAGTACATTCCATCACATCCATCTAGTGTACACAGGTAGGTCCATTGTGGCGGGCAGGCGAGCGGGCGGGCTGCTTTATTGGCTGTTTGCTGTTCCCCTACTCCACTCCACTATTTGACTGTTGTGCTGCATCAATCAATCAATCAATCAATCAATCAATCAATCAATCAATCAATCAATCAGTGGCTGGCTCAGGTGCAGCTCTTTAACTTACCTAAAAGGGAGGGCGGAGAGAAGACAAGGAAGGTGAATGAGGTGTTCCAATGTGAAATGCCGGAAACACAGAAACACAGACGACACACAACAAGAGGTGGCAATCTATTCATTAATTGCATTTAATCAATGAGCTCATTATCACTCATGCATTGTCCAACAGGTGTTGAAATAATGGGATTAAAAGGGGAGATCCCTTCAGAAAGACAGAAACAATAGCAAAGACAAAAAACACTTTTGGAATCTGCTTTTAGTCAACACATAAGGAAAGGGTGCACCGGTCCTGGAAATACTGCAATACCAGGTCAATGCGTGGAGTGGACAGAGCAAGCTCTATTTCCATCTCCCTGTTCTAAAAATCCATTTAATATATGGTCCCCAGATAGGGGACGTATCAGATATTAAACTGATAAGAACAGATACTACACTTGATCTTAGCCAAAAGGCCGAGAAGCGATAACCCGAACGGGCCGCGCGTTGCCCGAGCCTGCCCGATACTGCTGTTCAGCCCTTGCAGCGATTCAGCCTACTTCTAGGCAATTCCATGGGGCCCTGCAGGCTCACACACTCACAGCTACACGGGAGGTGAATAAAGGCCGGAGAGGAAGCCAGACAGGATTTGCTTCTTTTGCTTGCACCACAATGCAGTGCTGAAAGAGGAGGAATCTACATAAAAACGCCTTCCTGGCAACGCCCAAATGCCCTGCTGCCATGCAGATAAACACTGGCAGCGGCAGCAAGTGCATGCCCACAGCCACCCCTTGTTCCTTCACACCTTGTATCAGCTGTAATCCAGTCCAGTCCAGTGCTGCCTGCTGAGCAGCACTGACCAACACTGCCTGGGCCCAGGCTTTTATCTCTGAGGCCCCATTATGATGTCAGAAAGCTGGCTCTGGAATCCTGAGGGCTCCACTATGACACGTGCAAAGTTCCGTCTGAACTTTATATAAGACGGTGAGGCTCAGTCAGTCACTCAGTGTTGCCTGAGAGGGCAACACTGCAACAGCCGGCCGCCAGGCTGTCTTTTTTTTGCACAGCTAGTTGCCTCCAGGAGGCCACAAGAGGGAGACAAGGGACTGCAAAATGGAAAATAGGCATCCACCAACTTTACAGACAACTTCTCCTTGCTCCTACAACCTCCATCCTTGCACAGTTTGTTATTCTTCTAGGTAACATAGTAACAAATCCAAATTGCTGCTCTCTTTGTAGGCAAGCAAGGCTTTGTTGCAACTGCAATTCTTACTTCTTCTTGAAATGTAGGGACGACAGTACATTCCATCACATCCATCTAGTGTACACAGGTAGGTCCATTGTGGCGGGCAGGCGAGCGGGCGGGCTGCTTTATTGGCTGTTTGCTGTTCCCCTACTCCACTCCACTATTTGACTGTTGTGCTGCATCAATCAATCAATCAATCAATCAATCAATCAATCAATCAATCAGTGGCTGGCTCAGGTGCAGCTCTTTAACTTACCTAAAAGGGAGGGCGGAGAGAAGACAAGGAAGGTGAATGAGGTGTTCCAATGTGAAATGCCGGAAACACAGAAACACAGACGACACACAACAAGAGGTGGCAATCTATTCATTAATTGCATTTAATCAATGAGCTCATTATCACTCATGCATTGTCCAACAGGTGTTGAAATAATGGGATTAAAAGGGGAGATCCCTTCAGAAAGACAGAAACAATAGCAAAGACAAAAAACACTTTTGGAATCTGCTTTTAGTCAACACATAAGGAAAGGGTGCACCGGTCCTGGAAATACTGCAATACCAGGTCAATGCGTGGAGTGGACAGAGCAAGCTCTATTTCCATCTCCCTGTTCTAAAAATCCATTTAATATATGGTCCCCAGATAGGGGACGTATCAGATATTAAACTGATAAGAACAGATACTACACTTGATCTTAGCCAAAAGGCCGAGAAGCGATAACCCGAACGGGCCGCGCGTTGCCCGAGCCTGCCCGATACTGCTGTTCAGCCCTTGCAGCGATTCAGCCTACTTCTAGGCAATTCCATGGGGCCCTGCAGGCTCACACACTCACAGCTACACGGGAGGTGAATAAAGGCCGGAGAGGAAGCCAGACAGGATTTGCTTCTTTTGCTTGCACCACAATGCAGTGCTGAAAGAGGAGGAATCTACATAAAAACGCCTTCCTGGCAACGCCCAAATGCCCTGCTGCCATGCAGATAAACACTGGCAGCGGCAGCAAGTGCATGCCCACAGCCACCCCTTGTTCCTTCACACCTTGTATCAGCTGTAATCCAGTCCAGTCCAGTGCTGCCTGCTGAGCAGCACTGACCAACACTGCCTGGGCCCAGGCTTTTATCTCTGAGGCCCCATTATGATGTCAGAAAGCTGGCTCTGGAATCCTGAGGGCTCCACTATGACACGTGCAAAGTTCCGTCTGAACTTTATATAAGACGGTGAGGCTCAGTCAGTCACTCAGTGTTGCCTGAGAGGGCAACACTGCAACAGCCGGCCGCCAGGCTGTCTTTTTTTTGCACAGCTAGTTGCCTCCAGGAGGCCACAAGAGGGAGACAAGGGACTGCAAAATGGAAAATAGGCATCCACCAACTTTACAGACAACTTCTCCTTGCTCCTACAACCTCCATCCTTGCACAGTTTGTTATTCTTCTAGGTAACATAGTAACAAATCCAAATTGCTGCTCTCTTTGTAGGCAAGCAAGGCTTTGTTGCAACTGCAATTCTTACTTCTTCTTGAAATGTAGGGACGACAGTACATTCCATCACATCCATCTAGTGTACACAGGTAGGTCCATTGTGGCGGGCAGGCGAGCGGGCGGGCTGCTTTATTGGCTGTTTGCTGTTCCCCTACTCCACTCCACTATTTGACTGTTGTGCTGCATCAATCAATCAATCAATCAATCAATCAATCAATCAATCAATCAATCAATCAGTGGCTGGCTCAGGTGCAGCTCTTTAACTTACCTAAAAGGGAGGGCGGAGAGAAGACAAGGAAGGTGAATGAGGTGTTCCAATGTGAAATGCCGGAAACACAGAAACACAGACGACACACAACAAGAGGTGGCAATCTATTCATTAATTGCATTTAATCAATGAGCTCATTATCACTCATGCATTGTCCAACAGGTGTTGAAATAATGGGATTAAAAGGGGAGATCCCTTCAGAAAGACAGAAACAATAGCAAAGACAAAAAACACTTTTGGAATCTGCTTTTAGTCAACACATAAGTAAAGGGTGCACCGGTCCTGGAAATACTGCAATACCAGGTCAATGCGTGGAGTGGACAGAGCAAGCTCTATTTCCATCTCCCTGTTCTAAAAATCCATTTAATATATGGTCCCCAGATAGGGGACGTATCAGATATTAAACTGATAAGAACAGATACTACACTTGATCTTAGCCAAAAGGCCGAGAAGCGATAACCCGAACGGGCCGCGCGTTGCCCGAGCCTGCCCGATACTGCTGTTCAGCCCTTGCAGCGATTCAGCCTACTTCTAGGCAATTCCATGGGGCCCTGCAGGCTCACACACTCACAGCTACACGGGAGGTGAATAAAGGCCGGAGAGGAAGCCAGACAGGATTTGCTTCTTTTGCTTGCACCACAATGCAGTGCTGAAAGAGGAGGAATCTACATAAAAACGCCTTCCTGGCAACGCCCAAATGCCCTGCTGCCATGCAGATAAACACTGGCAGCGGCAGCAAGTGCATGCCCACAGCCACCCCTTGTTCCTTCACACCTTGTATCAGCTGTAATCCAGTCCAGTCCAGTGCTGCCTGCTGAGCAGCACTGACCAACACTGCCTGGGCCCAGGCTTTTATCTCTGAGGCCCCATTATGATGTCAGAAAGCTGGCTCTGGAATCCTGAGGGCTCCACTATGACACGTGCAAAGTTCCGTCTGAACTTTATATAAGACGGTGAGGCTCAGTCAGTCACTCAGTGTTGCCTGAGAGGGCAACACTGCAACAGCCGGCCGCCAGGCTGTCTTTTTTTTGCACAGCTAGTTGCCTCCAGGAGGCCACAAGAGGGAGACAAGGGACTGCAAAATGGAAAATAGGCATCCACCAACTTTACAGACAACTTCTCCTTGCTCCTACAACCTCCATCCTTGCACAGTTTGTTATTCTTCTAGGTAACATAGTAACA
Source organism: Rhinoderma darwinii (assembly GCF_050947455.1). Classification (NCBI taxonomy): domain Eukaryota; kingdom Metazoa; phylum Chordata; class Amphibia; order Anura; family Rhinodermatidae; genus Rhinoderma; species Rhinoderma darwinii. The sequence continues at coordinate 96,488 of NW_027464079.1, forward strand.
AATCCAAATTGCTGCTCTCTTTGTAGGCAAGCAAGGCTTTGTTGCAACTGCAATTCTTACTTCTTCTTGAAATGTAGGGACGACAGTACATTCCATCACATCCATCTAGTGTACACAGGTAGGTCCATTGTGGCGGGCAGGCGAGCGGGCGGGCTGCTTTATTGGCTGTTTGCTGTTCCCCTACTCCACTCCACTATTTGACTGTTGTGCTGCATCAATCAATCAATCAATCAATCAATCAATCAATCAATCAATCAATCAATCAGTGGCTGGCTCAGGTGCAGCTCTTTAACTTACCTAAAAGGGAGGGCGGAGAGAAGACAAGGAAGGTGAATGAGGTGTTCCAATGTGAAATGCCGGAAACACAGAAACACAGACGACACACAACAAGAGGTGGCAATCTATTCATTAATTGCATTTAATCAATGAGCTCATTATCACTCATGCATTGTCCAACAGGTGTTGAAATAATGGGATTAAAAGGGGAGATCCCTTCAGAAAGACAGAAACAGACAAAAAACACTTTTGGAATCTGCTTTTAGTCAACACATAAGTAAAGGGTGCACCGGTCCTGGAAATACTGCAATACCAGGTCAATGCGTGGAGTGGACAGAGCAAGCTCTATTTCCATCTCCCTGTTCTAAAAATCCATTTAATATATGGTCCCCAGATAGGGGACGTATCAGATATTAAACTGATAAGAACAGATACTACACTTGATCTTAGCCAAAAGGCCGAGAAGCGATAACCCGAACGGGCCGCGCGTTGCCCGAGCCTGCCCGATACTGCTGTTCAGCCCTTGCAGCGATTCAGCCTACTTCTAGGCAATTCCATGGGGCCCTGCAGGCTCACACACTCACAGCTACACGGGAGGTGAATAAAGGCCGGAGAGGAAGCCAGACAGGATTTGCTTCTTTTGCTTGCACCACAATGCAGTGCTGAAAGAGGAGGAATCTACATAAAAACGCCTTCCTGGCAACGCCCAAATGCCCTGCTGCCATGCAGATAAACACTGGCAGCGGCAGCAAGTGCATGCCCACAGCCACCCCTTGTTCCTTCACACCTTGTATCAGCTGTAATCCAGTCCAGTCCAGTGCTGCCTGCTGAGCAGCACTGACCAACACTGCCTGGGCCCAGGCTTTTATCTCTGAGGCCCCATTATGATGTCAGAAAGCTGGCTCTGGAATCCTGAGGGCTCCACTATGACACGTGCAAAGTTCCGTCTGAACTTTATATAAGACGGTGAGGCTCAGTCAGTCACTCAGTGTTGCCTGAGAGGGCAACACTGCAACAGCCGGCCGCCAGGCTGTCTTTTTTTTGCACAGCTAGTTGCCTCCAGGAGGCCACAAGAGGGAGACAAGGGACTGCAAAATGGAAAATAGGCATCCACCAACTTTACAGACAACTTCTCCTTGCTCCTACAACCTCCATCCTTGCACAGTTTGTTATTCTTCTAGGTAACATAGTAACAAATCCAAATTGCTGCTCTCTTTGTAGGCAAGCAAGGCTTTGTTGCAACTGCAATTCTTACTTCTTCTTGAAATGTAGGGACGACAGTACATTCCATCACATACATCTAGTGTACACAGGTAGGTCCATTGTGGCGGGCAGGCGAGCGGGCGGGCTGCTTTATTGGCTGTTTGCAGTTCCCCTACTCCACTCCACTATTTGACTGTTGTGCTGCATCAATCAATCAATCAATCAATCAATCAATCAATCAATCAATCAGTGGCTGGCTCAGGTGCAGCTCTTTAACTTACCTAAAAGGGAGGGCGGAGAGAAGACAAGGAAGGTGAATGAGGTGTTCCAATGTGAAATGCCGGAAACACAGAAACACAGACGACACACAACAAGAGGTGGCAATCTATTCATTAATTGCATTTAATCAATGAGCTCATTATCACTCATGCATTGTCCAACAGGTGTTGAAATAATGGGATTAAAAGGGGAGATCCCTTCAGAAAGACAGAAACAATAGCAAAGACAAAAAACACTTTTGGAATCTGCTTTTAGTCAACACATAAGGAAAGGGTGCACCGGTCCTGGAAATACTGCAATACCAGGTCAATGCGTGGAGTGGACAGAGCAAGCTCTATTTCCATCTCCCTGTTCTAAAAATCCATTTAATATATGGTCCCCAGATAGGGGACGTATCAGATATTAAACTGATAAGAACAGATACTACACTTGATCTTAGCCAAAAGGCCGAGAAGCGATAACCCGAACGGGCCGCGCGTTGCCCGAGCCTGCCCGATACTGCTGTTCAGCCCTTGCAGCGATTCAGCCTACTTCTAGGCAATTCCATGGGGCCCTGCAGGCTCACACACTCACAGCTACACGGGAGGTGAATAAAGGCCGGAGAGGAAGCCAGACAGGATTTGCTTCTTTTGCTTGCACCACAATGCAGTGCTGAAAGAGGAGGAATCTACATAAAAACGCCTTCCTGGCAACGCCCAAATGCCCTGCTGCCATGCAGATAAACACTGGCAGCGGCAGCAAGTGCATGCCCACAGCCACCCCTTGTTCCTTCACACCTTGTATCAGCTGTAATCCAGTCCAGTCCAGTGCTGCCTGCTGAGCAGCACTGACCAACACTGCCTGGGCCCAGGCTTTTATCTCTGAGGCCCCATTATGATGTCAGAAAGCTGGCTCTGGAATCCTGAGGGCTCCACTATGACACGTGCAAAGTTCCGTCTGAACTTTATATAAGACGGTGAGGCTCAGTCAGTCACTCAGTGTTGCCTGAGAGGGCAACACTGCAACAGCCGGCCGCCAGGCTGTCTTTTTTTTGCACAGCTAGTTGCCTCCAGGAGGCCACAAGAGGGAGACAAGGGACTGCAAAATGGAAAATAGGCATCCACCAACTTTACAGACAACTTCTCCTTGCTCCTACAACCTCCATCCTTGCACAGTTTGTTATTCTTCTAGGTAACATAGTAACAATTCCAAATTGCTGCTCTCTTTGTAGGCAAGCAAGGCTTTGTTGCAACTGCAATTCTTACTTCTTCTTGAAATGTAGGGACGACAGTACATTCCATCACATCCATCTAGTGTACACAGGTAGGTCCATTGTGGCGGGCAGGCGAGCGGGCGGGCTGCTTTATTGGCTGTTTGCTGTTCCCCTACTCCACTCCACTATTTGACTGTTGTGCTGCATCAATCAATCAATCAATCAATCAATCAATCAATCAATCAATCAATCAGTGGCTGGCTCAGGTGCAGCTCTTTAACTTACCTAAAAGGGAGGGCGGAGAGAAGACAAGGAAGGTGAATGAGGTGTTCCAATGTGAAATGCCGGAAACACAGAAACACAGACGACACACAACAAGAGGTGGCAATCTATTCATTAATTGCATTTAATCAATGAGCTCATTATCACTCATGCATTGTCCAACAGGTGTTGAAATAATGGGATTAAAAGGGGAGATCCCTTCAGAAAGACAGAAACAATAGCAAAGACAAAAAACACTTTTGGAATCTGCTTTTAGTCAACACATAAGGAAAGGGTGCACCGGTCCTGGAAATACTGCAATACCAGGTCAATGCGTGGAGTGGACAGAGCAAGCTCTATTTCCATCTCCCTGTTCTAAAAATCCATTTAATATATGGTCCCCAGATAGGGGACGTATCAGATATTAAACTGATAAGAACAGATACTACACTTGATCTTAGCCAAAAGGCCGAGAAGCGATAACCCGAACGGGCCGCGCGTTGCCCGAGCCTGCCCGATACTGCTGTTCAGCCCTTGCAGCGATTCAGCCTACTTCTAGGCAATTCCATGGGGCCCTGCAGGCTCACACACTCACAGCTACACGGGAGGTGAATAAAGGCCGGAGAGGAAGCCAGACAGGATTTGCTTCTTTTGCTTGCACCACAATGCAGTGCTGAAAGAGGAGGAATCTACATAAAAACGCCTTCCTGGCAACGCCCAAATGCCCTGCTGCCATGCAGATAAACACTGGCAGCGGCAGCAAGTGCATGCCCACAGCCACCCCTTGTTCCTTCACACCTTGTATCAGCTGTAATCCAGTCCAGTCCAGTGCTGCATGCTGAGCAGCACTGACCAACACTGCCTTGGCCCAGGCTTTTATCTCTGAGGCCCCATTATGATGTCAGAAAGCTGGCTCTGGAATCCTGAGGGCTCCACTATGACACGTGCAAAGTTCCGTCTGAACTTTATATAAGACGGTGAGGCTCAGTCAGTCACTCAGTGTTGCCTGAGAGGGCAACACTGCAACAGCCGGCCGCCAGGCTGTCTTTTTTTTGCACAGCTAGTTGCCTCCAGGACGCCACAAGAGGGAGACAAGGGACTGCAAAATGGAAAATAGGCATCCACCAACTTTACAGACAACTTCTCCTTGCTCCTACAACCTCCATCCTTGCACAGTTTGTTATTCTTCTAGGTAACATAGTAACAAATCCAAATTGCTGCTCTCTTTGTAGGCAAGCAAGGCTTTGTTGCAACTGCAATTCTTACTTCTTCTTGAAATGTAGGGACGACAGTACATTCCATCACATCCATCTAGTGTACACAGGTAGGTCCATTGTGGCGGGCAGGCGAGCGGGCGGGCTGCTTTATTGGCTGTTTGCTGTTCCCCTACTCCACTCCACTATTTGACTGTTGTGCTGCATCAATCAATCAATCAATCAATCAATCAATCAATCAATCAATCAATCAATCAGTGGCTGGCTCAGGTGCAGCTCTTTAACTTACCTAAAAGGGAGGGCGGAGAGAAGACAAGGAAGGTGAATGAGGTGTTCCAATGTGAAATGCCGGAAACACAGAAACACAGACGACACACAACAAGAGGTGGCAATCTATTCATTAATTGCATTTAATCAATGAGCTCATTATCACTCATGCATTGTCCAACAGGTGTTGAAATAATGGGATTAAAAGGGGAGATCCCTTCAGAAAGACAGAAACAATAGCAAAGACAAAAAACACTTTTGGAATCTGCTTTTAGTCAACACATAAGGAAAGGGTGCACCGGTCCTGGAAATACTGCAATACCAGGTCAATGCGTGGAGTGGACAGAGCAAGCTCTATTTCCATCTCCCTGTTCTAAAAATCCATTTAATATATGGTCCCCAGATAGGGGACGTATCAGATATTAAACTGATAAGAACAGATACTACACTTGATCTTAGCCAAAAGGCCGAGAAGCGATAACCCGAACGGGCCGCGCGTTGCCCGAGCCTGTCCGATACTGCTGTTCAGCCCTTGCAGCGATTCAGCCTACTTCTAGGCAATTCCATGGGGCCCTGCAGGCTCACACACTCACAGCTACACGGGAGGTGAATAAAGGCCGGAGAGGAAGCCAGACAGGATTTGCTTCTTTTGCTTGCACCACAATGCAGTGCTGAAAGAGGAGGAATCTACATAAAAACGCCTTCCTGGCAACGCCCAAATGCCCTGCTGCCATGCAGATAAACACTGGCAGCGGCAGCAAGTGCATGCCCACAGCCACCCCTTGTTCCTTCACACCTTGTATCAGCTGTAATCCAGTCCAGTCCAGTGCTGCCTGCTGAGCAGCACTGACCAACACTGCCTGGGCCCAGGCTTTTATCTCTGAGGCCCCATTATGATGTCAGAAAGCTGGCTCTGGAATCCTGAGGGCTCCACTATGACACGTGCAAAGTTCCGTCTGAACTTTATATAAGACGGTGAGGCTCAGTCAGTCACTCAGTGTTGCCTGAGAGGGCAACACTGCAACAGCCGGCCGCCAGGCTGTCTTTTTTTTGCACAGCTAGTTGCCTCCAGGAGGCCACAAGAGGGAGACAAGGGACTGCAAAATGGAAAATAGGCATCCACCAACTTTACAGACAACTTCTCCTTGCTCCTACAACCTCCATCCTTGCACAGTTTGTTATTCTTCTAGGTAACATAGTAACAAATCCAAATTGCTGCTCTCTTTGTAGGCAAGCAAGGCTTTGTTGCAACTGCAATTCTTACTTCTTCTTGAAATGTAGGGACGACAGTACATTCCATCACATCCATCTAGTGTACACAGGTAGGTCCATTGTGGCGGGCAGGCGAGCGGGCGGGCTGCTTTATTGGCTGTTTGCTGTTCCCCTACTCCACTCCACTATTTGACTGTTGTGCTGCATCAATCAATCAATCAATCAATCAATCAATCAATCAATCAATCAATCAATCAATCAATCAGTGGCTGGCTCAGGTGCAGCTCTTTAACTTACCTAAAAGGGAGGGCGGAGAGAAGACAAGGAAGGTGAATGAGGTGTTCCAATGTGAAATGCCGGAAACACAGAAACACAGACGACACACAACAAGAGGTGGCAATCTATTCATTAATTGCATTTAATCAATGAGCTCATTATCACTCATGCATTGTCCAACAGGTGTTGAAATAATGGGATTAAAAGGGGAGATCCCTTCAGAAAGACAGAAACAATAGCAAAGACAAAAAACACTTTTGGAATCTGCTTTTAGTCAACACATAAGGAAAGGGTGCACCGGTCCTGGAAATACTGCAATACCAGGTCAATGCGTGGAGTGGACAGAGCAAGCTCTATTTCCATCTCCCTGTTCTAAAAATCCATTTAATATATGGTCCCCAGATAGGGGACGTATCAGATATTAAACTGATAAGAACAGATACTACACTTGATCTTAGCCAAAAGGCCGAGAAGCGATAACCCGAACGGGCCGCGCGTTGCCCGAGCCTGCCCGATACTGCTGTTCAGCCCTTGCAGCGATTCAGCCTACTTCTAGGCAATTCCATGGGGCCCTGCAGGCTCACACACTCACAGCTACACGGGAGGTGAATAAAGGCCGGAGAGGAAGCCAGACAGGATTTGCTTCTTTTGCTTGCACCACAATGCAGTGCTGAAAGAGGAGGAATCTACATAAAAACGCCTTCCTGGCAACGCCCAAATGCCCTGCTGCCATGCAGATAAACACTGGCAGCGGCAGCAAGTGCATGCCCACAGCCACCCCTTGTTCCTTCACACCTTGTATCAGCTGTAATCCAGTCCAGTCCAGTGCTGCCTGCTGAGCAGCACTGACCAACACTGCCTGGGCCCAGGCTTTTATCTCTGAGGCCCCATTATGAAGTCAGAAAGCTGGCTCTGGAATCCTGAGGGCTCCACTATGACACGTGCAAAGTTCCGTCTGAACTTTATATAAGACGGTGAGGCTCAGTCAGTCACTCAGTGTTGCCTGAGAGGGCAACACTGCAACAGCCGGCCGCCAGGCTGTCTTTTTTTTGCACAGCTAGTTGCCTCCAGGAGGCCACAAGAGGGAGACAAGGGACTGCAAAATGGAAAATAGGCATCCACCAACTTTACAGACAACTTCTCCTTGCTCCTACAACCTCCATCCTTGCACAGTTTGTTATTCTTCTAGGTAACATAGTAACAAATCCAAATTGCTGCTCTCTTTGTAGGCAAGCAAGGCTTTGTTGCAACTGCAATTCTTACTTCTTCTTGAAATGTAGGGACGACAGTACATTCCATCACATCCATCTAGTGTACACAGGTAGGTCCATTGTGGCGGGCAGGCGAGCGGGCGGGCTGCTTTATTGGCTGTTTGCTGTTCCCCTACTCCACTCCACTATTTGACTGTTGTGCTGCATCAATCAATCAATCAATCAATCAATCAATCAATCAATCAATCAATCAATCAATCAATCAGTGGCTGGCTCAGGTGCAGCTCTTTAACTTACCTAAAAGGGAGGGCGGAGAGAAGACAAGGAAGGTGAATGAGGTGTTCCAATGTGAAATGCCGGAAACACAGAAACACAGACGACACACAACAAGAGGTGGCAATCTATTCATTAATTGCATTTAATCAATGAGCTCATTATCACTCATGCATTGTCCAACAGGTGTTGAAATAATGGGATTAAAAGGGGAGATCCCTTCAGAAAGACAGAAACAATAGCAAAGACAAAAAACACTTTTGGAATCTGCTTTTAGTCAACACATAAGGAAAGGGTGCACCGGTCCTGGAAATACTGCAATACCAGGTCAATGCGTGGAGTGGACAGAGCAAGCTCTATTTCCATCTCCCTGTTCTAAAAATCCATTTAATATATGGTCCCCAGATAGGGGACGTATCAGATATTAAACTGATAAGAACAGATACTACACTTGATCTTAGCCAAAAGGCCGAGAAGCGATAACCCGAACGGGCCGCGCGTTGCCCGAGCCTGCCCGATACTGCTGTTCAGCCCTTGCAGCGATTCAGCCTACTTCTAGGCAATTCCATGGGGCCCTGCAGGCTCACACACTCACAGCTACACGGGAGGTGAATAAAGGCCGGAGAGGAAGCCAGACAGGATTTGCTTCTTTTGCTTGCACCACAATGCAGTGCTGAAAGAGGAGGAATCTACATAAAAACGCCTTCCTGGCAACGCCCAAATGCCCTGCTGCCATGCAGATAAACACTGGCAGCGGCAGCAAGTGCATGCCCACAGCCACCCCTTGTTCCTTCACACCTTGTATCAGCTGTAATCCAGTCCAGTCCAGTGCTGCCTGCTGAGCAGCACTGACCAACACTGCCTGGGCCCAGGCTTTTATCTCTGAGGCCCCATTATGATGTCAGAAAGCTGGCTCTGGAATCCTGAGGGCTCCACTATGACACGTGCAAAGTTCCGTCTGAACTTTATATAAGACGGTGAGGCTCAGTCAGTCACTCAGTGTTGCCTGAGAGGGCAACACTGCAACAGCCGGCCGCCAGGCTGTCTTTTTTTTGCACAGCTAGTTGCCTCCAGGAGGCCACAAGAGGGAGACAAGGGACTGCAAAATGGAAAATAGGCATCCACCAACTTTACAGACAACTTCCCCTTGCTCCTACAACCTCCATCCTTGCACAGTTTGTTATTCTTCTAGGTAACATAGTAACAAATCCAAATTGCTGCTCTCTTTGTAGGCAAGCAAGGCTTTGTTGCAACTGCAATTCTTACTTCTTCTTGAAATGTAGGGACGACAGTACATTCCATCACATCCATCTAGTGTACACAGGTAGGTCCATTGTGGCGGGCAGGCGAGCGGGCGGGCTGCTTTATTGGCTGTTTGCTGTTCCCCTACTCCACTCCACTATTTGACTGTTGTGCTGCATCAATCAATCAATCAATCAATCAATCAATCAATCAATCAATCAATCAATCAGTGGCTGGCTCAGGTGCAGCTCTTTAACTTACCTAAAAGGGAGGGCGGAGAGAAGACAAGGAAGGTGAATGAGGTGTTCCAATGTGAAATGCCGGAAACACAGAAACACAGACGACACACAACAAGAGGTGGCAATCTAGTCATTAATTGCATTTAATCAATGAGCTCATTATCACTCATGCATTGTCCAACAGGTGTTGAAATAATGGGATTAAAAGGGGAGATCCCTTCAGAAAGACAGAAACAATAGCAAAGACAAAAAACACTTTTGGAATCTGCTTTTAGTCAACACATAAGGAAAGGGTGCACCGGTCCTGGAAATACTGCAATACCAGGTCAATGCGTGGAGTGGACAGAGCAAGCTCTATTTCCATCTCCCTGTTCTAAAAATCCATTTAATATATGGTCCCCAGATAGGGGACGTATCAGATATTAAACTGATAAGAACAGATACTACACTTGATCTTAGCCAAAAGGCCGAGAAGCGATAACCCGAACGGGCCGCGCGTTGCCCGAGCCTGCCCGATACTGCTGTTCAGCCCTTGCAGCGATTCAGCCTACTTCTAGGCAATTCCATGGGGCCCTGCAGGCTCACACACTCACAGCTACACGGGAGGTGAATAAAGGCCGGAGAGGAAGCCAGACAGGATTTGCTTCTTTTTGCTTGCACCACAATGCAGTGCTGAAAGAGGAGGAATCTACATAAAAACGCCTTCCTGGCAACGCCCAAATGCCCTGCTGCCATGCAGATAAACACTGGCAGCGGCAGCAAGTGCATGCCCACAGCCAGCCCTTGTTCCTTCACACCTTGTATCAGCTGTAATCCAGTCCAGTCCAGTGCTGCCTGCTGAGCAGCACTGACCAACACTGCCTGGGCCCAGGCTTTTATCTCTGAGGCCCCATTATGATGTCAGAAAGCTGGCTCTGGAATCCTGAGGGCTCCACTATGACACGTGCAAAGTTCCGTCTGAACTTTATATAAGACGGTGAGGCTCAGTCAGTCACTCAGTGTTGCCTGAGAGGGCAACACTGCAACAGCCGGCCGCCAGGCTGTCTTTTTTTTGCACAGCTAGTTGCCTCCAGGAGGCCACAAGAGGGAGACAAGGGACTGCAAAATGGAAAATAGGCATCCACCAACTTTACAGACAACTTCTCCTTGCTCCTACAACCTCCATCCTTGCACAGTTTGTTATTCTTCTAGGTAACATAGTAACAAATCCAAATTGCTGCTCTCTTTGTAGGCAAGCAAGGCTTTGTTGCAACTGCAATTCTTACTTCTTCTTGAAATGTAGGGACGACAGTACATTCCATCACATCCATCTAGTGTACACAGGTAGGTCCATTGTGGCGGGCAGGCGAGCGGGCGGGCTGCTTTATTGGCTGTTTGCTGTTCCCCTACTCCACTCCACTATTTGACTGTTGTGCTGCATCAATCAATCAATCAATCAATCAATCAATCAATCAATCAATCAATCAATCAATCAATCAGTGGCTGGCTCAGGTGCAGCTCTTTAACTTACCTAAAAGGGAGGGCGGAGAGAAGACAAGGAAGGTGAATGAGGTGTTCCAATGTGAAATGCCGGAAACACAGAAACACAGACGACACACAACAAGAGGTGGCAATCTATTCATTAATTGCATTTAATCAATGAGCTCATTATCACTCATGCATTGTCCAACAGGTGTTGAAATAATGGGATTAAAAGGGGAGATCCCTTCAGAAAGACAGAAACAATAGCAAAGACAAAAAACACTTTTGGAATCTGCTTTTAGTCAACACATAAGGAAAGGGTGCACCGGTCCTGGAAATACTGCAATACCAGGTCAATGCGTGGAGTGGACAGAGCAAGCTCTATTTCCATCTCCCTGTTCTAAAAATCCATTTAATATATGGTCCCCAGATAGGGGACGTATCAGATATTAAACTGATAAGAACAGATACTACACTTGATCTTAGCCAAAAGGCCGAGAAGCGATAACCCGAACGGGCCGCGCGTTGCCCGAGCCTGCCCGATACTGCTGTTCAGCCCTTGCAGCGATTCAGCCTACTTCTAGGCAATTCCATGGGGCCCTGCAGGCTCACACACTCACAGCTACACGGGAGGTGAATAAAGGCCGGAGAGGAAGCCAGACAGGATTTGCTTCTTTTGCTTGCACCACAATGCAGTGCTGAAAGAGGAGGAATCTACATAAAAACGCCTTCCTGGCAACGCCCAAATGCCCTGCTGCCATGCAGATAAACACTGGCAGCGGCAGCAAGTGCATGCCCACAGCCACCCCTTGTTCCTTCACACCTTGTATCAGCTGTAATCCAGTCCAGTCCAGTGCTGCCTGCTGAGCAGCACTGACCAACACTGCCTGGGCCCAGGCTTTTATCTCTGAGGCCCCATTATGATGTCAGAAAGCTGGCTCTGGAATCCTGAGGGCTCCACTATGACACGTGCAAAGTTCCGTCTGAACTTTATATAAGACGGTGAGGCTCAGTCAGTCACTCAGTGTTGCCTGAGAGGGCAACACTGCAACAGCCGGCCGCCAGGCTGTCTTTTTTTTGCACAGCTAGTTGCCTCCAGGAGGCCACAAGAGGGAGACAAGGGACTGCAAAATGGAAAATAGGCATCCACCAACTTTACAGACAACTTCTCCTTGCTCCTACAACCTCCATCCTTGCACAGTTTGTTATTCTTCTAGGTAACATAGTAACAAATCCAAATTGCTGCTCTCTTTGTAGGCAAGCAAGGCTTTGTTGCAACTGCAATTCTTACTTCTTCTTGAAATGTAGGGACGACAGTACATTCCATCACATCCATCTAGTGTACACAGGTAGGTCCATTGTGGCGGGCAGGCGAGCGGGCGGGCTGCTTTATTGGCTGTTTGCTGTTCCCCTACTCCACTCCACTATTTGACTGTTGTGCTGCATCAATCAATCAATCAATCAATCAATCAATCAATCAATCAATCAATCAATCAATCAATCAATCAATCAGTGGCTGGCTCAGGTGCAGCTCTTTAACTTACCTAAAAGGGAGGGCGGAGAGAAGACAAGGAAGGTGAATGAGGTGTTCCAATGTGAAATGCCGGAAACACAGAAACACAGACGACACACAACAAGAGGTGGCAATCTATTCATTAATTGCATTTAATCAATGAGCTCATTATCACTCATGCATTGTCCAACAGGTGTTGAAATAATGGGATTAAAAGGGGAGATCCCTTCAGAAAGACAGAAACAATAGCAAAGACAAAAAACACTTTTGGAATCTGCTTTTAGTCAACACATAAGGAAAGGGTGCACCGGTCCTGGAAATACTGCAATACCAGGTCAATGCGTGGAGTGGACAGAGCAAGCTCTATTTCCATCTCCCTGTTCTAAAAATCCATTTAATATATGGTCCCCAGATAGGGGACGTATCAGATATTAAACTGATAAGAACAGATACTACACTTGATCTTAGCCAAAAGGCCGAGAAGCGATAACCCGAACGGGCCGCGCGTTGCCCGAGCCTGTCCGATACTGCTGTTCAGCCCTTGCAGCGATTCAGCCTACTTCTAGGCAATTCCATGGGGCCCTGCAGGCTCACACACTCACAGCTACACGGGAGGTGAATAAAGGCCGGAGAGGAAGCCAGACAGGATTTGCTTCTTTTGCCTGCACCACAATGCAGTGCTGAAAGAGGAGGAATCTACATAAAAACGCCTTCCTGGCAACGCCCAAATGCCCTGCTGCCATGCAGATAAACACTGGCAGCGGCAGCAAGTGCATGCCCACAGCCACCCTTTGTTCCTTCACACCTTGTATCAGCTGTAATCCAGTCCAGTCCAGTGCTGCCTGCTGAGCAGCACTGACCAACACTGCCTGGGCCCAGGCTTTTATCTCTGAGGCCCCATTATGATGTCAGAAAGCTGGCTCTGGAATCCTGAGGGCTCCACTATGACAAGTGCAAAGTTCCGTCTGAACTTTATATAAGACGGTGAGGCTCAGTCAGTCACTCAGTGTTGCCTGAGAGGGCAACACTGCAACAGCCGGCCGCCAGGCTGTCTTTTTTTTGCACAGCTAGTTGCCTCCAGGAGGCCACAAGAGGGAGACAAGGGACTGCAAAATGGAAAATAGGCATCCACCAACTTTACAGACAACTTCTCCTTGCTCCTACAACCTCCATCCTTGCACAGTTTGTTATTCTTCTAGGTAACATAGTAACAAATCCAAATTGCTGCTCTCTTTGTAGGCAAGCAAGGCTTTGTTGCAACTGCAATTCTTACTTCTTCTTGAAATGTAGGGACGACAGTACATTCCATCACATCCATCTAGTGTACACAGGTAGGTCCATTGTGGCGGGCAGGCGAGCGGGCGGGCTGCTTTATTGGCTGTTTGCTGTTCCCCTACTCCACTCCACTATTTGACTGTTGTGCTGCATCAATCAATCAATCAATCAATCAATCAATCAATCAATCAATCAATCAATCAATCAATCAATCAATCAGTGGCTGGCTCAGGTGCAGCTCTTTAACTTACCTAAAAGGGAGGGCGGAGAGAAGACAAGGAAGGTGAATGAGGTGTTCCAATGTGAAATGCCGGAAACACAGAAACACAGACGACACACAACAAGAGGTGGCAATCTATTCATTAATTGCATTTAATCAATGAGCTCATTATCACTCATGCATTGTCCAACAGGTGTTGAAATAATGGGATTAAAAGGGGAGATCCCTTCAGAAAGACAGAAACAATAGCAAAGACAAAAAACACTTTTGGAATCTGCTTTTAGTCAACACATAAGGAAAGGGTGCACCGGTCCTGGAAATACTGCAATACCAGGTCAATGCGTGGAGTGGACAGAGCAAGCTCTATTTCCATCTCCCTGTTCTAAAAATCCATTTAATATATGGTCCCCAGATAGGGGACGTATCAGATATTAAACTGATAAGAACAGATACTACACTTGATCTTAGCCAAAAGGCCGAGAAGCGATAACCCAAACGGGCCGCGCGTTGCCCGAGCCTGCCCGATACTGCTGTTCAGCCCTTGCAGCGATTCAGCCTACTTCTAGGCAATTCCATGGGGCCCTGCAGGCTCACACACTCACAGCTACACGGGAGGTGAATACAGGCCGGAGAGGAAGCCAGACAGGATTTGCTTCTTTTGCTTGCACCACAATGCAGTGCTGAAAGAGGAGGAATCTACATAAAAACGCCTTCCTGGCAACGCCCAAATGCCCTGCTGCCATGCAGATAAACACTGGCAGCGGCAGCAAGTGCATGCCCACAGCCACCCCTTGTTCCTTCACACCTTGTATCAGCTGTAATCCAGTCCAGTCCAGTGCTGCCTGCTGAGCAGCACTGACCAACACTGCCTGGGCCCAGGCTTTTATCTCTGAGGCCCCATTATGATGTCAGAAAGCTGGCTCTGGAATCCTGAGGGCTCCACTATGACACGTGCAAAGTTCCGTCTGAACTTTATATAAGACGGTGAGGCTCAGTCAGTCACTCAGTGTTGCCTGAGAGGGCAACACTGCAACAGCCGGCCGCCAGGCTGTCTTTTTTTTGCACAGCTAGTTGCCTCCAGGAGGCCACAAGAGGGAGACAAGGGACTGCAAAATGGAAAATAGGCATCCACCAACTTTACAGACAACTTCTCCTTGCTCCTACAACCTCCATCCTTGCACAGTTTGTTATTCTTCTAGGTAACATAGTAACAAATCCAAATTGCTGCTCTCTTTGTAGGCAAGCAAGGCTTTGTTGCAACTGCAATTCTTACTTCTTCTTGAAATGTAGGGACGACAGTACATTCCATCACATCCATCTAGTGTACACAGGTAGGTCCATTGTGGCGGGCAGGCGAGCGGGCGGGCTGCTTTATTGGCTGTTTGCTGTTCCCCTACTCCACTCCACTATTTGACTGTTGTGCTGCATCAATCAATCAATCAATCAATCAATCAATCAGTGGCTGGCTCAGGTGCAGCTCTTTAACTTACCTAAAAGGGAGGGCGGAGAGAAGACAAGGAAGGTGAATGAGGTGTTCCAATGTGAAATGCCGGAAACACAGAAACACAGACGACACACAACAAGAGGTGGCAATCTATTCATTAATTGCATTTAATCAATGAGCTCATTATCACTCATGCATTGTCCAACAGGTGTTGAAATAATGGGATTAAAAGGGGAGATCCCTTCAGAAAGACAGAAACAATAGCAAAGACAAAAAACACTTTTGGAATCTGCTTTTAGTCAACACATAAGGAAAGGGTGCACCGGTCCTGGAAATACTGCAATACCAGGTCAATGCGTGGAGTGGACAGAGCAAGCTCTATTTCCATCTCCCTGTTCTAAAAATCCATTTAATATATGGTCCCCAGATAGGGGACGTATCAGATATTAAACTGATAAGAACAGATACTACACTTGATCTTAGCCAAAAGGCCGAGAAGCGATAACCCGAACGGGCCGCGCGTTGCCCGAGCCTGCCCGATACTGCTGTTCAGCCCTTGCAGCGATTCAGCCTACTTCTAGGCAATTCCATGGGGCCCTGCAGGCTCACACACTCACAGCTACACGGGAGGTGAATAAAGGCCGGAGAGGAAGCCAGACAGGATTTGCTTCTTTTGCTTGCACCACAATGCAGTGCTGAAAGAGGAGGAATCTACATAAAAACGCCTTCCTGGCAACGCCCAAATGCCCTGCTGCCATGCAGATAAACACTGGCAGCGGCAGCAAGTGCATGCCCACAGCCACCCCTTGTTCCTTCACACCTTGTATCAGCTGTAATCCAGTCCAGTCCAGTGCTGCCTGCTGAGCAGCACTGACCAACACTGCCTGGGCCCAGGCTTTTATCTCTGAGGCCCCATTATGATGTCAGAAAGCTGGCTCTGGAATCCTGAGGGCTCCACTATGACACGTGCAAAGTTCCGTCTGAACTTTATATAAGACGGTGAGGCTCAGTCAGTCACTCAGTGTTGCCTGAGAGGGCAACACTGCAACAGCCGGCCGCCAGGCTGTCTTTTTTTTGCACAGCTAGTTGCCTCCAGGAGGCCACAAGAGGGAGACAAGGGACTGCAAAATGGAAAATAGGCATCCACCAACTTTACAGACAACTTCTCCTTGCTCCTACAACCTCCATCCTTGCACAGTTTGTTATTCTTCTAGGTAACATAGTAACAAATCCAAATTGCTGCTCTCTTTGTAGGCAAGCAAGGCTTTGTTGCAACTGCAATTCTTACTTCTTCTTGAAATGTAGGGACGACAGTACATTCCATCACATCCATCTAGTGTACACAGGTAGGTCCATTGTGGCGGGCAGGCGAGCGGGCGGGCTGCTTTATTGGCTGTTTGCTGTTCCCCTACTCCACTCCACTATTTGACTGTTGTGCTGCATCAATCAATCAATCAATCAATCAATCAATCAATCAGTGGCTGGCTCAGGTGCAGCTCTTTAACTTACCTAAAAGGGAGGGCGGAGAGAAGACAAGGAAGGTGAATGAGGTGTTCCAATGTGAAATGCCGGAAACACAGAAACACAGACGACACACAACAAGAGGTGGCAATCTATTCATTAATTGCATTTAATCAATGAGCTCATTATCACTCATGCATTGTCCAACAGGTGTTGAAATAATGGGATTAAAAGGGGAGATCCCTTCAGAAAGACAGAAACAATAGCAAAGACAAAAAACACTTTTGGAATCTGCTTTTAGTCAACACATAAGGAAAGGGTGCACCGGTCCTGGAAATACTGCAATACCAGGTCAATGCGTGGAGTGGACAGAGCAAGCTCTATTTCCATCTCCCTGTTCTAAAAATCCATTTAATATATGGTCCCCAGATAGGGGACGTATCAGATATTAAACTGATAAGAACAGATACTACACTTGATCTTAGCCAAAAGGCCGAGAAGCGATAACCCAAACGGGCCGCGCGTTGCCCGAGCCTGCCCGATACTGCTGTTCAGCCCTTGCAGCGATTCAGCCTACTTCTAGGCAATTCCATGGGGCCCTGCAGGCTCACACACTCACAGCTACACGGGAGGTGAATACAGGCCGGAGAGGAAGCCAGACAGGATTTGCTTCTTTTGCTTGCACCACAATGCAGTGCTGAAAGAGGAGGAATCTACATAAAAACGCCTTCCTGGCAACGCCCAAATGCCCTGCTGCCATGCAGATAAACACTGGCAGCGGCAGCAAGTGCATGCCCACAGCCACCCCTTGTTCCTTCACACCTTGTATCAGCTGTAATCCAGTCCAGTCCAGTGCTGCCTGCTGAGCAGCACTGACCAACACTGCCTGGGCCCAGGCTTTTATCTCTGAGGCCCCATTATGATGTCAGAAAGCTGGCTCTGGAATCCTGAGGGCTCCACTATGACACGTGCAAAGTTCCGTCTGAACTTTATATAAGACGGTGAGGCTCAGTCAGTCACTCAGTGTTGCCTGAGAGGGCAACACTGCAACAGCCGGCCGCCAGGCTGTCTTTTTTTTTGCACAGCTAGTTGCCTCCAGGAGGCCACAAGAGGGAGACAAGGGACTGCAAAATGGAAAATAGGCATCCACCAACTTTACAGACAACTTCTCCTTGCTCCTACAACCTCCATCCTTGCACAGTTTGTTATTCTTCTAGGTAACATAGTAACAAATCCAAATTGCTGCTCTCTTTGTAGGCAAGCAAGGCTTTGTTGCAACTGCAATTCTTACTTCTTCTTGAAATGTAGGGACGACAGTACATTCCATCACATCCATCTAGTGTACACAGGTAGGTCCATTGTGGCGGGCAGGCGAGCGGGCGGGCTGCTTTATTGGCTGTTTGCTGTTCCCCTACTCCACTCCACTATTTGACTGTTGTGCTGCATCAATCAATCAATCAATCAATCAATCAATCAATCAGTGGCTGGCTCAGGTGCAGCTCTTTAACTTACCTAAAAGGGAGGGCGGAGAGAAGACAAGGAAGGTGAATGAGGTGTTCCAATGTGAAATGCCGGAAACACAGAAACACAGACGACACACAACAAGAGGTGGCAATCTATTCATTAATTGCATTTAATCAATGAGCTCATTATCACTCATGCATTGTCCAACAGGTGTTGAAATAATGGGATTAAAAGGGGAGATCCCTTCAGAAAGACAGAAACAATAGCAAAGACAAAAAACACTTTTGGAATCTGCTTTTAGTCAACACATAAGGAAAGGGTGCACCGGTCCTGGAAATACTGCAATACCAGGTCAATGCGTGGAGTGGACAGAGCAAGCTCTATTTCCATCTCCCTGTTCTAAAAATCCATTTAATATATGGTCCCCAGATAGGGGACGTATCAGATATTAAACTGATAAGAACAGATACTACACTTGATCTTAGCCAAAAGGCCGAGAAGCGATAACCCGAACGGGCCGCGCGTTGCCCGAGCCTGCCCGATACTGCTGTTCAGCCCTTGCAGCGATTCAGCCTACTTCTAGGCAATTCCATGGGGCCCTGCAGGCTCACACACTCACAGCTACACGGGAGGTGAATAAAGGCCGGAGAGGAAGCCAGACAGGATTTGCTTCTTTTGCTTGCACCACAATGCAGTGCTGAAAGAGGAGGAATCTACATAAAAACGCCTTCCTGGCAACGCCCAAATGCCCTGCTGCCATGCAGATAAACACTGGCAGCGGCAGCAAGTGCATGCCCACAGCCACCCCTTGTTCCTTCACACCTTGTATCAGCTGTAATCCAGTCCAGTCCAGTGCTGCCTGCTGAGCAGCACTGACCAACACTGCCTGGGCCCAGGCTTTTATCTCTGAGGCCCCATTATGATGTCAGAAAGCTGGCTCTGGAATCCTGAGGGCTCCACTATGACACGTGCAAAGTTCCGTCTGAACTTTATATAAGACGGTGAGGCTCAGTCAGTCACTCAGTGTTGCCTGAGAGGGCAACACTGCAACAGCCGGCCGCCAGGCTGTCTTTTTTTTGCACAGCTAGTTGCCTCCAGGAGGCCACAAGAGGGAGACAAGGGACTGCAAAATGGAAAATAGGCATCCACCAACTTTACAGACAACTTCTCCTTGCTCCTACAACCTCCATCCTTGCACAGTTTGTTATTCTTCTAGGTAACATAGTAACAAATCCAAATTGCTGCTCTCTTTGTAGGCAAGCAAGGCTTTGTTGCAACTGCAATTCTTACTTCTTCTTGAAATGTAGGGACGACAGTACATTCCATCACATCCATCTAGTGTACACAGGTAGGTCCATTGTGGCGGGCAGGCGAGCGGGCGGGCTGCTTTATTGGCTGTTTGCTGTTCCCCTACTCCACTCCACTATTTGACTGTTGTGCTGCATCAATCAATCAATCAATCAATCAATCAATCAATCAATCAATCAATCAATCAGTGGCTGGCTCAGGTGCAGCTCTTTAACTTACCTAAAAGGGAGGGCGGAGAGAAGACAAGGAAGGTGAATGAGGTGTTCCAATGTGAAATGCCGGAAACACAGAAACACAGACGACACACAACAAGAGGTGGCAATCTATTCATTAATTGCATTTAATCAATGAGCTCATTATCACTCATGCATTGTCCAACAGGTGTTGAAATAATGGGATTAAAAGGGGAGATCCCTTCAGAAAGACAGAAACAATAGCAAAGACAAAAAACACTTTTGGAATCTGCTTTTAGTCAACACATAAGGAAAGGGTGCACCGGTCCTGGAAATACTGCAATACCAGGTCAATGCGTGGAGTGGACAGAGCAAGCTCTATTTCCATCTCCCTGTTCTAAAAATCCATTTAATATATGGTCCCCAGATAGGGGACGTATCAGATATTAAACTGATAAGAACAGATACTACACTTGATCTTAGGCAAAAGGCCGAGAAGCGATAACCCGAACGGGCCGCGCGTTGCCCGAGCCTGCCCGATACTGCTGTTCAGCCCTTGCAGCGATTCAGCCTACTTCTAGGCAATTCCATGGGGCCCTGCAGGCTCACACACTCACAGCTACACGGGAGGTGAATAAAGGCCGGAGAGGAAGCCAGACAGGATTTGCTTCTTTTGCTTGCACCACAATGCAGTGCTGAAAGAGGAGGAATCTACATAAAAACGCCTTCCTGGCAACGCCCAAATGCCCTGCTGCCATGCAGATAAACACTGGCAGCGGCAGCAAGTGCATGCCCACAGCCACCCCTTGTTCCTTCACACCTTGTATCAGCTGTAATCCAGTCCAGTCCAGTGCTGCCTGCTGAGCAGCACTGACCAACACTGCCTGGGCCCAGGCTTTTATCTCTGAGGCCCCATTATGATGTCAGAAAGCTGGCTCTGGAATCCTGAGGGCTCCACTATGACACGTGCAAAGTTCCGTCTGAACTTTATATAAGACGGTGAGGCTCAGTCAGTCACTCAGTGTTGCCTGAGAGGGCAACACTGCAACAGCCGGCCGCCAGGCTGTCTTTTTTTTGCACAGCTAGTTGCCTCCAGGAGGCCACAAGAGGGAGACAAGGGACTGCAAAATGGAAAATAGGCATCCACCAACTTTACAGACAACTTCTCCTTGCTCCTACAACCTCCATCCTTGCACAGTTTGTTATTCTTCTAGGTAACATAGTAACAAATCCAAATTGCTGCTCTCTTTGTAGGCAAGCAAGGCTTTGTTGCAACTGCAATTCTTACTTCTTCTTGAAATGTAGGGACGACAGTACATTCCATCACATCCATCTAGTGTACACAGGTAGGTCCATTGTGGCGGGCAGGCGAGCGGGCGGGCTGCTTTATTGGCTGTTTGCTGTTCCCCTACTCCACTCCACTATTTGACTGTTGTGCTGCATCAATCAATCAATCAATCAATCAATCAATCAATCAATCAATCAATCAGTGGCTGGCTCAGGTGCAGCTCTTTAACTTACCTAAAAGGGAGGGCGGAGAGAAGACAAGGAAGGTGAATGAGGTGTTCCAATGTGAAATGCCGGAAACACAGAAACACAGACGACACACAACAAGAGGTGGCAATCTATTCATTAATTGCATTTAATCAATGAGCTCATTATCACTCATGCATTGTCCATTAATTGCATTTAATCAATGAGCTCATTATCACTCATGCATTGTCCAACAGGTGTTGAAATAATGGGATTAAAAGGGGAGATCCCTTCAGAAAGACAGAAACAATAGCAAAGACAAAAAACACTTTTGGAATCTGCTTTTAGTCAACACATAAGGAAAGGGTGCACCGGTCCTGGAAATACTGCAATACCAGGTCAATGCGTGGAGTGGACAGAGCAAGCTCTATTTCCATCTCCCTGTTCTAAAAATCCATTTAATATATGGTCCCCAGATAGGGGACGTATCAGATATTAAACTGATAAGAACAGATACTACACTAGCCAAAAGGCCGAGAAGCGATAACCCGAACGGGCCGCGCGTTGCCCGAGCCTGCCCGATACTGCTGTTCAGCCCTTGCAGCGATTCAGCCTACTTCTAGGCAATTCCATGGGGCCCTGCAGGCTCACACACTCACAGCTACACGGGAGGTGAATAAAGGCCGGAGAGGAAGCCAGACAGGATTTGCTTCTTTTGCTTGCACCACAATGCAGTGCTGAAAGAGGAGGAATCTACATAAAAACGCCTTCCTGGCAACGCCCAAATGCCCTGCTGCCATGCAGATAAACACTGGCAGCGGCAGCAAGTGCATGCCCACAGCCACCCCTTGTTCCTTCACACCTTGTATCAGCTGTAATCCAGTCCAGTCCAGTGCTGCCTGCTGAGCAGCACTGACCAACACTGCCTGGGCCCAGGCTTTTATCTCTGAGGCCCCATTATGATGTCAGAAAGCTGGCTCTGGAATCCTGAGGGCTCCACTATGACACGTGCAAAGTTCCGTCTGAACTTTATATAAGACGGTGAGGCTCAGTCAGTCACTCAGTGTTGCCTGAGAGGGCAACACTGCAACAGCCGGCCGCCAGGCTGTCTTTTTTTTGCACAGCTAGTTGCCTCCAGGAGGCCACAAGAGGGAGACAAGGGACTGCAAAATGGAAAATAGGCATCCACCAACTTTACAGACAACTTCTCCTTGCTCCTACAACCTCCATCCTTGCACAGTTTGTTATTCTTCTAGGTAACATAGTAACAAATCCAAATTGCTGCTCTCTTTGTAGGCAAGCAAGGCTTTGTTGCAACTGCAATTCTTACTTCTTCTTGAAATGTAGGGACGACAGTACATTCCATCACATCCATCTAGTGTACACAGGTAGGTCCATTGTGGCGGGCAGGCGAGCGGGCGGGCTGCTTTATTGGCTGTTTGCTGTTCCCCTACTCCACTCCACTATTTGACTGTTGTGCTGCATCAATCAATCAATCAATCAATCAATCAATCAATCAATCAATCAATCAATCAATCAGTGGCTGGCTCAGGTGCAGCTCTTTAACTTACCTAAAAGGGAGGGCGGAGAGAAGACAAGGAAGGTGAATGAGGTGTTCCAATGTGAAATGCCGGAAACACAGAAACACAGACGACACACAACAAGAGGTGGCAATCTATTCATTAATTGCATTTAATCAATGAGCTCATTATCACTCATGCATTGTCCAACAGGTGTTGAAATAATGGGATTAAAAGGGGAGATCCCTTCAGAAAGACAGAAACAATAGCAAAGACAAAAAACACTTTTGGAATCTGCTTTTAGTCAACACATAAGGAAAGGGTGCACCGGTCCTGGAAATACTGCAATACCAGGTCAATGCGTGGAGTGGACAGAGCAAGCTCTATTTCCATCTCCCTGTTCTAAAAATCCATTTAATATATGGTCCCCAGATAGGGGACGTATCAGATATTAAACTGATAAGAACAGATACTACACTTGATCTTAGCCAAAAGGCCGAGAAGCGATAACCCGAACGGGCCGCGCGTTGCCCGAGCCTGCCCGATACTGCTGTTCAGCCCTTGCAGCGATTCAGCCTACTTCTAGGCAATTCCATGGGGCCCTGCAGGCTCACACACTCACAGCTACACGGGAGGTGAATAAAGGCCGGAGAGGAAGCCAGACAGGATTTGCTTCTTTTGCTTGCACCACAATGCAGTGCTGAAAGAGGAGGAATCTACATAAAAACGCCTTCCTGGCAACGCCCAAATGCCCTGCTGCCATGCAGATAAACACTGGCAGCGGCAGCAAGTGCATGCCCACAGCCACCCCTTGTTCCTTCACACCTTGTATCAGCTGTAATCCAGTCCAGTCCAGTGCTGCCTGCTGAGCAGCACTGACCAACACTGCCTGGGCCCAGGCTTTTATCTCTGAGGCCCCATTATGATGTCAGAAAGCTGGCTCTGGAATCCTGAGGGCTCCACTATGACACGTGCAAAGTTCCGTCTGAACTTTATATAAGACGGTGAGGCTCAGTCAGTCACTCAGTGTTGCCTGAGAGGGCAACACTGCAACAGCCGGCCGCCAGGCTGTCTTTTTTTTGCACAGCTAGTTGCCTCCAGGAGGCCACAAGAGGGAGACAAGGGACTGCAAAATGGAAAATAGGCATCCACCAACTTTACAGACAACTTCTCCTTGCTCCTACAACCTCCATCCTTGCACAGTTTGTTATTCTTCTAGGTAACATAGTAACAAATCCAAATTGCTGCTCTCTTTGTAGGCAAGCAAGGCTTTGTTGCAACTGCAATTCTTACTTCTTCTTGAAATGTAGGGACGACAGTACATTCCATCACATCCATCTAGTGTACACAGGTAGGTCCATTGTGGCGGGCAGGCGAGCGGGCGGGCTGCTTTATTGGCTGTTTGCTGTTCCCCTACTCCACTCCACTATTTGACTGTTGTGCTGCATCAATCAATCAATCAATCAATCAATCAATCAATCAATCAATCAATCAATCAATCAGTGGCTGGCTCAGGTGCAGCTCTTTAACTTACCTAAAAGGGAGGGCGGAGAGAAGACAAGGAAGGTGAATGAGGTGTTCCAATGTGAAATGCCGGAAACACAGAAACACAGACGACACACAACAAGAGGTGGCAATCTATTCATTAATTGCATTTAATCAATGAGCTCATTATCACTCATGCATTGTCCAACAGGTGTTGAAATAATGGGATTAAAAGGGGAGATCCCTTCAGAAAGACAGAAACAATAGCAAAGACAAAAAACACTTTTGGAATCTGCTTTTAGTCAACACATAAGGAAAGGGTGCACCGGTCCTGGAAATACTGCAATACCAGGTCAATGCGTGGAGTGGACAGAGCAAGCTCTATTTCCATCTCCCTGTTCTAAAAATCCATTTAATATATGGTCCCCAGATAGGGGACGTATCAGATATTAAACTGATAAGAACAGATACTACACTTGATCTTAGCCAAAAGGCCGAGAAGCGATAACCCGAACGGGCCGCGCGTTGCCCGAGCCTGCCCGATACTGCTGTTCAGCCCTTGCAGCGATTCAGCCTACTTCTAGGCAATTCCATGGGGCCCTGCAGGCTCACACACTCACAGCTACACGGGAGGTGAATAAAGGCCGGAGAGGAAGCCAGACAGGATTTGCTTCTTTTGCTTGCACCACAATGCAGTGCTGAAAGAGGAGGAATCTACATAAAAACGCCTTCCTGGCAACGCCCAAATGCCCTGCTGCCATGCAGATAAACACTGGCAGCGGCAGCAAGTGCATGCCCACAGCCACCCCTTGTTCCTTCACACCTTGTATCAGCTGTAATCCAGTCCAGTCCAGTGCTGCCTGCTGAGCAGCACTGACCAACACTGCCTGGGCCCAGGCTTTTATCTCTGAGGCCCCATTATGATGTCAGAAAGCTGGCTCTGGAATCCTGAGGGCTCCACTATGACACGTGCAAAGTTCCGTCTGAACTTTATATAAGACGGTGAGGCTCAGTCAGTCACTCAGTGTTGCCTGAGAGGGCAACACTGCAACAGCCGGCCGCCAGGCTGTCTTTTTTTTGCACAGCTAGTTGCCTCCAGGAGGCCACAAGAGGGAGACAAGGGACTGCAAAATGGAAAATAGGCATCCACCAACTTTACAGACAACTTCTCCTTGCTCCTACAACCTCCATCCTTGCACAGTTTGTTATTCTTCTAGGTAACATAGTAACAAATCCAAATTGCTGCTCTCTTTGTAGGCAAGCAAGGCTTTGTTGCAACTGCAATTCTTACTTCTTCTTGAAATGTAGGGACGACAGTACATTCCATCACATCCATCTAGTGTACACAGGTAGGTCCATTGTGGCGGGCAGGCGAGCGGGCGGGCTGCTTTATTGGCTGTTTGCTGTTCCCCTACTCCACTCCACTATTTGACTGTTGTGCTGCATCAATCAATCAATCAATCAATCAATCAATCAATCAATCAATCAATCAATCAGTGGCTGGCTCAGGTGCAGCTCTTTAACTTACCTAAAAGGGAGGGCGGAGAGAAGACAAGGAAGGTGAATGAGGTGTTCCAATGTGAAATGCCGGAAACACAGAAACACAGACGACACACAACAAGAGGTGGCAATCTATTCATTAATTGCATTTAATCAATGAGCTCATTATCACTCATGCATTGTCCAACAGGTGTTGAAATAATGGGATTAAAAGGGGAGATCCCTTCAGAAAGACAGAAACAATAGCAAAGACAAAAAACACTTTTGGAATCTGCTTTTAGTCAACACATAAGGAAAGGGTGCACCGGTCCTGGAAATACTGCAATACCAGGTCAATGCGTGGAGTGGACAGAGCAAGCTCTATTTCCATCTCCCTGTTCTAAAAATCCATTTAATATATGGTCCCCAGATAGGGGACGTATCAGATATTAAACTGATAAGAACAGATACTACACTTGATCTTAGCCAAAAGGCCGAGAAGCGATAACCCGAACGGGCCGCGCGTTGCCCGAGCCTGCCCGATACTGCTGTTCAGCCCTTGCAGCGATTCAGCCTACTTCTAGGCAATTCCATGGGGCCCTGCAGGCTCACACACTCACAGCTACACGGGAGGTGAATAAAGGCCGGAGAGGAAGCCAGACAGGATTTGCTTCTTTTGCTTGCACCACAATGCAGTGCTGAAAGAGGAGGAATCTACATAAAAACGCCTTCCTGGCAACGCCCAAATGCCCTGCTGCCATGCAGATAAACACTGGCAGCGGCAGCAAGTGCATGCCCACAGCCACCCCTTGTTCCTTCACACCTTGTATCAGCTGTAATCCAGTCCAGTCCAGTGCTGCCTGCTGAGCAGCACTGACCAACACTGCCTGGGCCCAGGCTTTTATCTCTGAGGCCCCATTATGATGTCAGAAAGCTGGCTCTGGAATCCTGAGGGCTCCACTATGACACGTGCAAAGTTCCGTCTGAACTTTATATAAGACGGTGAGGCTCAGTCAGTCACTCAGTGTTGCCTGAGAGGGCAACACTGCAACAGCCGGCCGCCAGGCTGTCTTTTTTTTGCACAGCTAGTTGCCTCCAGGAGGCCACAAGAGGGAGACAAGGGACTG
Source organism: Rhinoderma darwinii (assembly GCF_050947455.1). NCBI lineage: Eukaryota > Metazoa > Chordata > Amphibia > Anura > Rhinodermatidae > Rhinoderma > Rhinoderma darwinii. The sequence continues at coordinate 123,036 of NW_027464079.1, forward strand.
CAAAATGGAAAATATGCATCCACCAACTTTACAGACAACTTCTCCTTGCTCCTACAACCTCCATCCTTGCACAGTTTGTTATTCTTCTAGGTAACATAGTAACAAATCCAAATTGCTGCTCTCTTTGTAGGCAAGCAAGGCTTTGTTGCAACTGCAATTCTTACTTCTTCTTGAAATGTAGGGACGACAGTACATTCCATCACATCCATCTAGTGTACACAGGTAGGTCCATTGTGGCGGGCAGGCGAGCGGGCGGGCTGCTTTATTGGCTGTTTGCTGTTCCCCTACTCCACTCCACTATTTGACTGTTGTGCTGCATCAATCAATCAATCAATCAATCAATCAATCAATCAATCAATCAATCAATCAATCAGTGGCTGGCTCAGGTGCAGCTCTTTAACTTACCTAAAAGGGAGGGCGGAGAGAAGACAAGGAAGGTGAATGAGGTGTTCCAATGTGAAATGCCGGAAACACAGAAACACAGACGACACACAACAAGAGGTGGCAATCTATTCATTAATTGCATTTAATCAATGAGCTCATTATCACTCATGCATTGTCCAACAGGTGTTGAAATAATGGGATTAAAAGGGGAGATCCCTTCAGAAAGACAGAAACAATAGCAAAGACAAAAAACACTTTTGGAATCTGCTTTTAGTCAACACATAAGGAAAGGGTGCACCGGTCCTGGAAATACTGTCCATCTCCCTGTTCTAAAAATCCATTTAATATATGGTCCCCAGATAGGGGACGTATCAGATATTAAACTGATAAGAACAGATACTACACTTTTAGCCAAAAGGCCGAGAAGCGATAACCCGAACGGGCCGCGCGTTGCCCGAGCCTGCCCGATACTGCTGTTCAGCCCTTGCAGCGATTCAGCCTACTTCTAGGCAATTCCATGGGGCCCTGCAGGCTCACACACTCACAGCTACACGGGAGGTGAATAAAGGCCGGAGAGGAAGCCAGACAGGATTTGCTTCTTTTGCTTGCACCACAATGCAGTGCTGAAAGAGGAGGAATCTACATAAAAACGCCTTCCTGGCAACGCCCAAATGCCCTGCTGCCATGCAGATAAACACTGGCAGCGGCAGCAAGTGCATGCCCACAGCCACCCCTTGTTCCTTCACACCTTGTATCAGCTGTAATCCAGTCCAGTCCAGTGCTGCCTGCTGAGCAGCACTGACCAACACTGCCTGGGCCCAGGCTTTTATCTCTGAGGCCCCATTATGATGTCAGAAAGCTGGCTCTGGAATCCTGAGGGCTCCACTATGACACGTGCAAAGTTCCGTCTGAACTTTATATAAGACGGTGAGGCTCAGTCAGTCACTCAGTGTTGCCTGAGAGGGCAACACTGCAACAGCCGGCCGCCAGGCTGTCTTTTTTTTGCACAGCTAGTTGCCTCCAGGAGGCCACAAGAGGGAGACAAGGGACTGCAAAATGGAAAATAGGCATCCACCAACTTTACAGACAACTTCTCCTTGCTCCTACAACCTCCATCCTTGCACAGTTTGTTATTCTTCTAGGTAACATAGTAACAAATCCAAATTGCTGCTCTCTTTGTAGGCAAGCAAGGCTTTGTTGCAACTGCAATTCTTACTTCTTCTTGAAATGTAGGGACGACAGTACATTCCATCACATCCATCTAGTGTACACAGGTAGGTCCATTGTGGCGGGCAGGCGAGCGGGCGGGCTGCTTTATTGGCTGTTTGCTGTTCCCCTACTCCACTCCACTATTTGACTGTTGTGCTGCATCAATCAATCAATCAATCAATCAATCAATCAATCAATCAATCAGTGGCTGGCTCAGGTGCAGCTCTTTAACTTACCTAAAAGGGAGGGCGGAGAGAAGACAAGGAAGGTGAATGAGGTGTTCCAATGTGAAATGCCGGAAACACAGAAACACAGACGACACACAACAAGAGGTGGCAATCTATTCATTAATTGCATTTAATCAATGAGCTCATTATCACTCATGCATTGTCCAACAGGTGTTGAAATAATGGGATTAAAAGGGGAGATCCCTTCAGAAAGACAGAAACAATAGCAAAGACAAAAAACACTTTTGGAATCTGCTTTTAGTCAACACATAAGGAAAGGGTGCACCGGTCCTGGAAATACTGCAATACCAGGTCAATGCGTGGAGTGGACAGAGCAAGCTCTATTTCCATCTCCCTGTTCTAAAAATCCATTTAATATATGGTCCCCAGATAGGGGACGTATCAGATATTAAACTGATAAGAACAGATACTACACTTGATCTTAGCCAAAAGGCCGAGAAGCGATAACCCGAACGGGCCGCGCGTTGCCCGAGCCTGCCCGATACTGCTGTTCAGCCCTTGCAGCGATTCAGCCTACTTCTAGGCAATTCCATGGGGCCCTGCAGGCTCACACACTCACAGCTACACGGGAGGTGAATAAAGGCCGGAGAGGAAGCATTTGCTTCTTTTGCTTGCACCACAATGCAGTGCTGAAAGAGGAGGAATCTACATAAAAACGCCTTCCTGGCAACGCCCAAATGCCCTGCTGCCATGCAGATAAACACTGGCAGCGGCAGCAAGTGCATGCCCACAGCCACCCCTTGTTCCTTCACACCTTGTATCAGCTGTAATCCAGTCCAGTCCAGTGCTGCCTGCTGAGCAGCACTGACCAACACTGCCTGGGCCCAGGCTTTTATCTCTGAGGCCCCATTATGATGTCAGAAAGCTGGCTCTGGAATCCTGAGGGCTCCACTATGACACGTGCAAAGTTCCGTCTGAACTTTATATAAGACGGTGAGGCTCAGTCAGTCACTCAGTGTTGCCTGAGAGGGCAACACTGCAACAGCCGGCCGCCAGGCTGTCTTTTTTTTGCACAGCTAGTTGCCTCCAGGAGGCCACAAGAGGGAGACAAGGGACTGCAAAATGGAAAATAGGCATCCACCAACTTTACAGACAACTTCTCCTTGCTCCTACAACCTCCATCCTTGCACAGTTTGTTATTCTTCTAGGTAACATAGTAACAAATCCAAATTGCTGCTCTCTTTGTAGGCAAGCAAGGCTTTGTTGCAACTGCAATTCTTACTTCTTCTTGAAATGTAGGGACGACAGTACATTCCATCACATCCATCTAGTGTACACAGGTAGGTCCATTGTGGCGGGCAGGCGAGCGGGCGGGCTGCTTTATTGGCTGTTTGCTGTTCCCCTACTCCACTCCACTATTTGACTGTTGTGCTGCATCAATCAATCAATCAATCAATCAATCAATCAATCAATCAGTGGCTGGCTCAGGTGCAGCTCTTTAACTTACCTAAAAGGGAGGGCGGAGAGAAGACAAGGAAGGTGAATGAGGTGTTCCAATGTGAAATGCCGGAAACACAGAAACACAGACGACACACAACAAGAGGTGGCAATCTATTCATTAATTGCATTTAATCAATGAGCTCATTATCACTCATGCATTGTCCAACAGGTGTTGAAATAATGGGATTAAAAGGGGAGATCCCTTCAGAAAGACAGAAACAATAGCAAAGACAAAAAACACTTTTGGAATCTGCTTTTAGTCAACACATAAGGAAAGGGTGCACCGGTCCTGGAAATACTGCAATACCAGGTCAATGCGTGGAGTGGACAGAGCAAGCTCTATTTCCATCTCCCTGTTCTAAAAATCCATTTAATATATGGTCCCCAGATAGGGGACGTATCAGATATTAAACTGATAAGAACAGATACTACACTTGATCTTAGCCAAAAGGCCGAGAAGCGATAACCCGAACGGGCCGCGCGTTGCCCGAGCCTGCCCGATACTGCTGTTCAGCCCTTGCAGCGATTCAGCCTACTTCTAGGCAATTCCATGGGGCCCTGCAGGCTCACACACTCACAGCTACACGGGAGGTGAATAAAGGCCGGAGAGGAAGCCAGACAGGATTTGCTTCTTTTGCTTGCACCACAATGCAGTGCTGAAAGAGGAGGAATCTACATAAAAACGCCTTCCTGGCAACGCCCAAATGCCCTGCTGCCATGCAGATAAACACTGGCAGCGGCAGCAAGTGCATGCCCACAGCCACCCCTTGTTCCTTCACACCTTGTATCAGCTGTAATCCAGTCCAGTCCAGTGCTGCCTGCTGAGCAGCACTGACCAACACTGCCTGGGCCCAGGCTTTTATCTCTGAGGCCCCATTATGATGTCAGAAAGCTGGCTCTGGAATCCTGAGGGCTCCACTATGACACGTGCAAAGTTCCGTCTGAACTTTATATAAGACGGTGAGGCTCAGTCAGTCACTCAGTGTTGCCTGAGAGGGCAACACTGCAACAGCCGGCCGCCAGGCTGTCTTTTTTTTGCACAGCTAGTTGCCTCCAGGAGGCCACAAGAGGGAGACAAGGGACTGCAAAATGGAAAATAGGCATCCACCAACTTTACAGACAACTTCTCCTTGCTCCTACAACCTCCATCCTTGCACAGTTTGTTATTCTTCTAGGTAACATAGTAACAAATCCAAATTGCTGCTCTCTTTGTAGGCAAGCAAGGCTTTGTTGCAACTGCAATTCTTACTTCTTCTTGAAATGTAGGGACGACAGTACATTCCATCACATCCATCTAGTGTACACAGGTAGGTCCATTGTGGCGGGCAGGCGAGCGGGCGGGCTGCTTTATTGGCTGTTTGCTGTTCCCCTACTCCACTCCACTATTTGACTGTTGTGCTGCATCAATCAATCAATCAATCAATCAATCAATCAATCAATCAGTGGCTGGCTCAGGTGCAGCTCTTTAACTTACCTAAAAGGGAGGGCGGAGAGAAGACAAGGAAGGTGAATGAGGTGTTCCAATGTGAAATGCCGGAAACACAGAAACACAGACGACACACAACAAGAGGTGGCAATCTATTCATTAATTGCATTTAATCAATGAGCTCATTATCACTCATGCATTGTCCAACAGGTGTTGAAATAATGGGATTAAAAGGGGAGATCCCTTCAGAAAGACAGAAACAATAGCAAAGACAAAAAACACTTTTGGAATCTGCTTTTAGTCAACACATAAGGAAAGGGTGCACCGGTCCTGGAAATACTGCAATACCAGGTCAATGCGTGGAGTGGACAGAGCAAGCTCTATTTCCATCTCCCTGTTCTAAAAATCCATTTAATATATGGTCCCCAGATAGGGGACGTATCAGATATTAAACTGATAAGAACAGATACTACACTTGATCTTAGCCAAAAGGCCGAGAAGCGATAACCCGAACGGGCCGCGCATTGCCCGAGCCTGCCCGATACTGCTGTTCAGCCCTTGCAGCGATTCAGCCTACTTCTAGGCAATTCCATGGGGCCCTGCAGGCTCACACACTCACAGCTACACGGGAGGTGAATAAAGGCCGGAGAGGAAGCCAGACAGGATTTGCTTCTTTTGCTTGCACCACAATGCAGTGCTGAAAGAGGAGGAATCTACATAAAAACGCCTTCCTGGCAACGCCCAAATGCCCTGCTGCCATGCAGATAAACACTGGCAGCGGCAGCAAGTGCATGCCCACAGCCACCCCTTGTTCCTTCACACCTTGTATCAGCTGTAATCCAGTCCAGTCCAGTGCTGCCTGCTGAGCAGCACTGACCAACACTGCCTGGGCCCAGGCTTTTATCTCTGAGGCCCCATTATGATGTCAGAAAGCTGGCTCTGGAATCCTGAGGGCTCCACTATGACACGTGCAAAGTTCCGTCTGAACTTTATATAAGACGGTGAGGCTCAGTCAGTCACTCAGTGTTGCCTGAGAGGGCAACACTGCAACAGCCGGCCGCCAGGCTGTCTTTTTTTTGCACAGCTAGTTGCCTCCAGGAGGCCACAAGAGGGAGACAAGGGACTGCAAAATGGAAAATAGGCATCCACCAACTTTACAGACAACTTCTCCTTGCTCCTACAACCTCCATCCTTGCACAGTTTGTTATTCTTCTAGGTAACATAGTAACAAATCCAAATTGCTGCTCTCTTTGTAGGCAAGCAAGGCTTTGTTGCAACTGCAACTCTTACTTCTTCTTGAAATGTAGGGACGACAGTACATTCCATCACATCCATCTAGTGTACACAGGTAGGTCCATTGTGGCGGGCAGGCGAGCGGGCGGGCTGCTTTATTGGCTGTTTGCTGTTCCCCTACTCCACTCCACTATTTGACTGTTGTGCTGCATCAATCAATCAATCAATCAATCAATCAATCAATCAATCAATCAATCAATCAATCAATCAATCAGTGGCTGGCTCAGGTGCAGCTCTTTAACTTACCTAAAAGGGAGGGCGGAGAGAAGACAAGGAAGGTGAATGAGGTGTTCCAATGTGAAATGCCGGAAACACAGAAACACAGACGACACACAACAAGAGGTGGCAATCTATTCATTAATTGCATTTAATCAATGAGCTCATTATCACTCATGCATTGTCCAACAGGTGTTGAAATAATGGGATTAAAAGGGGAGATCCCTTCAGAAAGACAGAAACAATAGCAAAGACAAAAAACACTTTTGGAATCTGCTTTTAGTCAACACATAAGGAAAGGGTGCACCGGTCCTGGAAATACTGCAATACCAGGTCAATGCGTGGAGTGGACAGAGCAAGCTCTATTTCCATCTCCCTGTTCTAAAAATCCATTTAATATATGGTCCCCAGATAGGGGACGTATCAGATATTAAACTGATAAGAACAGATACTACACTTGATCTTAGCCAAAAGGCCGAGAAGCGATAACCCGAACGGGCCGCGCGTTGCCCGAGCCTGCCCGATACTGCTGTTCAGCCCTTGCAGCGATTCAGCCTACTTCTAGGCAATTCCATGGGGCCCTGCAGGCTCACACACTCACAGCTACACGGGAGGTGAATAAAGGCCGGAGAGGAAGCCAGACAGGATTTGCTTCTTTTGCTTGCACCACAATGCAGTGCTGAAAGAGGAGGAATCTACATAAAAACGCCTTCCTGGCAACGCCCAAATGCCCTGCTGCCATGCAGATAAACACTGGCAGCGGCAGCAAGTGCATGCCCACAGCCACCCCTTGTTCCTTCACACCTTGTATCAGCTGTAATCCAGTCCAGTCCAGTGCTGCCTGCTGAGCAGCACTGACCAACACTGCCTGGGCCCAGGCTTTTATCTCTGAGGCCCCATTATGATGTCAGAAAGCTGGCTCTGGAATCCTGAGGGCTCCACTATGACACGTGCAAAGTTCCGTCTGAACTTTATATAAGACGGTGAGGCTCAGTCAGTCACTCAGTGTTGCCTGAGAGGGCAACACTGCAACAGCCGGCCGCCAGGCTGTCTTTTTTTTGCACAGCTAGTTGCCTCCAGGAGGCCACAAGAGGGAGACAAGGGACTGCAAAATGGAAAATAGGCATCCACCAACTTTACAGACAACTTCTCCTTGCTCCTACAACCTCCATCCTTGCACAGTTTGTTATTCTTCTAGGTAACATAGTAACAAATCCAAATTGCTGCTCTCTTTGTAGGCAAGCAAGGCTTTGTTGCAACTGCAATTCTTACTTCTTCTTGAAATGTAGGGACGACAGTACATTCCATCACATCCATCTAGTGTACACAGGTAGGTCCATTGTGGCGGGCAGGCGAGCGGGCGGGCTGCTTTATTGGCTGTTTGCTGTTCCCCTACTCCACTCCACTATTTGACTGTTGTGCTGCATCAATCAATCAATCAATCAATCAATCAATCAATCAATCAGTGGCTGGCTCAGGTGCAGCTCTTTAACTTACCTAAAAGGGAGGGCGGAGAGAAGACAAGGAAGGTGAATGAGGTGTTCCAATGTGAAATGCCGGAAACACAGAAACACAGACGACACACAACAAGAGGTGGCAATCTATTCATTAATTGCATTTAATCAATGAGCTCATTATCACTCATGCATTGTCCAACAGGTGTTGAAATAATGGGATTAAAAGGGGAGATCCCTTCAGAAAGACAGAAACAATAGCAAAGACAAAAAACACTTTTGGAATCTGCTTTTAGTCAACACATAAGGAAAGGGTGCACCGGTCCTGGAAATACTGCAATACCAGGTCAATGCGTGGAGTGGACAGAGCAAGCTCTATTTCCATCTCCCTGTTCTAAAAATCCATTTAATATATGGTCCCCAGATAGGGGACGTATCAGATATTAAACTGATAAGAACAGATACTACACTTGATCTTAGCCAAAAGGCCGAGAAGCGATAACCCGAACGGGCCGCGCGTTGCCCGAGCCTGCCCGATACTGCTGTTCAGCCCTTGCAGCGATTCAGCCTACTTCTAGGCAATTCCATGGGGCCCTGCAGGCTCACACACTCACAGCTACACGGGAGGTGAATAAAGGCCGGAGAGGAAGCCAGACAGGATTTGCTTCTTTTGCTTGCACCACAATGCAGTGCTGAAAGAGGAGGAATCTACATAAAAACGCCTTCCTGGCAACGCCCAAATGCCCTGCTGCCATGCAGATAAACACTGGCAGCGGCAGCAAGTGCATGCCCACAGCCACCCCTTGTTCCTTCACACCTTGTATCAGCTGTAATCCAGTCCAGTCCAGTGCTGCCTGCTGAGCAGCACTGACCAACACTGCCTGGGCCCAGGCTTTTATCTCTGAGGCCCCATTATGATGTCAGAAAGCTGGCTCTGGAATCCTGAGGGCTCCACTATGACACGTGCAAAGTTCCGTCTGAACTTTATATAAGACGGTGAGGCTCAGTCAGTCACTCAGTGTTGCCTGAGAGGGCAACACTGCAACAGCCGGCCGCCAGGCTGTCTTTTTTTTGCACAGCTAGTTGCCTCCAGGAGGCCACAAGAGGGAGACAAGGGACTGCAAAATGGAAAATAGGCATCCACCAACTTTACAGACAACTTCTCCTTGCTCCTACAACCTCCATCCTTGCACAGTTTGTTATTCTTCTAGGTAACATAGTAACAAATCCAAATTGCTGCTCTCTTTGTAGGCAAGCAAGGCTTTGTTGCAACTGCAACTCTTACTTCTTCTTGAAATGTAGGGACGACAGTACATTCCATCACATCCATCTAGTGTACACAGGTAGGTCCATTGTGGCGGGCAGGCGAGCGGGCGGGCTGCTTTATTGGCTGTTTGCTGTTCCCCTACTCCACTCCACTATTTGACTGTTGTGCTGCATCAATCAATCAATCAATCAATCAATCAATCAATCAATCAATCAATCAATCAGTGGCTGGCTCAGGTGCAGCTCTTTAACTTACCTAAAAGGGAGGGCGGAGAGAAGACAAGGAAGGTGAATGAGGTGTTCCAATGTGAAATGCCGGAAACACAGAAACACAGACGACACACAACAAGAGGTGGCAATCTATTCATTAATTGCATTTAATCAATGAGCTCATTATCACTCATGCATTGTCCAACAGGTGTTGAAATAATGGGATTAAAAGGGGAGATCCCTTCAGAAAGACAGAAACAATAGCAAAGACAAAAAACACTTTTGGAATCTGCTTTTAGTCAACACATAAGGAAAGGGTGCACCGGTCCTGGAAATACTGCAATACCAGGTCAATGCGTGGAGTGGACAGAGCAAGCTCTATTTCCATCTCCCTGTTCTAAAAATCCATTTAATATATGGTCCCCAGATAGGGGACGTATCAGATATTAAACTGATAAGAACAGATACTACACTTGATCTTAGCCAAAAGGCCGAGAAGCGATAACCCGAACGGGCCGCGCGTTGCCCGAGCCTGCCCGATACTGCTGTTCAGCCCTTGCAGCGATTCAGCCTACTTCTAGGCAATTCCATGGGGCCCTGCAGGCTCACACACTCACAGCTACACGGGAGGTGAATAAAGGCCGGAGAGGAAGCCAGACAGGATTTGCTTCTTTTGCTTGCACCACAATGCAGTGCTGAAAGAGGAGGAATCTACATAAAAACGCCTTCCTGGCAACGCCCAAATGCCCTGCTGCCATGCAGATAAACACTGGCAGCGGCAGCAAGTGCATGCCCACAGCCACCCCTTGTTCCTTCACACCTTGTATCAGCTGTAATCCAGTCCAGTCCAGTGCTGCCTGCTGAGCAGCACTGACCAACACTGCCTGGGCCCAGGCTTTTATCTCTGAGGCCCCATTATGATGTCAGAAAGCTGGCTCTGGAATCCTGAGGGCTCCACTATGACACGTGCAAAGTTCCGTCTGAACTTTATATAAGACGGTGAGGCTCAGTCAGTCACTCAGTGTTGCCTGAGAGGGCAACACTGCAACAGCCGGCCGCCAGGCTGTCTTTTTTTTGCACAGCTAGTTGCCTCCAGGAGGCCACAAGAGGGAGACAAGGGACTGCAAAATGGAAAATAGGCATCCACCAACTTTACAGACAACTTCTCCTTGCTCCTACAACCTCCATCCTTGCACAGTTTGTTATTCTTCTAGGTAACATAGTAACAAATCCAAATTGCTGCTCTCTTTGTAGGCAAGCAAGGCTTTGTTGCAACTGCAATTCTTACTTCTTCTTGAAATGTAGGGACGACAGTACATTCCATCACATCCATCTAGTGTACACAGGTAGGTCCATTGTGGCGGGCAGGCGAGCGGGCGGGCTGCTTTATTGGCTGTTTGCTGTTCCCCTACTCCACTCCACTATTTGACTGTTGTGCTGCATCAATCAATCAATCAATCAATCAATCAATCAATCAATCAGTGGCTGGCTCAGGTGCAGCTCTTTAACTTACCTAAAAGGGAGGGCGGAGAGAAGACAAGGAAGGTGAATGAGGTGTTCCAATGTGAAATGCCGGAAACACAGAAACACAGACGACACACAACAAGAGGTGGCAATCTATTCATTAATTGCATTTAATCAATGAGCTCATTATCACTCATGCATTGTCCAACAGGTGTTGAAATAATGGGATTAAAAGGGGAGATCCCTTCAGAAAGACAGAAACAATAGCAAAGACAAAAAACACTTTTGGAATCTGCTTTTAGTCAACACATAAGGAAAGGGTGCACCGGTCCTGGAAATACTGCAATACCAGGTCAATGCGTGGAGTGGACAGAGCAAGCTCTATTTCCATCTCCCTGTTCTAAAAATCCATTTAATATATGGTCCCCAGATAGGGGACGTATCAGATATTAAACTGATAAGAACAGATACTACACTTGATCTTAGCCAAAAGGCCGAGAAGCGATAACCCGAACGGGCCGCGCGTTGCCCGAGCCTGCCCGATACTGCTGTTCAGCCCTTGCAGCGATTCAGCCTACTTCTAGGCAATTCCATGGGGCCCTGCAGGCTCACACACTCACAGCTACACGGGAGGTGAATAAAGGCCGGAGAGGAAGCCAGACAGGATTTGCTTCTTTTGCTTGCACCACAATGCAGTGCTGAAAGAGGAGGAATCTACATAAAAACGCCTTCCTGGCAACGCCCAAATGCCCTGCTGCCATGCAGATAAACACTGGCAGCGGCAGCAAGTGCATGCCCACAGCCACCCCTTGTTCCTTCACACCTTGTATCAGCTGTAATCCAGTCCAGTCCAGTGCTGCCTGCTGAGCAGCACTGACCAACACTGCCTGGGCCCAGGCTTTTATCTCTGAGGCCCCATTATGATGTCAGAAAGCTGGCTCTGGAATCCTGAGGGCTCCACTATGACACGTGCAAAGTTCCGTCTGAACTTTATATAAGACGGTGAGGCTCAGTCAGTCACTCAGTGTTGCCTGAGAGGGCAACACTGCAACAGCCGGCCGCCAGGCTGTCTTTTTTTTGCACAGCTAGTTGCCTCCAGGAGGCCACAAGAGGGAGACAAGGGACTGCAAAATGGAAAATAGGCATCCACCAACTTTACAGACAACTTCTCCTTGCTCCTACAACCTCCATCCTTGCACAGTTTGTTATTCTTCTAGGTAACATAGTAACAAATCCAAATTGCTGCTCTCTTTGTAGGCAAGCAAGGCTTTGTTGCAACTGCAATTCTTACTTCTTCTTGAAATGTAGGGACGACAGTACATTCCATCACATCCATCTAGTGTACACAGGTAGGTCCATTGTGGCGGGCAGGCGAGCGGGCGGGCTGCTTTATTGGCTGTTTGCTGTTCCCCTACTCCACTCCACTATTTGACTGTTGTGCTGCATCAATCAATCAATCAATCAATCAATCAATCAATCAATCAATCAATCAATCAGTGGCTGGCTCAGGTGCAGCTCTTTAACTTACCTAAAAGGGAGGGCGGAGAGAAGACAAGGAAGGTGAATGAGGTGTTCCAATGTGAAATGCCGGAAACACAGAAACACAGACGACACACAACAAGAGGTGGCAATCTATTCATTAATTGCATTTAATCAATGAGCTCATTATCACTCATGCATTGTCCAACAGGTGTTGAAATAATGGGATTAAAAGGGGAGATCCCTTCAGAAAGACAGAAACAATAGCAAAGACAAAAAACACTTTTGGAATCTGCTTTTAGTCAACACATAAGGAAAGGGTGCACCGGTCCTGGAAATACTGCAATACCAGGTCAATGCGTGGAGTGGACAGAGCAAGCTCTATTTCCATCTCCCTGTTCTAAAAATCCATTTAATATATGGTCCCCAGATAGGGGACGTATCAGATATTAAACTGATAAGAACAGATACTACACTTGATCTTAGCCAAAAGGCCGAGAAGCGATAACCCGAACGGGCCGCGCGTTGCCCGAGCCTGCCCGATACTGCTGTTCAGCCCTTGCAGCGATTCAGCCTACTTCTAGGCAATTCCATGGGGCCCTGCAGGCTCACACACTCACAGCTACACGGGAGGTGAATAAAGGCCGGAGAGGAAGCCAGACAGGATTTGCTTCTTTTGCTTGCACCACAATGCAGTGCTGAAAGAGGAGGAATCTACATAAAAACGCCTTCCTGGCAACGCCCAAATGCCCTGCTGCCATGCAGATAAACACTGGCAGCGGCAGCAAGTGCATGCCCACAGCCACCCCTTGTTCCTTCACACCTTGTATCAGCTGTAATCCAGTCCAGTCCAGTGCTGCCTGCTGAGCAGCACTGACCAACACTGCCTGGGCCCAGGCTTTTATCTCTGAGGCCCCATTATGATGTCAGAAAGCTGGCTCTGGAATCCTGAGGGCTCCACTATGACACGTGCAAAGTTCCGTCTGAACTTTATATAAGACGGTGAGGCTCAGTCAGTCACTCAGTGTTGCCTGAGAGGGCAACACTGCAACAGCCGGCCGCCAGGCTGTCTTTTTTTTGCACAGCTAGTTGCCTCCAGGAGGCCACAAGAGGGAGACAAGGGACTGCAAAATGGAAAATAGGCATCCACCAACTTTACAGACAACTTCTCCTTGCTCCTACAACCTCCATCCTTGCACAGTTTGTTATTCTTCTAGGTAACATAGTAACAAATCCAAATTGCTGCTCTCTTTGTAGGCAAGCAAGGCTTTGTTGCAACTGCAATTCTTACTTCTTCTTGAAATGTAGGGACGACAGTACATTCCATCACATCCATCTAGTGTACACAGGTAGGTCCATTGTGGCGGGCAGGCGAGCGGGCGGGCTGCTTTATTGGCTGTTTGCTGTTCCCCTACTCCACTCCACTATTTGACTGTTGTGCTGCATCAATCAATCAATCAATCAATCAATCAATCAATCAATCAATCAATCAATCAGTGGCTGGCTCAGGTGCAGCTCTTTAACTTACCTAAAAGGGAGGGCGGAGAGAAGACAAGGAAGGTGAATGAGGTGTTCCAATGTGAAATGCCGGAAACACAGAAACACAGACGACACACAACAAGAGGTGGCAATCTATTCATTAATTGCATTTAATCAATGAGCTCATTATCACTCATGCATTGTCCAACAGGTGTTGAAATAATGGGATTAAAAGGGGAGATCCCTTCAGAAAGACAGAAACAATAGCAAAGACAAAAAACACTTTTGGAATCTGCTTTTAGTCAACACATAAGGAAAGGGTGCACCGGTCCTGGAAATACTGCAATACCAGGTCAATGCGTGGAGTGGACAGAGCAAGCTCTATTTCCATCTCCCTGTTCTAAAAATCCATTTAATATATGGTCCCCAGATAGGGGACGTATCAGATATTAAACTGATAAGAACAGATACTACACTTGATCTTAGCCAAAAGGCCGAGAAGCGATAACCCGAACGGGCCGCGCGTTGCCCGAGCCTGCCCGATACTGCTGTTCAGCCCTTGCAGCGATTCAGCCTACTTCTAGGCAATTCCATGGGGCCCTGCAGGCTCACACACTCACAGCTACACGGGAGGTGAATAAAGGCCGGAGAGGAAGCCAGACAGGATTTGCTTCTTTTGCTTGCACCACAATGCAGTGCTGAAAGAGGAGGAATCTACATAAAAACGCCTTCCTGGCAACGCCCAAATGCCCTGCTGCCATGCAGATAAACACTGGCAGCGGCAGCAAGTGCATGCCCACAGCCACCCCTTGTTCCTTCACACCTTGTATCAGCTGTAATCCAGTCCAGTCCAGTGCTGCCTGCTGAGCAGCACTGACCAACACTGCCTGGGCCCAGGCTTTTATCTCTGAGGCCCCATTATGATGTCAGAAAGCTGGCTCTGGAATCCTGAGGGCTCCACTATGACACGTGCAAAGTTCCGTCTGAACTTTATATAAGACGGTGAGGCTCAGTCAGTCACTCAGTGTTGCCTGAGAGGGCAACACTGCAACAGCCGGCCGCCAGGCTGTCTTTTTTTTGCACAGCTAGTTGCCTCCAGGAGGCCACAAGAGGGAGACAAGGGACTGCAAAATGGAAAATAGGCATCCACCAACTTTACAGACAACTTCTCCTTGCTCCTACAACCTCCATCCTTGCACAGTTTGTTATTCTTCTAGGTAACATAGTAACAAATCCAAATTGCTGCTCTCTTTGTAGGCAAGCAAGGCTTTGTTGCAACTGCAATTCTTACTTCTTCTTGAAATGTAGGGACGACAGTACATTCCATCACATCCATCTAGTGTACACAGGTAGGTCCATTGTGGCGGGCAGGCGAGCGGGCGGGCTGCTTTATTGGCTGTTTGCTGTTCCCCTACTCCACTCCACTATTTGACTGTTGTGCTGCATCAATCAATCAATCAATCAATCAATCAATCAATCAATCAATCAATCAATCAGTGGCTGGCTCAGGTGCAGCTCTTTAACTTACCTAAAAGGGAGGGCGGAGAGAAGACAAGGAAGGTGAATGAGGTGTTCCAATGTGAAATGCCGGAAACACAGAAACACAGACGACACACAACAAGAGGTGGCAATCTATTCATTAATTGCATTTAATCAATGAGCTCATTATCACTCATGCAT
This sequence comes from Rhinoderma darwinii, assembly GCF_050947455.1. NCBI lineage: Eukaryota > Metazoa > Chordata > Amphibia > Anura > Rhinodermatidae > Rhinoderma > Rhinoderma darwinii. The sequence continues at coordinate 138,284 of NW_027464079.1, forward strand.
TGTCCAACAGGTGTTGAAATAATGGGATTAAAAGGGGAGATCCCTTCAGAAAGACAGAAACAATAGCAAAGACAAAAAACACTTTTGGAATCTGCTTTTAGTCAACACATAAGGAAAGGGTGCACCGGTCCTGGAAATACTGCAATACCAGGTCAATGCGTGGAGTGGACAGAGCAAGCTCTATTTCCATCTCCCTGTTCTAAAAATCCATTTAATATATGGTCCCCAGATAGGGGACGTATCAGATATTAAACTGATAAGAACAGATACTACACTTGATCTTAGCCAAAAGGCCGAGAAGCGATAACCCGAACGGGCCGCGCGTTGCCCGAGCCTGCCCGATACTGCTGTTCAGCCCTTGCAGCGATTCAGCCTACTTCTAGGCAATTCCATGGGGCCCTGCAGGCTCACACACTCACAGCTACACGGGAGGTGAATAAAGGCCGGAGAGGAAGCCAGACAGGATTTGCTTCTTTTGCTTGCACCACAATGCAGTGCTGAAAGAGGAGGAATCTACATAAAAACGCCTTCCTGGCAACGCCCAAATGCCCTGCTGACATGCAGATAAACACTGGCAGCGGCAGCAAGTGCATGCCCACAGCCACCCCTTGTTCCTTCACACCTTGTATCAGCTGTAATCCAGTCCAGTCCAGTGCTGCCTGCTGAGCAGCACTGACCAACACTGCCTGGGCCCAGGCTTTTATCTCTGAGGCCCCATTATGATGTCAGAAAGCTGGCTCTGGAATCCTGAGGGCTCCACTATGACACGTGCAAAGTTCCGTCTGAACTTTATATAAGACGGTGAGGCTCAGTCAGTCACTCAGTGTTGCCTGAGAGGGCAACACTGCAACAGCCGGCCGCCAGGCTGTCTTTTTTTTGCACAGCTAGTTGCCTCCAGGAGGCCACAAGAGGGAGACAAGGGACTGCAAAATGGAAAATAGGCATCCACCAACTTTACAGACAACTTCTCCTTGCTCCTACAACCTCCATCCTTGCACAGTTTGTTATTCTTCTAGGTAACATAGTAACAAATCCAAATTGCTGCTCTCTTTGTAGGCAAGCAAGGCTTTGTTGCAACTGCAATTCTTACTTCTTCTTGAAATGTAGGGACGACAGTACATTCCATCACATCCATCTAGTGTACACAGGTAGGTCCATTGTGGCGGGCAGGCGAGCGGGCGGGCTGCTTTATTGGCTGTTTGCTGTTCCCCTACTCCACTCCACTATTTGACTGTTGTGCTGCATCAATCAATCAATCAATCAATCAATCAATCAATCAATCAATCAATCAATCAGTGGCTGGCTCAGGTGCAGCTCTTTAACTTACCTAAAAGGGAGGGCGGAGAGAAGACAAGGAAGGTGAATGAGGTGTTCCAATGTGAAATGCCGGAAACACAGAAACACAGACGACACACAACAAGAGGTGGCAATCTATTCATTAATTGCATTTAATCAATGAGCTCATTATCACTCATGCATTGTCCAACAGGTGTTGAAATAATGGGATTAAAAGGGGAGATCCCTTCAGAAAGACAGAAACAATAGCAAAGACAAAAAACACTTTTGGAATCTGCTTTTAGTCAACACATAAGGAAAGGGTGCACCGGTCCTGGAAATACTGCAATACCAGGTCAATGCGTGGAGTGGACAGAGCAAGCTCTATTTCCATCTCCCTGTTCTAAAAATCCATTTAATATATGGTCCCCAGATAGGGGACGTATCAGATATTAAACTGATAAGAACAGATACTACACTTGATCTTAGCCAAAAGGCCGAGAAGCGATAACCCGAACGGGCCGCGCGTTGCCCGAGCCTGCCCGATACTGCTGTTCAGCCCTTGCAGCGATTCAGCCTACTTCTAGGCAATTCCATGGGGCCCTGCAGGCTCACACACTCACAGCTACACGGGAGGTGAATAAAGGCCGGAGAGGAAGCCAGACAGGATTTGCTTCTTTTGCTTGCACCACAATGCAGTGCTGAAAGAGGAGGAATCTACATAAAAACGCCATCCTGGCAACGCCCAAATGCCCTGCTGCCATGCAGATAAACACTGGCAGCGGCAGCAAGTGCATGCCCACATGCATGCCCACAGCCACCCCTTGTTCCTTCACACCTTGTATCAGCTGTAATCCAGTCCAGTCCAGTGCTGCCTGCTGAGCAGCACTGACCAACACTGCCTGGGCCCAGGCTTTTATCTCTGAGGCCCCATTATGATGTCAGAAAGCTGGCTCTGGAATCCTGAGGGCTCCACTATGACACGTGCAAAGTTCCGTCTGAACTTTATATAAGACGGTGAGGCTCAGTCAGTCACTCAGTGTTGCCTGAGAGGGCAACACTGCAACAGCCGGCTGCCAGGCTGTCTTTTTTTTGCACAGCTAGTTGCCTCCAGGAGGCCACAAGAGGGAGACAAGGGACTGCAAAATGGAAAATAGGCATCCACCAACTTTACAGACAACTTCTCCTTGCTCCTACAACCTCCATCCTTGCACAGTTTGTTATTCTTCTAGGTAACATAGTAACAAATCCAAATTGCTGCTCTCTTTGTAGGCAAGCAAGGCTTTGTTGCAACTGCAATTCTTACTTCTTCTTGAAATGTAGGGACGACAGTACATTCCATCACATCCATCTAGTGTACACAGGTAGGTCCATTGTGGCGGGCAGGCGAGCGGGCGGGCTGCTTTATTGGCTGTTTGCTGTTCCCCTACTCCACTCCACTATTTGACTGTTGTGCTGCATCAATCAATCAATCAATCAATCAATCAATCAATCAATCAATCAGTGGCTGGCTCAGGTGCAGCTCTTTAACTTACCTAAAAGGGAGGGCGGAGAGAAGACAAGGAAGGTGAATGAGGTGTTCCAATGTGAAATGCCGGAAACACAGAAACACAGACGACACACAACAAGAGGTGGCAATCTATTCATTAATTGCATTTAATCAATGAGCTCATTATCACTCATGCATTGTCCAACAGGTGTTGAAATAATGGGATTAAAAGGGGAGATCCCTTCAGAAAGACAGAAACAATAGCAAAGACAAAAAACACTTTTGGAATCTGCTTTTAGTCAACACATAAGGAAAGGGTGCACCGGTCCTGGAAATACTGCAATACCAGGTCAATGCGTGGAGTGGACAGAGCAAGCTCTATTTCCATCTCCCTGTTCTAAAAATCCATTTAATATATGGTCCCCAGATAGGGGACGTATCAGATATTAAACTGATAAGAACAGATACTACACTTGATCTTAGCCAAAAGGCCGAGAAGCGATAACCCGAACGGGCCGCGCGTTGCCCGAGCCTGCCCGATACTGCTGTTCAGCCCTTGCAGCGATTCAGCCTACTTCTAGGCAATTCCATGGGGCCCTGCAGGCTCACACACTCACAGCTACACGGGAGGTGAATAAAGGCCGGAGAGGAAGCCAGACAGGATTTGCTTCTTTTGCTTGCACCACAATGCAGTGCTGAAAGAGGAGGAATCTACATAAAAACGCCTTCCTGGCAACGCCCAAATGCCCTGCTGCCATGCAGATAAACACTGGCAGCGGCCGCAAGTGCATGCCCACAGCCACCCCTTGTTCCTTCACACCTTGTATCAGCTGTAATCCAGTCCAGTCCAGTGCTGCCTGCTGAGCAGCACTGACCAACACTGCCTGGGCCCAGGCTTTTATCTCTGAGGCCCCATTATGATGTCAGAAAGCTGGCTCTGGAATCCTGAGGGCTCCACTATGACACGTGCAAAGTTCCGTCTGAACTTTATATAAGACGGTGAGGCTCAGTCAGTCACTCAGTGTTGCCTGAGAGGGCAACACTGCAACAGCCGGCCGCCAGGCTGTCTTTTTTTTGCACAGCTAGTTGCCTCCAGGAGGCCACAAGAGGGAGACAAGGGACTGCAAAATGGAAAATAGGCATCCACCAACTTTACAGACAACTTCTCCTTGCTCCTACAACCTCCATCCTTGCACAGTTTGTTATTCTTCTAGGTAACATAGTAACAAATCCAAATTGCTGCTCTCTTTGTAGGCAAGCAAGGCTTTGTTGCAACTGCAATTCTTACTTCTTCTTGAAATGTAGGGACGACAGTACATTCCATCACATCCATCTAGTGTACACAGGTAGGTCCATTGTGGCGGGCAGGCGAGCGGGCGGGCTGCTTTATTGGCTGTTTGCTGTTCCCCTACTCCACTCCACTATTTGACTGTTGTGCTGCATCAATCAATCAATCAATCAATCAATCAATCAATCAATCAATCAATCAATCAATCAGTGGCTGGCTCAGGTGCAGCTCTTTAACTTACCTAAAAGGGAGGGCGGAGAGAAGACAAGGAAGGTGAATGAGGTGTTCCAATGTGAAATGCCGGAAACACAGAAACACAGACGACACACAACAAGAGGTGGCAATCTATTCATTAATTGCATTTAATCAATGAGCTCATTATCACTCATGCATTGTCCAACAGGTGTTGAAATAATGGGATTAAAAGGGGAGATCCCTTCAGAAAGACAGAAACAATAGCAAAGACAAAAAACACTTTTGGAATCTGCTTTTAGTCAACACATAAGGAAAGGGTGCACCGGTCCTGGAAATACTGCAATACCAGGTCAATGCGTGGAGTGGACAGAGCAAGCTCTATTTCCATCTCCCTGTTCTAAAAATCCATTTAATATATGGTCCCCAGATAGGGGACGTATCAGATATTAAACTGATAAGAACAGATACTACACTTGATCTTAGCCAAAAGGCCGAGAAGCGATAACCCGAACGGGCCGCGCGTTGCCCGAGCCTGCCCGATACTGCTGTTCAGCCCTTGCAGCGATTCAGCCTACTCCTAGGCAATTCCATGGGGCCCTGCAGGCTCACACACTCACAGCTACACGGGAGGTGAATAAAGGCCGGAGAGGAAGCCAGACAGGATTTGCTTCTTTTGCTTGCACCACAATGCAGTGCTGAAAGAGGAGGAATCTACATAAAAACGCCTTCCTGGCAACGCCCAAATGCCCTGCTGACATGCAGATAAACACTGGCAGCGGCAGCAAGTGCATGCCCACAGCCACCCCTTGTTCCTTCACACCTTGTATCAGCTGTAATCCAGTCCAGTCCAGTGCTGCCTGCTGAGCAGCACTGACCAACACTGCCTGGGCCCAGGCTTTTATCTCTGAGGCCCCATTATGATGTCAGAAAGCTGGCTCTGGAATCCTGAGGGCTCCACTATGACACGTGCAAAGTTCCGTCTGAACTTTATATAAGACGGTGAGGCTCAGTCAGTCACTCAGTGTTGCCTGAGAGGGCAACACTGCAACAGCCGGCCGCCAGGCTGTCTTTTTTTTGCACAGCTAGTTGCCTCCAGGAGGCCACAAGAGGGAGACAAGGGACTGCAAAATGGAAAATAGGCATCCACCAACTTTACAGACAACTTCTCCTTGCTCCTACAACCTCCATCCTTGCACAGTTTGTTATTCTTCTAGGTAACATAGTAACAAATCCAAATTGCTGCTCTCTTTGTAGGCAAGCAAGGCTTTGTTGCAACTGCAATTCTTACTTCTTCTTGAAATGTAGGGACGACAGTACATTCCATCACATCCATCTAGTGTACACAGGTAGGTCCATTGTGGCGGGCAGGCGAGCGGGCGGGTTGCTTTATTGGCTGTTTGCTGTTCCCCTACTCCACTCCACTATTTGACTGTTGTGCTGCATCAATCAATCAATCAATCAATCAATCAATCAATCAATCAATCAGTGGCTGGCTCAGGTGCAGCTCTTTAACTTACCTAAAAGGGAGGGCGGAGAGAAGACAAGGAAGGTGAATGAGGTGTTCCAATGTGAAATGCCGGAAACACAGAAACACAGACGACACACAACAAGAGGTGGCAATCTATTCATTAATTGCATTTAATCAATGAGCTCATTATCACTCATGCATTGTCCAACAGGTGTTGAAATAATGGGATTAAAAGGGGAGATCCCTTCAGAAAGACAGAAACAATAGCAAAGACAAAAAACACTTTTGGAATCTGCTTTTAGTCAACACATAAGGAAAGGGTGCACCGGTCCTGGAAATACTGCAATACCAGGTCAATGCGTGGAGTGGACAGAGCAAGCTCTATTTCCATCTCCCTGTTCTAAAAATCCATTTAATATATGGTCCCCAGATAGGGGACGTATCAGATATTAAACTGATAAGAACAGATACTACACTTGATCTTAGCCAAAAGGCCGAGAAGCGATAACCCGAACGGGCCGCGCGTTGCCCGAGCCTGCCCGATACTGCTGTTCAGCCCTTGCAGCGATTCAGCCTACTTCTAGGCAATTCCATGGGGCCCTGCAGGCTCACACACTCACAGCTACACGGGAGGTGAATAAAGGCCGGAGAGGAAGCCAGACAGGATTTGCTTATTTTGCTTGCACCACAATGCAGTGCTGAAAGAGGAGGAATCTACATAAAAACGCCTTCCTGGCAACGCCCAAATGCCCTGCTGCCATGCAGATAAACACTGGCAGCGGCAGCAAGTGCATGCCCACAGCCACCCCTTGTTCCTTCACACCTTGTATCAGCTGTAATCCAGTCCAGTCCAGTGCTGCCTGCTGAGCAGCACTGACCAACACTGCCTGGGCCCAGGGTTTTATCTCTGAGGCCCCATTATGATGTCAGAAAGCTGGCTCTGGAATCCTGAGGGCTCCACTATGACACGTGCAAAGTTCCGTCTGAACTTTATATAAGACGGTGAGGCTCAGTCAGTCACTCAGTGTTGCCTGAGAGGGCAACACTGCAACAGCCGGCCGCCAGGCTGTCTTTTTTTTGCACAGCTAGTTGCCTCCAGGAGGCCACAAGAGGGAGACAAGGGACTGCAAAATGGAAAATAGGCATCCACCAACTTTACAGACAACTTCTCCTTGCTCCTACAACCTCCATCCTTGCACAGTTTGTTATTCTTCTAGGTAACATAGTAACAAATCCAAATTGCTGCTCTCTTTGTAGGCAAGCAAGGCTTTGTTGCAACTGCAATTCTTACTTCTTCTTGAAATGTAGGGACGACAGTACATTCCATCACATCCATCTAGTGTACACAGGTAGGTCCATTGTGGCGGGCAGGCGAGCGGGCGGGCTGCTTTATTGGCTGTTTGCTGTTCCCCTACTCCACTCCACTATTTGACTGTTGTGCTGCATCAATCAATCAATCAATCAATCAATCAATCAATCAATCAATCAGTGGCTGGCTCAGGTGCAGCTCTTTAACTTACCTAAAAGGGAGGGCGGAGAGAAGACAAGGAAGGTGAATGAGGTGTTCCAATGTGAAATGCCGGAAACACAGAAACACAGACGACACACAACAAGAGGTGGCAATCTATTCATTAATTGCATTTAATCAATGAGCTCATTATCACTCATGCATTGTCCAACAGGTGTTGAAATAATGGGATTAAAAGGGGAGATCCCTTCAGAAAGACAGAAACAATAGCAAAGACAAAAAACACTTTTGGAATCTGCTTTTAGTCAACACATAAGGAAAGGGTGCACCGGTCCTGGAAATACTGCAATACCAGGTCAATGCGTGGAGTGGACAGAGCAAGCTCTATTTCCATCTCCCTGTTCTAAAAATCCATTTAATATATGGTCCCCAGATAGGGGACGTATCAGATATTAAACTGATAAGAACAGATACTACACTTGATCTTAGCCAAAAGGCCGAGAAGCGATAACCCGAACGGGCCGCGCGTTGCCCGAGCCTGCCCGATACTGCTGTTCAGCCCTTGCAGCGATTCAGCCTACTTCTAGGCAATTCCATGGGGCCCTGCAGGCTCACACACTCACAGCTACACGGGAGGTGAATAAAGGCCGGAGAGGAAGCCAGACAGGATTTGCTTCTTTTGCTTGCACCACAATGCAGTGCTGAAAGAGGAGGAATCTACATAAAAACGCCTTCCTGGCAACGCCCAAATGCCCTGCTGCCATGCAGATAAACACTGGCAGCGGCAGCAAGTGCATGCCCACAGCCACCCCTTGTTCCTTCACACCTTGTATCAGCTGTAATCCAGTCCAGTCCAGTGCTGCCTGCTGAGCAGCACTGACCAACACTGCCTGGGCCCAGGCTTTTATCTCTGAGGCCCCATTATGATGTCAGAAAGCTGGCTCTGGAATCCTGAGGGCTCCACTATGACACGTGCAAAGTTCCGTCTGAACTTTATATAAGACGGTGAGGCTCAGTCAGTCACTCAGTGTTGCCTGAGAGGGCAACACTGCAACAGCCGGCCGCCAGGCTGTCTTTTTTTTGCACAGCTAGTTGCCTCCAGGAGGCCACAAGAGGGAGACAAGGGACTGCAAAATGGAAAATAGGCATCCACCAACTTTACAGACAACTTCTCCTTGCTCCTACAACCTCCATCCTTGCACAGTTTGTTATTCTTCTAGGTAACATAGTAACAAATCCAAATTGCTGCTCTCTTTGTAGGCAAGCAAGGCTTTGTTGCAACTGCAATTCTTACTTCTTCTTGAAATGTAGGGACGACAGTACATTCCATCACATCCATCTAGTGTACACAGGTAGGTCCATTGTGGCGGGCAGGCGAGCGGGCGGGCTGCTTTATTGGCTGTTTGCTGTTCCCCTACTCCACTCCACTATTTGACTGTTGTGCTGCATCAATCAATCAATCAATCAATCAATCAATCAATCAATCAATCAATCAATCAATCAATCAATCAGTGGCTGGCTCAGGTGCAGCTCTTTAACTTACCTAAAAGGGAGGGCGGAGAGAAGACAAGGAAGGTGAATGAGGTGTTCCAATGTGAAATGCCGGAAACACAGAAACACAGACGACACACAACAAGAGGTGGCAATCTATTCATTAATTGCATTTAATCAATGAGCTCATTATCACTCATGCATTGTCCAACAGGTGTTGAAATAATGGGATTAAAAGGGGAGATCCCTTCAGAAAGACAGAAACAATAGCAAAGACAAAAAACACTTTTGGAATCTGCTTTTAGTCAACACATAAGGAAAGGGTGCACCGGTCCTGGAAATACTGCAATACCAGGTCAATGCGTGGAGTGGACAGAGCAAGCTCTATTTCCATCTCCCTGTTCTAAAAATCCATTTAATATATGGTCCCCAGATAGGGGACGTATCAGATATTAAACTGATAAGAACAGATACTACACTTGATCTTAGCCAAAAGGCCGAGAAGCGATAACCCGAACGGGCCGCGCGTTGCCCGAGCCTGCCCGATACTGCTGTTCAGCCCTTGCAGCGATTCAGCCTACTTCTAGGCAATTCCATGGGGCCCTGCAGGCTCACACACTCACAGCTACACGGGAGGTGAATAAAGGCCGGAGAGGAAGCCAGACAGGATTTGCTTCTTTTGCTTGCACCACAATGCAGTGCTGAAAGAGGAGGAATCTACATAAAAACGCCTTCCTGGCAACGCCCAAATGCCCTGCTGCCATGCAGATAAACACTGGCAGCGGCAGCAAGTGCATGCCCACAGCCACCCCTTGTTCCTTCACACCTTGTATCAGCTGTAATCCAGTCCAGTCCAGTGCTGCCTGCTGAGCAGCACTGACCAACACTGCCTGGGCCCAGGCTTTTATCTCTGAGGCCCCATTATGATGTCAGAAAGCTGGCTCTGGAATCCTGAGGGCTCCACTATGACACGTGCAAAGTTCCGTCTGAACTTTATATAAGACGGTGAGGCTCAGTCAGTCACTCAGTGTTGCCTGAGAGGGCAACACTGCAACAGCCGGCCGCCAGGCTGTCTTTTTTTTGCACAGCTAGTTGCCTCCAGGAGGCCACAAGAGGGAGACAAGGGACTGCAAAATGGAAAATAGGCATCCACCAACTTTACAGACAACTTCTCCTTGCTCCTACAACCTCCATCCTTGCACAGTTTGTTATTCTTCTAGGTAACATAGTAACAAATCCAAATTGCTGCTCTCTTTGTAGGCAAGCAAGGCTTTGTTGCAACTGCAATTCTTACTTCTTCTTGAAATGTAGGGACGACAGTACATTCCATCACATCCATCTAGTGTACACAGGTAGGTCCATTGTGGCGGGCAGGCGAGCGGGCGGGCTGCTTTATTGGCTGTTTGCTGTTCCCCTACTCCACTCCACTATTTGACTGTTGTGCTGCATCAATCAATCAATCAATCAATCAATCAATCAATCAATCAATCAATCAATCAATCAATCAGTGGCTGGCTCAGGTGCAGCTCTTTAACTTACCTAAAAGGGAGGGCGGAGAGAAGACAAGGAAGGTGAATGAGGTGTTCCAATGTGAAATGCCGGAAACACAGAAACACAGACGACACACAACAAGAGGTGGCAATCTATTCATTAATTGCATTTAATCAATGAGCTCATTATCACTCATGCATTGTCCAACAGGTGTTGAAATAATGGGATTAAAAGGGGAGATCCCTTCAGAAAGACAGAAACAATAGCAAAGACAAAAAACACTTTTGGAATCTGCTTTTAGTCAACACATAAGGAAAGGGTGCACCGGTCCTGGAAATACTGCAATACCAGGTCAATGCGTGGAGTGGACAGAGCAAGCTCTATTTCCATCTCCCTGTTCTAAAAATCCATTTAATATATGGTCCCCAGATAGGGGACGTATCAGATATTAAACTGATAAGAACAGATACTACACTTGATCTTAGCCAAAAGGCCGAGAAGCGATAACCCGAACGGGCCGCGCGTTGCCCGAGCCTGCCCAATACTGCTGTTCAGCCCTTGCAGCGATTCAGCCTACTTCTAGGCAATTCCATGGGGCCCTGCAGGCTCACACACTCACAGCTACACGGGAGGTGAATAAAGGCCGGAGAGGAAGCCAGACAGGATTTGCTTCTTTTGCTTGCACCACAATGCAGTGCTGAAAGAGGAGGAATCTACATAAAAACGCCTTCCTGGCAACGCCCAAATGCCCTGCTGCCATGCAGATAAACACTGGCAGCGGCAGCAAGTGCATGCCCACAGCCACCCCTTGTTCCTTCACACCTTGTATCAGCTGTAATCCAGTCCAGTCCAGTGCTGCCTGCTGAGCAGCACTGACCAACACTGCCTGGGCCCAGGCTTTTATCTCTGAGGCCCCATTATGATGTCAGAAAGCTGGCTCTGGAATCCTGAGGGCTCCACTATGACACGTGCAAAGTTCCGTCTGAACTTTATATAAGACGGTGAGGCTCAGTCAGTCACTCAGTGTTGCCTGAGAGGGCAACACTGCAACAGCCGGCCGCCAGGCTGTCTTTTTTTTGCACAGCTAGTTGCCTCCAGGAGGCCACAAGAGGGAGACAAGGGACTGCAAAATGGAAAATAGGCATCCACCAACTTTACAGACAACTTCTCCTTGCTCCTACAACCTCCATCCTTGCACAGTTTGTTATTCTTCTAGGTAACATAGTAACAAATCCAAATTGCTGCTCTCTTTGTAGGCAAGCAAGGCTTTGTTGCAACTGCAATTCTTACTTCTTCTTGAAATGTAGGGACGACAGTACATTCCATCACATCCATCTAGTGTACACAGGTAGGTCCATTGTGGCGGGCAGGCGAGCGGGCGGGCTGCTTTATTGGCTGTTTGCTGTTCCCCTACTCCACTCCACTATTTGACTGTTGTGCTGCATCAATCAATCAATCAATCAATCAATCAATCAATCAATCAATCAATCAATCAATCAATCAGTGGCTGGCTCAGGTGCAGCTCTTTAACTTACCTAAAAGGGAGGGCGGAGAGAAGACAAGGAAGGTGAATGAGGTGTTCCAATGTGAAATGCCGGAAACACAGAAACACAGACGACACACAACAAGAGGTGGCAATCTATTCATTAATTGCATTTAATCAATGAGCTCATTATCACTCATGCATTGTCCAACAGGTGTTGAAATAATGGGATTAAAAGGGGAGATCCCTTCAGAAAGACAGAAACAATAGCAAAGACAAAAAACACTTTTGGAATCTGCTTTTAGTCAACACATAAGGAAAGGGTGCACCGGTCCTGGAAATACTGCAATACCAGGTCAATGCGTGGAGTGGACAGAGCAAGCTCTATTTCCATCTCCCTGTTCTAAAAATCCATTTAATATATGGTCCCCAGATAGGGGACGTATCAGATATTAAACTGATAAGAACAGATACTACACTTGATCTTAGCCAAAAGGCCGAGAAGCGATAACCCGAACGGGCCGCGCGTTGCCCGAGCCTGCCCAATACTGCTGTTCAGCCCTTGCAGCGATTCAGCCTACTTCTAGGCAATTCCATGGGGCCCTGCAGGCTCACACACTCACAGCTACACGGGAGGTGAATAAAGGCCGGAGAGGAAGCCAGACAGGATTTGCTTCTTTTGCTTGCACCACAATGCAGTGCTGAAAGAGGAGGAATCTACATAAAAACGCCTTCCTGGCAACGCCCAAATGCCCTGCTGCCATGCAGATAAACACTGGCAGCGGCAGCAAGTGCATGCCCACAGCCACCCCTTGTTCCTTCACACCTTGTATCAGCTGTAATCCAGTCCAGTCCAGTGCTGCCTGCTGAGCAGCACTGACCAACACTGCCTGGGCCCAGGCTTTTATCTCTGAGGCCCCATTATGATGTCAGAAAGCTGGCTCTGGAATCCTGAGGGCTCCACTATGACACGTGCAAAGTTCCGTCTGAACTTTATATAAGACGGTGAGGCTCAGTCAGTCACTCAGTGTTGCCTGAGAGGGCAACACTGCAACAGCCGGCCGCCAGGCTGTCTTTTTTTTGCACAGCTAGTTGCCTCCAGGAGGCCACAAGAGGGAGACAAGGGACTGCAAAATGGAAAATAGGCATCCACCAACTTTACAGACAACTTCTCCTTGCTCCTACAACCTCCATCCTTGCACAGTTTGTTATTCTTCTAGGTAACATAGTAACAAATCCAAATTGCTGCTCTCTTTGTAGGCAAGCAAGGCTTTGTTGCAACTGCAATTCTTACTTCTTCTTGAAATGTAGGGACGACAGTACATTCCATCACATCCATCTAGTGTACACAGGTAGGTCCATTGTGGCGGGCAGGCGAGCGGGCGGGCTGCTTTATTGGCTGTTTGCTGTTCCCCTACTCCACTCCACTATTTGACTGTTGTGCTGCATCAATCAATCAATCAATCAATCAATCAATCAATCAATCAGTGGCTGGCTCAGGTGCAGCTCTTTAACTTACCTAAAAGGGAGGGCGGAGAGAAGACAAGGAAGGTGAATGAGGTGTTCCAATGTGAAATGCCGGAAACACAGAAACACAGACGACACACAACAAGAGGTGGCAATCTATTCATTAATTGCATTTAATCAATGAGCTCATTATCACTCATGCATTGTCCAACAGGTGTTGAAATAATGGGATTAAAAGGGGAGATCCCTTCAGAAAGACAGAAACAATAGCAAAGACAAAAAACACTTTTGGAATCTGCTTTTAGTCAACACATAAGGAAAGGGTGCACCGGTCCTGGAAATACTGCAATACCAGGTCAATGCGTGGAGTGGACAGAGCAAGCTCTATTTCCATCTCCCTGTTCTAAAAATCCATTTAATATATGGTCCCCAGATAGGGGACGTATCAGATATTAAACTGATAAGAACAGATACTACACTTGATCTTAGCCAAAAGGCCGAGAAGCGATAACCCGAACGGGCCGCGCGTTGCCCGAGCCTGCCCGATACTGCTGTTCAGCCCTTGCAGCGATTCAGCCTACTTCTAGGCAATTCCATGGGGCCCTGCAGGCTCACACACTCACAGCTACACGGGAGGTGAATAAAGGCCGGAGAGGAAGCCAGACAGGATTTGCTTCTTTTGCTTGCACCACAATGCAGTGCTGAAAGAGGAGGAATCTACATAAAAACGCCTTCCTGGCAACGCCCAAATGCCCTGCTGCCATGCAGATAAACACTGGCAGCGGCAGCAAGTGCATGCCCACAGCCACCCCTTGTTCCTTCACACCTTGTATCAGCTGTAATCCAGTCCAGTCCAGTGCTGCCTGCTGAGCAGCACTGACCAACACTGCCTGGGCCCAGGCTTTTATCTCTGAGGCCCCATTATGATGTCAGAAAGCTGGCTCTGGAATCCTGAGGGCTCCACTATGACACGTGCAAAGTTCCATCTGAACTTTATATAAGACGGTGAGGCTCAGTCAGTCACTCAGTGTTGCCTGAGAGGGCAACACTGCAACAGCCGGCCGCCAGGCTGTCTTTTTTTTGCACAGCTAGTTGCCTCCAGGAGGCCACAAGAGGGAGACAAGGGACTGCAAAATGGAAAATAGGCATCCACCAACTTTACAGACAACTTCTCCTTGCTCCTACAACCTCCATCCTTGCACAGTTTGTTATTCTTCTAGGTAACATAGTAACAAATCCAAATTGCTGCTCTCTTTGTAGGCAAGCAAGGCTTTGTTGCAACTGCAATTCTTACTTCTTCTTGAAATGTAGGGACGACAGTACATTCCATCACATCCATCTAGTGTACACAGGTAGGTCCATTGTGGCGGGCAGGCGAGCGGGCGGGCTGCTTTATTGGCTGTTTGCTGTTCCCCTACTCCACTCCACTATTTGACTGTTGTGCTGCATCAATCAATCAATCAATCAATCAATCAATCAATCAATCAGTGGCTGGCTCAGGTGCAGCTCTTTAACTTACCTAAAAGGGAGGGCGGAGAGAAGACAAGGAAGGTGAATGAGGTGTTCCAATGTGAAATGCCGGAAACACAGAAACACAGACGACACACAACAAGAGGTGGCAATCTATTCATTAATTGCATTTAATCAATGAGCTCATTATCACTCATGCATTGTCCAACAGGTGTTGAAATAATGGGATTAAAAGGGGAGATCCCTTCAGAAAGACAGAAACAATAGCAAAGACAAAAAACACTTTTGGAATCTGCTTTTAGTCAACACATAAGGAAAGGGTGCACCGGTCCTGGAAATACTGCAATACCAGGTCAATGCGTGGAGTGGACAGAGCAAGCTCTATTTCCATCTCCCTGTTCTAAAAATCCATTTAATATATGGTCCCCAGATAGGGGACGTATCAGATATTAAACTGATAAGAACAGATACTACACTTGATCTTAGCCAAAAGGCCGAGAAGCGATAACCCGAACGGGCCGCGCGTTGCCCGAGCCTGCCCGATACTGCTGTTCAGCCCTTGCAGCGATTCAGCCTACTTCTAGGCAATTCCATGGGGCCCTGCAGGCTCACACACTCACAGCTAGAAGCCAGACAGGATTTGCTTCTTTTGCTTGCACCACAATGCAGTGCTGAAAGAGGAGGAATCTACATAAAAACGCCTTCCTGGCAACGCCCAAATGCCCTGCTGCCATGCAGATAAACACTGGCAGCGGCAGCAAGTGCATGCCCACAGCCACCCCTTGTTCCTTCACACCTTGTATCAGCTGTAATCCAGTCCAGTCCAGTGCTGCCTGCTGAGCAGCACTGACCAACACTGCCTGGGCCCAGGCTTTTATCTCTGAGGCCCCATTATGATGTCAGAAAGCTGGCTCTGGAATCCTGAGGGCTCCACTATGACACGTGCAAAGTTCCGTCTGAACTTTATATAAGACGGTGAGGCTCAGTCAGTCACTCAGTGTTGCCTGAGAGGGCAACACTGCAACAGCCGGCCGCCAGGCTGTCTTTTTTTTGCACAGCTAGTTGCCTCCAGGAGGCCACAAGAGGGAGACAAGGGACTGCAAAATGGAAAATAGGCATCCACCAACTTTACAGACAACTTCTCCTTGCTCCTACAACCTCCATCCTTGCACAGTTTGTTATTCTTCTAGGTAACATAGTAACAAATCCAAATTGCTGCTCTCTTTGTAGGCAAGCAAGGCTTTGTTGCAACTGCAATTCTTACTTCTTCTTGAAATGTAGGGACGACAGTACATTCCATCACATCCATCTAGTGTACACAGGTAGGTCCATTGTGGCGGGCAGGCGAGCGGGCGGGCTGCTTTATTGGCTGTTTGCTGTTCCCCTACTCCACTCCACTATTTGACTGTTGTGCTGCATCAATCAATCAATCAATCAATCAATCAATCAATCAATCAATCAATCAGTGGCTGGCTCAGGTGCAGCTCTTTAACTTACCTAAAAGGGAGGGCGGAGAGAAGACAAGGAAGGTGAATGAGGTGTTCCAATGTGAAATGCCGGAAACACAGAAACACAGACGACACACAACAAGAGGTGGCAATCTATTCATTAATTGCATTTAATCAATGAGCTCATTATCACTCATGCATTGTCCAACAGGTGTTGAAATAATGGGATTAAAAGGGGAGATCCCTTCAGAAAGACAGAAACAATAGCAAAGACAAAAAACACTTTTGGAATCTGCTTTTAGTCAACACATAAGGAAAGGGTGCACCGGTCCTGGAAATACTGCAATACCAGGTCAATGCGTGGAGTGGACAGAGCAAGCTCTATTTCCATCTCCCTGTTCTAAAAATCCATTTAATATATGGTCCCCAGATAGGGGACGTATCAGATATTAAACTGATAAGAACAGATACTACACTTGATCTTAGCCAAAAGGCCGAGAAGCGATAACCCGAACGGGCCGCGCGTTGCCCGAGCCTGCCCGATACTGCTGTTCAGCCCTTGCAGCGATTCAGCCTACTTCTAGGCAATTCCATGGGGCCCTGCAGGCTCACACACTCACAGCTACACGGGAGGTGAATAAAGGCCGGAGAGGAAGCCAGACAGGATTTGCTTCTTTTGCTTGCACCACAATGCAGTGCTGAAAGAGGAGGAATCTACATAAAAACGCCTTCCTGGCAGCGCCCAAATGCCCTGCTGCCATGCAGATAAACACTGGCAGCGGCAGCAAGTGCATGCCCACAGCCACCCCTTGTTCCTTCACACCTTGTATCAGCTGTAATCCAGTCCAGTCCAGTGCTGCCTGCTGAGCAGCACTGACCAACACTGCCTGGGCCCAGGCTTTTATCTCTGAGGCCCCATTATGATGTCAGAAAGCTGGCTCTGGAATCCTGAGGGCTCCACTATGACACGTGCAAAGTTCCGTCTGAACTTTATATAAGACGGTGAGGCTCAGTCAGTAACTCAGTGTTGCCTGAGAGGGCAACACTGCAACAGCCGGCCGCCAGGCTGTCTTTTTTTTGCACAGCTAGTTGCCTCCAGGAGGCCACAAGAGGGAGACAAGGGACTGCAAAATGGAAAATAGGCATCCACCAACTTTACAGACAACTTCTCCTTGCTCCTACAACCTCCATCCTTGCACAGTTTGTTATTCTTCTAGGTAACATAGTAACAAATCCAAATTGCTGCTCTCTTTGTAGGCAAGCAAGGCTTTGTTGCAACTGCAATTCTTACTTCTTCTTGAAATGTAGGGACGACAGTACATTCCATCACATCCATCTAGTGTACACAGGTAGGTCCATTGTGGCGGGCAGGCGAGCGGGCGGGCTGCTTTATTGGCTGTTTGCTGTTCCCCTACTCCACTCCACTATTTGACTGTTGTGCTGCATCAATCAATCAATCAATCAATCAATCAATCAATCAATCAATCAATCAGTGGCTGGCTCAGGTGCAGCTCTTTAACTTACCTAAAAGGGAGGGCGGAGAGAAGACAAGGAAGGTGAATGAGGTGTTCCAATGTGAAATGCCGGAAACACAGAAACACAGACGACACACAACAAGAGGTGGCAATCTATTCATTAATTGCATTTAATCAATGAGCTCATTATCACTCATGCATTGTCCAACAGGTGTTGAAATAATGGGATTAAAAGGGGAGATCCCTTCAGAAAGACAGAAACAATAGCAAAGACAAAAAACACTTTTGGAATCTGCTTTTAGTCAACACATAAGGAAAGGGTGCACCGGTCCTGGAAATACTGCAATACCAGGTCAATGCGTGGAGTGGACAGAGCAAGCTCTATTTCCATCTCCCTGTTCTAAAAATCCATTTAATATATGGTCCCCAGATAGGGGACGTATCAGATATTAAACTGATAAGAACAGATACTACACTTGATCTTAGCCAAAAGGCCGAGAAGCGATAACCCGAACGGGCCGCGCGTTGCCCGAGCCTGCCCGATACTGCTGTTCAGCCCTTGCAGCGATTCAGCCTACTTCTAGGCAATTCCATGGGGCCCTGCAGGCTCACACACTCACAGCTACACGGGAGGTGAATAAAGGCCGGAGAGGAAGCCAGACAGGATTTGCTTCTTTTGCTTGCACCACAATGCAGTGCTGAAAGAGGAGGAATCTACATAAAAACGTCTTCCTGGCAACGCCCAAATGCCCTGCTGCCATGCAGATAAACACTGGCAGCGGCAGCAAGTGCATGCCCACAGCCACCCCTTGTTCCTTCACACCTTGTATCAGCTGTAATCCAGTCCAGTCCAGTGCTGCCTGCTGAGCAGCACTGACCAACACTGCCTGGGCCCAGGCTTTTATCTCTGAGGCCCCATTATGATGTCAGAAAGCTGGCTCTGGAATCCTGAGGGCTCCACTATGACACGTGCAAAGTTCCGTCTGAACTTTATATAAGACGGTGAGGCTCAGTCAGTCACTCAGTGTTGCCTGAGAGGGCAACACTGCAACAGCCGGCCGCCAGGCTGTCTTTTTTTTGCACAGCTAGTTGCCTCCAGGAGGCCACAAGAGGGAGACAAGGGACTGCAAAATGGAAAATAGGCATCCACCAACTTTACAGACAACTTCTCCTTGCTCCTACAACCTCCATCCTTGCACAGTTTGTTATTCTTCTAGGTAACATAGTAACAAATCCAAATTGCTGCTCTCTTTGTAGGCAAGCAAGGCTTTGTTGCAACTGCAATTCTTACTTCTTCTTGAAATGTAGGGACGACAGTACATTCCATCACATCCATCTAGTGTACACAGGTAGGTCCATTGTGGCGGGCAGGCGAGCGGGCGGGCTGCTTTATTGGCTGTTTGCTGTTCCCCTACTCCACTCCACTATTTGACTGTTGTGCTGCATCAATCAATCAATCAATCAATCAATCAATCAATCAATCAATCAATCAATCAATCAATCAATCAGTGGCTGGCTCAGGTGCAGCTCTTTAACTTACCTAAAAGGGAGGGCGGAGAGAAGACAAGGAAGGTGAATGAGGTGTTCCAATGTGAAATGCCGGAAACACAGAAACACAGACGACACACAACAAGAGGTGGCAATCTATTCATTAATTGCATTTAATCAATGAGCTCATTATCACTCATGCATTGTCCAACAGGTGTTGAAATAATGGGATTAAAAGGGGAGATCCCTTCAGAAAGACAGAAACAATAGCAAAGACAAAAAACACTTTTGGAATCTGCTTTTAGTCAACACATAAGGAAAGGGTGCACCGGTCCTGGAAATACTGCAATACCAGGTCAATGCGTGGAGTGGACAGAGCAAGCTCTATTTCCATCTCCCTGTTCTAAAAATCCATTTAATATATGGTCCCCAGATAGGGGACGTATCAGATATTAAACTGATAAGAACAGATACTACACTTGATCTTAGCCAAAAGGCCGAGAAGCGATAACCCGAACGGGCCGCGCGTTGCCCGAGCCTGCCCGATACTGCTGTTCAGCCCTTGCAGCGATTCAGCCTACTTCTAGGCAATTCCATGGGGCCCTGCAGGCTCACACACTCACAGCTACACGGGAGGTGAATAAAGGCCGGAGAGGAAGCCAGACAGGATTTGCTTCTTTTGCTTGCACCACAATGCAGTGCTGAAAGAGGAGGAATCTACATAAAAACGCCTTCCTGGCAACGCCCAAATGCCCTGCTGCCATGCAGATAAACACTGGCAGCGGCAGCAAGTGCATGCCCACAGCCACCCCTTGTTCCTTCACACCTTGTATCAGCTGTAATCCAGTCCAGTCCAGTGCTGCCTGCTGAGCAGCACTGACCAACACTGCCTGGGCCCAGGCTTTTATCTCTGAGGCCCCATTATGATGTCAGAAAGCTGGCTCTGGAATCCTGAGGGCTCCACTATGACACGTGCAAAGTTCCGTCTGAACTTTATATAAGACGGTGAGGCTCAGTCAGTCACTCAGTGTTGCCTGAGAGGGCAACACTGCAACAGCCGGCCGCCAGGCTGTCTTTTTTTTGCACAGCTAGTTGCCTCCAGGAGGCCACAAGAGGGAGACAAGGGACTGCAAAATGGAAAATAGGCATCCACCAACTTTACAGACAACTTCTCCTTGCTCCTACAACCTCCATCCTTGCACAGTTTGTTATTCTTCTAGGTAACATAGTAACAAATCCAAATTGCTGCTCTCTTTGTAGGCAAGCAAGGCTTTGTTGCAACTGCAATTCTTACTTCTTCTTGAAATGTAGGGACGACAGTACATTCCATCACATCCATCTAGTGTACACAGGTAGGTCCATTGTGGCGGGCAGGCGAGCGGGCGGGCTGCTTTATTGGCTGTTTGCTGTTCCCCTACTCCACTCCACTATTTGACTGTTGTGCTGCATCAATCAATCAATCAATCAATCAATCAATCAATCAATCAATCAGTGGCTGGCTCAGGTGCAGCTCTTTAACTTACCTAAAAGGGAGGGCGGAGAGAAGACAAGGAAGGTGAATGAGGTGTTCCAATGTGAAATGCCGGAAACACAGAAACACAGACGACACACAACAAGAGGTGGCAATCTATTCATTAATTGCATTTAATCAATGAGCTCATTATCACTCATGCATTGTCCAACAGGTGTTGAAATAATGGGATTAAAAGGGGAGATCCCTTCAGAAAGACAGAAACAATAGCAAAGACAAAAAACACTTTTGGAATCTGCTTTTAGTCAACACATAAGGAAAGGGTGCACCGGTCCTGGAAATACTGCAATACCAGGTCAATGCGTGGAGTGGACAGAGCAAGCTCTATTTCCATCTCCCTGTTCTAAAAATCCATTTAATATATGGTCCCCAGATAGGGGACGTATCAGATATTAAACTGATAAGAACAGATACTACACTTGATCTTAGCCAAAAGGCCGAGAAGCGATAACCCGAACGGGCCGCGCGTTGCCCGAGCCTGCCCGATACTGCTGTTCAGCCCTTGCAGCGATTCAGCCTACTTCTAGGCAATTCCATGGGGCCCTGCAGGCTCACACACTCACAGCTACACGGGAGGTGAATAAAGGCCGGAGAGGAAGCCAGACAGGATTTGCTTCTTTTGCTTGCACCACAATGCAGTGCTGAAAGAGGAGGAATCTACATAAAAACGCCTTCCTGGCAACGCCCAAATGCCCTGCTGCCATGCAGATAAACACTGGCAGCGGCAGCAAGTGCATGCCCACAGCCACCCCTTGTTCCTTCACACCTTGTATCAGCTGTAATCCAGTCCAGTCCAGTGCTGCCTGCTGAGCAGCACTGACCAACACTGCCTGGGCCCAGGCTTTTATCTCTGAGGCCCCATTATGATGTCAGAAAGCTGGCTCTGGAATCCTGAGGGCTCCACTATGACACGTGCAAAGTTCCGTCTGAACTTTATATAAGACGGTGAGGCTCAGTCAGTCACTCAGTGTTGCCTGAGAGGGCAACACTGCAACAGCCGGCCGCCAGGCTGTCTTTTTTTTGCACAGCTAGTTGCCTCCAGGAGGCCACAAGAGGGAGACAAGGGACTGCAAAATGGAAAATAGGCATCCACCAACTTTACAGACAACTTCTCCTTGCTCCTACAACCTCCATCCTTGCACAGTTTGTTATTCTTCTAGGTAACATAGTAACAAATCCAAATTGCTGCTCTCTTTGTAGGCAAGCAAGGCTTTGTTGCAACTGCAATTCTTACTTCTTCTTGAAATGTAGGGACGACAGTACATTCCATCACATCCATCTAGTGTACACAGGTAGGTCCATTGTGGCGGGCAGGCGAGCGGGCGGGCTGCTTTATTGGCTGTTTGCTGTTCCCCTACTCCACTCCACTATTTGACTGTTGTGCTGCATCAATCAATCAATCAATCAATCAATCAATCAATCAATCAATCAATCAGTGGCTGGCTCAGGTGCAGCTCTTTAACTTACCTAAAAGGGAGGGCGGAGAGAAGACAAGGAAGGTGAATGAGGTGTTCCAATGTGAAATGCCGGAAACACAGAAACACAGACGACACACAACAAGAGGTGGCAATCTATTCATTAATTGCATTTAATCAATGAGCTCATTATCACTCATGCATTGTCCAACAGGTGTTGAAATAATGTGATTAAAAGGGGAGATCCCTTCAGAAAGACAGAAACAATAGCAAAGACAAAAAACACTTTTGGAATCTGCTTTTAGTCAACACATAAGGAAAGGGTGCACCGGTCCTGGAAATACTGCAATACCAGGTCAATGCGTGGAGTGGACAGAGCAAGCTCTATTTCCATCTCCCTGTTCTAAAAATCCATTTAATATATGGTCCCCAGATAGGGGACGTATCAGATATTAAACTGATAAGAACAGATACTACACTTGATCTTAGCCAAAAGGCCGAGAAGCGATAACCCGAACGGGCCGCGCGTTGCCCGAGCCTGCCCGATACTGCTGTTCAGCCCTTGCAGCGATTCAGCCTACTTCTAGGCAATTCCATGGGGCCCTGCAGGCTCACACACTCACAGCTACACGGGAGGTGAATAAAGGCCGGAGAGGAAGCCAGACAGGATTTGCTTCTTTTGCTTGCACCACAATGCAGTGCTGAAAGAGGAGGAATCTACATAAAAACGCCTTCCTGGCAACGCCCAAATGCCCTGCTGCCATGCAGATAAACACTGGCAGCGGCAGCAAGTGCATGCCCACAGCCACCCCTTGTTCCTTCACACCTTGTATCAGCTGTAATCCAGTCCAGTCCAGTGCTGCCTGCTGAGCAGCACTGACCAACACTGCCTGGGCCCAGGCTTTTATCTCTGAGGCCCCATTATGATGTCAGAAAGCTGGCTCTGGAATCCTGAGGGCTCCACTATGACACGTGCAAAGTTCCGTCTGAACTTTATATAAGACGGTGAGGCTCAGTCAGTCACTCAGTGTTGCCTGAGAGGGCAACACTGCAACAGCCGGCCGCCAGGCTGTCTTTTTTTTGCACAGCTAGTTGCCTCCAGGAGGCCACAAGAGGGAGACAAGGGACTGCAAAATGGAAAATAGGCATCCACCAACTTTACAGACAACTTCTCCTTGCTCCTACAACCTCCATCCTTGCACAGTTTGTTATTCTTCTAGGTAACATAGTAACAAATCCAAATTGCTGCTCTCTTTGTAGGCAAGCAAGGCTTTGTTGCAACTGCAATTCTTACTTCTTCTTGAAATGTAGGGACGACAGTACATTCCATCACATCCATCTAGTGTACACAGGTAGGTCCATTGTGGCGGGCAGGCGAGCGGGCGGGCTGCTTTATTGGCTGTTTGCTGTTCCCCTACTCCACTCCACTATTTGACTGTTGTGCTGCATCAATCAATCAATCAATCAATCAATCAATCAATCAATCAATCAGTGGCTGGCTCAGGTGCAGCTCTTTAACTTACCTAAAAGGGAGGGCGGAGAGAAGACAAGGAAGGTGAATGAGGTGTTCCAATGTGAAATGCCGGAAACACAGAAACACAGACGACACACAACAAGAGGTGGCAATCTATTCATTAATTGCATTTAATCAATGAGCTCATTATCACTCATGCATTGTCCAACAGGTGTTGAAATAATGGGATTAAAAGGGGATCTCCCTTCAGAAAGACAGAAACAATAGCAAAGACAAAAAACACTTTTGGAATCTGCTTTTAGTCAACACATAAGGAAAGGGTGCACCGGTCCTGGAAATACTGCAATACCAGGTCAATGCGTGGAGTGGACAGAGCAAGCTCTATTTCCATCTCCCTGTTCTAAAAATCCATTTAATATATGGTCCCCAGATAGGGGACGTATCAGATATTAAACTGATAAGAACAGATACTACACTTGATCTTAGCCAAAAGGCCGAGAAGCGATAACCCGAACGGGCCGCGCGTTGCCCGAGCCTGCCCGATACTGCTGTTCAGCCCTTGCAGCGATTCAGCCTACTTCTAGGCAATTCCATGGGGCCCTGCAGGCTCACACACTCACAGCTACACGGGAGGTGAATAAAGGCCGGAGAGGAAGCCAGACAGGATTTGCTTCTTTTGCTTGCACCACAATGCAGTGCTGAAAGAGGAGGAATCTACATAAAAACGCCTTCCTGGCAACGCCCAAATGCCCTGCTGCCATGCAGATAAACACTGGCAGCGGCAGCAAGTGCATGCCCACAGCCACCCCTTGTTCCTTCACACCTTGTATCAGCTGTAATCCAGTCCAGTCCAGTGCTGCCTGCTGAGCAGCACTGACCAACACTGCCTGGGCCCAGGCTTTTATCTCTGAGGCCCCATTATGATGTCAGAAAGCTGGCTCTGGAATCCTGAGGGTTCCACTATGACACGTGCAAAGTTCCGTCTGAACTTTATATAAGACGGTGAGGCTCAGTCAGTCACTCAGTGTTGCCTGAGAGGGCAACACTGCAACAGCCGGCCGCCAGGCTGTCTTTTTTTTGCACAGCTAGTTGCCTCCAGGAGGCCACAAGAGGGAGACAAGGGACTGCAAAATGGAAAATAGGCATCCACCAACTTTACAGACAACTTCTCCTTGCTCCTACAACCTCCATCCTTGCACAGTTTGTTATTCTTCTAGGTAACATAGTAACAAATCCAAATTGCTGCTCTCTTTGTAGGCAAGCAAGGCTTTGTTGCAACTGCAATTCTTACTTCTTCTTGAAATGTAGGGACGACAGTACATTCCATCACATCCATCTAGTGTACACAGGTAGGTCCATTGTGGCGGGCAGGCGAGCGGGCGGGCTGCTTTATTGGCTGTTTGCTGTTCCCCTACTCCACTCCACTATTTGACTGTTGTGCTGCATCAATCAATCAATCAATCAATCAATCAATCAATCAATCAATCAATCAATCAATCAATCAATCAATCAGTGGCTGGCTCAGGTGCAGCTCTTTAACTTACCTAAAAGGGAGGGCGGAGAGAAGACAAGGAAGGTGAATGAGGTGTTCCAATGTGAAATGCCGGAAACACAGAAACACAGACGACACACAACAAGAGGTGGCAATCTATTCATTAATTGCATTTAATCAATGAGCTCATTATCACTCATGCATTGTCCAACAGGTGTTGAAATAATGGGATTAAAAGGGGAGATCCCTTCAGAAAGACAGAAACAATAGCAAAGACAAAAAACACTTTTGGAATCTGCTTTTAGTCAACACATAAGGAAAGGGTGCACCGGTCCTGGAAATACTGCAATACCAGGTCAATGCGTGGAGTGGACAGAGCAAGCTCTATTTCCATCTCCCTGTTCTAAAAATACATTTAATATATGGTCCCCAGATAGGGGACGTATCAGATATTAAACTGATAAGAACAGATACTACACTTGATCTTAGCCAAAAGGCCGAGAAGCGATAACCCGAACGGGCCGCGCGTTGCCCGAGCCTGCCCGATACTGCTGTTCAGCCCTTGCAGCGATTCAGCCTACTTCTAGGCAATTCCATGGGGCCCTGCAGGCTCACACACTCACAGCTACACGGGAGGTGAATAAAGGCCGGAGAGGAAGCCAGACAGGATTTGCTTCTTTTGCTTGCACCACAATGCAGTGCTGAAAGAGGAGGAATCTACATAAAAACGCCTTCCTGGCAACGCCCAAATGCCCTGCTGCCATGCAGATAAACACTGGCAGCGGCAGCAAGTGCATGCCCACAGCCACCCCTTGTTCCTTCACACCTTGTATCAGCTGTAATCCAGTCCAGTCCAGTGCTGCCTGCTGAGCAGCACTGACCAACACTGCCTGGGCCCAGGCTTTTATCTCTGAGGCCCCATTATGATGTCAGAAAGCTGGCTCTGGAATCCTGAGGGCTCCACTATGACACGTGCAAAGTTCCGTCTGAACTTTATATAAGACGGTGAGGCTCAGTCAGTCACTCAGTGTTGCCTGAGAGGGCAACACTGCAACAGCCGGCCGCCAGGCTGTCTTTTTTTTGCACAGCTAGTTGCCTCCAGGAGGCCACAAGAGGGAGACAAGGGACTGCAAAATGGAAAATAGGCATCCACCAACTTTACAGACAACTTCTCCTTGCTCCTACAACCTCCATCCTTGCACAGTTTGTTATTCTTCTAGGTAACATAGTAACAAATCCAAATTGCTGCTCTCTTTGTAGGCAAGCAAGGCTTTGTTGCAACTGCAATTCTTACTTCTTCTTGAAATGTAGGGACGACAGTACATTCCATCACATCCATCTAGTGTACACAGGTAGGTCCATTGTGGCGGGCAGGCGAGCGGGCGGGCTGCTTTATTGGCTGTTTGCTGTTCCCCTACTCCACTCCACTATTTGACTGTTGTGCTGCATCAATCAATCAATCAATCAATCAATCAATCAATCAATCAATCAATCAATCAATCAATCAGTGGCTGGCTCAGGTGCAGCTCTTTAACTTACCTAAAAGGGAGGGCGGAGAGAAGACAAGGAAGGTGAATGAGGTGTTCCAATGTGAAATGCCGGAAACACAGAAACACAGACGACACACAACAAGAGGTGGCAATCTATTCATTAATTGCATTTAATCAATGAGCTCATTATCACTCATGCATTGTCCAACAGGTGTTGAAATAATGGGATTAAAAGGGGAGATCCCTTCAGAAAGACAGAAACAATAGCAAAGACAAAAAACACTTTTGGAATCTGCTTTTAGTCAACACATAAGGAAAGGGTGCACCGGTCCTGGAAATACTGCAATACCAGGTCAATGCGTGGAGTGGACAGAGCAAGCTCTATTTCCATCTCCCTGTTCTAAAAATCCATTTAATATATGGTCCCCAGATAGGGGACGTATCAGATATTAAACTGATAAGAACAGATACTACACTTGATCTTAGCCAAAAGGCCGAGAAGCGATAACCCGAACGGGCCGCGCGTTGCCCGAGCCTGCCCGATACTGCTGTTCAGCCCTTGCAGCGATTCAGCCTACTTCTAGGCAATTCCATGGGGCCCTGCAGGCTCACACACTCACAGCTACACGGGAGGTGAATAAAGGCCGGAGAGGAAGCCAGACAGGATTTGCTTCTTTTGCTTGCACCACAATGCAGTGCTGAAAGAGGAGGAATCTACATAAAAACGCCTTCCTGGCAACGCCCAAATGCCCTGCTGCCATGCAGATAAACACTGGCAGCGGCAGCAAGTGCATGCCCACAGCCACCCCTTGTTCCTTCACACCTTGTATCAGCTGTAATCCAGTCCAGTCCAGTGCTGCCTGCTGAGCAGCACTGACCAACACTGCCTGGGCCCAGGCTTTTATCTCTGAGGCCCCATTATGATGTCAGAAAGCTGGCTCTGGAATCCTGAGGGCTCCACTATGACACGTGCAAAGTTCCGTCTGAACTTTATATAAGACGGTGAGGCTCAGTCAGTCACTCAGTGTTGCCTGAGAGGGCAACACTGCAACAGCCGGCCGCCAGGCTGTCTTTTTTTTGCACAGCTAGTTGCCTCCAGGAGGCCACAAGAGGGAGACAAGGGACTGCAAAATGGAAAATAGGCATCCACCAACTTTACAGACAACTTCTCCTTGCTCCTACAACCTCCATCCTTGCACAGTTTGTTATTCTTCTAGGTAACATAGTAACAAATCCAAATTGCTGCTCTCTTTGTAGGCAAGCAAGGCTTTGTTGCAACTGCAATTCTTACTTCTTCTTGAAATGTAGGGACGACAGTACATTCCATCACATCCATCTAGTGTACACAGGTAGGTCCATTGTGGCGGGCAGGCGAGCGGGCGGGCTGCTTTATTGGCTGTTTGCTGTTCCCCTACTCCACTCCACTATTTGACTGTTGTGCTGCATCAATCAATCAATCAATCAATCAATCAATCAATCAATCAATCAATCAATCAATCAGTGGCTGGCTCAGGTGCAGCTCTTTAACTTACCTAAAAGGGAGGGCGGAGAGAAGACAAGGAAGGTGAATGAGGTGTTCCAATGTGAAATGCCGGAAACACAGAAACACAGACGACACACAACAAGAGGTGGCAATCTATTCATTAATTGCATTTAATCAATGAGCTCATTATCACTCATGCATTGTCCAACAGGTGTTGAAATAATGGGATTAAAAGGGGAGATCCCTTCAGAAAGACAGAAACAATAGCAAAGACAAAAAACACTTTTGGAATCTGCTTTTAGTCAACACATAAGGAAAGGGTGCACCGGTCCTGGAAATACTGCAATACCAGGTCAATGCGTGGAGTGGACAGAGCAAGCTCTATTTCCATCTCCCTGTTCTAAAAATCCATTTAATATATGGTCCCCAGATAGGGGACGTATCAGATATTAAACTGATAAGAACAGATACTACACTTGATCTTAGCCAAAAGGCCGAGAAGCGATAACCCGAACGGGCCGCGCGTTGCCCGAGCCTGCCCGATACTGCTGTTCAGCCCTTGCAGCGATTCAGCCTACTTCTAGGCAATTCCATGGGGCCCTGCAGGCTCACACACTCACAGCTACACGGGAGGTGAATAAAGGCCGGAGAGGAAGCCAGACAGGATTTGCTTCTTTTGCTTGCACCACAATGCAGTGCTGAAAGAGGAGGAATCTACATAAAAACGCCTTCCTGGCAACGCCCAAATGCCCTGCTGCCATGCAGATAAACACTGGCAGCGGCAGCAAGTGCATGCCCACAGCCACCCCTTGTTCCTTCACACCTTGTATCAGCTGTAATCCAGTCCAGTCCAGTGCTGCCTGCTGAGCAGCACTGACCAACACTGCCTGGGCCCAGGCTTTTATCTCTGAGGCCCCATTATGATGTCAGAAAGCTGGCTCTGGAATCCTGAGGGCTCCACTATGACACGTGCAAAGTTCCGTCTGAACTTTATATAAGACGGTGAGGCTCAGTCAGTCACTCAGTGTTGCCTGAGAGGGCAACACTGCAACAGCCGGCCGCCAGGCTGTCTTTTTTTTGCACAGCTAGTTGCCTCCAGGAGGCCACAAGAGGGAGACAAGGGACTGCAAAATGGAAAATAGGCATCCACCAACTTTACAGACAACTTCTCCTTGCTCCTACAACCTCCATCCTTGCACAGTTTGTTATTCTTCTAGGTAACATAGTAACAAATCCAAATTGCTGCTCTCTTTGTAGGCAAGCAAGGCTTTGTTGCAACTGCAATTCTTACTTCTTCTTGAAATGTAGGGACGACAGTACATTCCATCACATCCATCTAGTGTACACAGGTAGGTCCATTGTGGCGGGCAGGCGAGCGGGCGGGCTGCTTTATTGGCTGTTTGCTGTTCCCCTACTCCACTCCACTATTTGACTGTTGTGCTGCATCAATCAATCAATCAATCAATCAATCAATCAATCAATCAATCAATCAATCAATCAATCAATCAATCAGTGGCTGGCTCAGGTGCAGCTCTTTAACTTACCTAAAAGGGAGGGCGGAGAGAAGACAAGGAAGGTGAATGAGGTGTTCCAATGTGAAATGCCGGAAACACAGAAACACAGACGACACACAACAAGAGGTGGCAATCTATTCATTAATTGCATTTAATCAATGAGCTCATTATCACTCATGCATTGTCCAACAGGTGTTGAAATAATGGGATTAAAAGGGGAGATCCCTTCAGAAAGACAGAAACAATAGCAAAGACAAAAAACACTTTTGGAATCTGCTTTTAGTCAACACATAAGGAAAGGGTGCACCGGTCCTGGAAATACTGCAATACCAGGTCAATGCGTGGAGTGGACAGAGCAAGCTCTATTTCCATCTCCCTGTTCTAAAAATCCATTTAATATATGGTCCCCAGATAGGGGACGTATCAGATATTAAACTGATAAGAACAGATACTACACTTGATCTTAGCCAAAA
Source organism: Rhinoderma darwinii (assembly GCF_050947455.1). Taxonomy (NCBI): domain Eukaryota; kingdom Metazoa; phylum Chordata; class Amphibia; order Anura; family Rhinodermatidae; genus Rhinoderma; species Rhinoderma darwinii. The sequence continues at coordinate 168,152 of NW_027464079.1, forward strand.
GGCCGAGAAGCGATAACCCGAACGGGCCGCGCGTTGCCCGAGCCTGCCCGATACTGCTGTTCAGCCCTTGCAGCGATTCAGCCTACTTCTAGGCAATTCCATGGGGCCCTGCAGGCTCACACACTCACAGCTACACGGGAGGTGAATAAAGGCCGGAGAGGAAGCCAGACAGGATTTGCTTCTTTTGCTTGCACCACAATGCAGTGCTGAAAGAGGAGGAATCTACATAAAAACGCCTTCCTGGCAACGCCCAAATGCCCTGCTGCCATGCAGATAAACACTGGCAGCGGCAGCAAGTGCATGCCCACAGCCACCCCTTGTTCCTTCACACCTTGTATCAGCTGTAATCCAGTCCAGTCCAGTGCTGCCTGCTGAGCAGCACTGACCAACACTGCCTGGGCCCAGGCTTTTATCTCTGAGGCCCCATTATGATGTCAGAAAGCTGGCTCTGGAATCCTGAGGGCTCCACTATGACACGTGCAAAGTTCCGTCTGAACTTTATATAAGACGGTGAGGCTCAGTCAGTCACTCAGTGTTGCCTGAGAGGGCAACACTGCAACAGCCGGCCGCCAGGCTGTCTTTTTTTTGCACAGCTAGTTGCCTCCAGGAGGCCACAAGAGGGAGACAAGGGACTGCAAAATGGAAAATAGGCATCCACCAACTTTACAGACAACTTCTCCTTGCTCCTACAACCTCCATCCTTGCACAGTTTGTTATTCTTCTAGGTAACATAGTAACAAATCCAAATTGCTGCTCTCTTTGTAGGCAAGCAAGGCTTTGTTGCAACTGCAATTCTTACTTCTTCTTGAAATGTAGGGACGACAGTACATTCCATCACATCCATCTAGTGTACACAGGTAGGTCCATTGTGGCGGGCAGGCGAGCGGGCGGGCTGCTTTATTGGCTGTTTGCTGTTCCCCTACTCCACTCCACTATTTGACTGTTGTGCTGCATCAATCAATCAATCAATCAATCAATCAATCAATCAATCAATCAATCAATCAATCAGTGGCTGGCTCAGGTGCAGCTCTTTAACTTACCTAAAAGGGAGGGCGGAGAGAAGACAAGGAAGGTGAATGAGGTGTTCCAATGTGAAATGCCGGAAACACAGAAACACAGACGACACACAACAAGAGGTGGCAATCTATTCATTAATTGCATTTAATCAATGAGCTCATTATCACTCATGCATTGTCCAACAGGTGTTGAAATAATGGGATTAAAAGGGGAGATCCCTTCAGAAAGACAGAAACAATAGCAAAGACAAAAAACACTTTTGGAATCTGCTTTTAGTCAACACATAAGGAAAGGGTGCACCGGTCCTGGAAATACTGCAATACCAGGTCAATGCGTGGAGTGGACAGAGCAAGCTCTATTTCCATCTCCCTGTTCTAAAAATCCATTTAATATATGGTCCCCAGATAGGGGACGTATCAGATATTAAACTGATAAGAACAGATACTACACTTGATCTTAGCCAAAAGGCCGAGAAGCGATAACCCGAACGGGCCGCGCGTTGCCCGAGCCTGCCCGATACTGCTGTTCAGCCCTTGCAGCGATTCAGCCTACTTCTAGGCAATTCCATGGGGCCCTGCAGGCTCACACACTCACAGCTACACGGGAGGTGAATAAAGGCCGGAGAGGAAGCCAGACAGGATTTGCTTCTTTTGCTTGCACCACAATGCAGTGCTGAAAGAGGAGGAATCTACATAAAAACGCCTTCCTGGCAACGCCCAAATGCCCTGCTGCCATGCAGATAAACACTGGCAGCGGCAGCAAGTGCATGCCCACAGCCACCCCTTGTTCCTTCACACCTTGTATCAGCTGTAATCCAGTCCAGTCCAGTGCTGCCTGCTGAGCAGCACTGACCAACACTGCCTGGGCCCAGGCTTTTATCTCTGAGGCCCCATTATGATGTCAGAAAGCTGGCTCTGGAATCCTGAGGGCTCCACTATGACACGTGCAAAGTTCCGTCTGAACTTTATATAAGACGGTGAGGCTCAGTCAGTCACTCAGTGTTGCCTGAGAGGGCAACACTGCAACAGCCGGCCGCCAGGCTGTCTTTTTTTTGCACAGCTAGTTGCCTCCAGGAGGCCACAAGAGGGAGACAAGGGACTGCAAAATGGAAAATAGGCATCCACCAACTTTACAGACAACTTCTCCTTGCTCCTACAACCTCCATCCTTGCACAGTTTGTTATTCTTCTAGGTAACATAGTAACAAATCCAAATTGCTGCTCTCTTTGTAGGCAAGCAAGGCTTTGTTGCAACTGCAATTCTTACTTCTTCTTGAAATGTAGGGACGACAGTACATTCCATCACATCCATCTAGTGTACACAGGTAGGTCCATTGTGGCGGGCAGGCGAGCGGGCGGGCTGCTTTATTGGCTGTTTGCTGTTCCCCTACTCCACTCCACTATTTGACTGTTGTGCTGCATCAATCAATCAATCAATCAATCAATCAATCAATCAATCAATCAATCAGTGGCTGGCTCAGGTGCAGCTCTTTAACTTACCTAAAAGGGAGGGCAGAGAGAAGACAAGGAAGGTGAATGAGGTGTTCCAATGTGAAATGCCGGAAACACAGAAACACAGACGACACACAACAAGAGGTGGCAATCTATTCATTAATTGCATTTAATCAATGAGCTCATTATCACTCATGCATTGTCCAACAGGTGTTGAAATAATGGGATTAAAAGGGGAGATCCCTTCAGAAAGACAGAAACAATAGCAAAGACAAAAAACACTTTTGGAATCTGCTTTTAGTCAACACATAAGGAAAGGGTGCACCGGTCCTGGAAATACTGCAATACCAGGTCAATGCGTGGAGTGGACAGAGCAAGCTCTATTTCCATCTCCCTGTTCTAAAAATCCATTTAATATATGGTCCCCAGATAGGGGACGTATCAGATATTAAACTGATAAGAACAGATACTACACTTGATCTTAGCCAAAAGGCCGAGAAGCGATAACCCGAACGGGCCGCGCGTTGCCCGAGCCTGCCCGATACTGCTGTTCAGCCCTTGCAGCGATTCAGCCTACTTCTAGGCAATTCCATGGGGCCCTGCAGGCTCACACACTCACAGCTACACGGGAGGTGAATAAAGGCCGGAGAGGAAGCCAGACAGGATTTGCTTCTTTTGCTTGCACCACAATGCAGTGCTGAAAGAGGAGGAATCTACATAAAAACGCCTTCCTGGCAACGCCCAAATGCCCTGCTGCCATGCAGATAAACACTGGCAGCGGCAGCAAGTGCATGCCCACAGCCACCCCTTGTTCCTTCACACCTTGTATCAGCTGTAATCCAGTCCAGTCCAGTGCTGCCTGCTGAGCAGCACTGACCAACACTGCCTGGGCCCAGGCTTTTATCTCTGAGGCCCCATTATGATGTCAGAAAGCTGGCTCTGGAATCCTGAGGGCTCCACTATGACACGTGCAAAGTTCCGTCTGAACTTTATATAAGACGGTGAGGCTCAGTCAGTCACTCAGTGTTGCCTGAGAGGGCAACACTGCAACAGCCGGCCGCCAGGCTGTCTTTTTTTTGCACAGCTAGTTGCCTCCAGGAGGCCACAAGAGGGAGACAAGGGACTGCAAAATGGAAAATAGGCATCCACCAACTTTACAGACAACTTCTCCTTGCTCCTACAACCTCCATCCTTGCACAGTTTGTTATTCTTCTAGGTAACATAGTAACAAATCCAAATTGCTGCTCTCTTTGTAGGCAAGCAAGGCTTTGTTGCAACTGCAATTCTTACTTCTTCTTGAAATGTAGGGACGACAGTACATTCCATCACATCCATCTAGTGTACACAGGTAGGTCCATTGTGGCGGGCAGGCGAGCGGGCGGGCTGCTTTATTGGCTGTTTGCTGTTCCCCTACTCCACTCCACTATTTGACTGTTGTGCTGCATCAATCAATCAATCAATCAATCAATCAATCAATCAATCAATCAGTGGCTGGCTCAGGTGCAGCTCTTTAACTTACCTAAAAGGGAGGGCGGAGAGAAGACAAGGAAGGTGAATGAGGTGTTCCAATGTGAAATGCCGGAAACACAGAAACACAGACGACACACAACAAGAGGTGGCAATCTATTCATTAATTGCATTTAATCAATGAGCTCATTATCACTCATGCATTGTCCAACAGGTGTTGAAATAATGGGATTAAAAGGGGAGATCCCTTCAGAAAGACAGAAACAATAGCAAAGACAAAAAACACTTTTGGAATCTGCTTTTAGTCAACACATAAGGAAAGGGTGCACCGGTCCTGGAAATACTGCAATACCAGGTCAATGTGTGGAGTGGACAGAGCAAGCTCTATTTCCATCTCCCTGTTCTAAAAATCCATTTAATATATGGTCCCCAGATAGGGGACGTATCAGATATTAAACTGATAAGAACAGATACTACACTTGATCTTAGCCAAAAGGCCGAGAAGCGATAACCCGAACGGGCCGCGCGTTGCCCGAGCCTGCCCGATACTGCTGTTCAGCCCTTGCAGCGATTCAGCCTACTTCTAGGCAATTCCATGGGGCCCTGCAGGCTCACACACTCACAGCTACACGGGAGGTGAATAAAGGCCGGAGAGGAAGCCAGACAGGATTTGCTTCTTTTGCTTGCACCACAATGCAGTGCTGAAAGAGGAGGAATCTACATAAAAACGCCTTCCTGGCAACGCCCAAATGCCCTGCTGCCATGCAGATAAACACTGGCAGCGGCAGCAAGTGCATGCCCACAGCCACCCCTTGTTCCTTCACACCTTGTATCAGCTGTAATCCAGTCCAGTCCAGTGCTGCCTGCTGAGCAGCACTGACCAACACTGCCTGGGCCCAGGCTTTTATCTCTGAGGCCCCATTATGATGTCAGAAAGCTGGCTCTGGAATCCTGAGGGCTCCACTATGACACGTGCAAAGTTCCGTCTGAACTTTATATAAGACGGTGAGGCTCAGTCAGTCACTCAGTGTTGCCTGAGAGGGCAACACTGCAACAGCCGGCCGCCAGGCTGTCTTTTTTTTGCACAGCTAGTTGCCTCCAGGAGGCCACAAGAGGGAGACAAGGGACTGCAAAATGGAAAATAGGCATCCACCAACTTTACAGACAACTTCTCCTTGCTCCTACAACCTCCATCCTTGCACAGTTTGTTATTCTTCTAGGTAACATAGTAACAAATCCAAATTGCTGCTCTCTTTGTAGGCAAGCAAGGCTTTGTTGCAACTGCAATTCTTACTTCTTCTTGAAATGTAGGGACGACAGTACATTCCATCACATCCATCTAGTGTACACAGGTAGGTCCATTGTGGCGGGCAGGCGAGCGGGCGGGCTGCTTTATTGGCTGTTTGCTGTTCCCCTACTCCACTCCACTATTTGACTGTTGTGCTGCATCAATCAATCAATCAATCAATCAATCAATCAATCAATCAATCAATCAATCAATCAATCAGTGGCTGGCTCAGGTGCAGCTCTTTAACTTACCTAAAAGGGAGGGCGGAGAGAAGACAAGGAAGGTGAATGAGGTGTTCCAATGTGAAATGCCGGAAACACAGAAACACAGACGACACACAACAAGAGGTGGCAATCTATTCATTAATTGCATTTAATCAATGAGCTCATTATCACTCATGCATTGTCCAACAGGTGTTGAAATAATGGGATTAAAAGGGGAGATCCCTTCAGAAAGACAGAAACAATAGCAAAGACAAAAAACACTTTTGGAATCTGCTTTTAGTCAACACATAAGGAAAGGGTGCACCGGTCCTGGAAATACTGCAATACCAGGTCAATGCGTGGAGTGGACAGAGCAAGCTCTATTTCCATCTCCCTGTTCTAAAAATCCATTTAATATATGGTCCCCAGATAGGGGACGTATCAGATATTAAACTGATAAGAACAGATACTACACTTGATCTTAGCCAAAAGGCCGAGAAGCGATAACCCGAACGGGCCGCGCGTTGCCCGAGCCTGCCCGATACTGCTGTTCAGCCCTTGCAGCGATTCAGCCTACTTCTAGGCAATTCCATGGGGCCCTGCAGGCTCACACACTCACAGCTACACGGGAGGTGAATAAAGGCCGGAGAGGAAGCCAGACAGGATTTGCTTCTTTTGCTTGCACCACAATGCAGTGCTGAAAGAGGAGGAATCTACATAAAAACGCCTTCCTGGCAACGCCCAAATGCCCTGCTGCCATGCAGATAAACACTGGCAGCGGCAGCAAGTGCATGCCCACAGCCACCCCTTGTTCCTTCACACCTTGTATCAGCTGTAATCCAGTCCAGTCCAGTGCTGCCTGCTGAGCAGCACTGACCAACACTGCCTGGGCCCAGGCTTTTATCTCTGAGGCCCCATTATGATGTCAGAAAGCTGGCTCTGGAATCCTGAGGGCTCCACTATGACACGTGCAAAGTTCCGTCTGAACTTTATATAAGACGGTGAGGCTCAGTCAGTCACTCAGTGTTGCCTGAGAGGGCAACACTGCAACAGCCGGCCGCCAGGCTGTCTTTTTTTTGCACAGCTAGTTGCCTCCAGGAGGCCACAAGAGGGAGACAAGGGACTGCAAAATGGAAAATAGGCATCCACCAACTTTACAGACAACTTCTCCTTGCTCCTACAACCTCCATCCTTGCACAGTTTGTTATTCTTCTAGGTAACATAGTAACAAATCCAAATTGCTGCTCTCTTTGTAGGCAAGCAAGGCTTTGTTGCAACTGCAATTCTTACTTCTTCTTGAAATGTAGGGACGACAGTACATTCCATCACATCCATCTAGTGTACACAGGTAGGTCCATTGTGGCGGGCAGGCGAGCGGGCGGGCTGCTTTATTGGCTGTTTGCTGTTCCCCTACTCCACTCCACTATTTGACTGTTGTGCTGCATCAATCAATCAATCAATCAATCAATCAATCAATCAATCAATCAATCAATCAATCAATCAATCAGTGGCTGGCTCAGGTGCAGCTCTTTAACTTACCTAAAAGGGAGGGCGGAGAGAAGACAAGGAAGGTGAATGAGGTGTTCCAATGTGAAATGCCGGAAACACAGAAACACAGACGACACACAACAAGAGGTGGCAATCTATTCATTAATTGCATTTAATCAATGAGCTCATTATCACTCATGCATTGTCCAACAGGTGTTGAAATAATGGGATTAAAAGGGGAGATCCCTTCAGAAAGACAGAAACAATAGCAAAGACAAAAAACACTTTTGGAATCTGCTTTTAGTCAACACATAAGGAAAGGGTGCACCGGTCCTGGAAATACTGCAATACCAGGTCAATGCGTGGAGTGGACAGAGCAAGCTCTATTTCCATCTCCCTGTTCTAAAAATCCATTTAATATATGGTCCCCAGATAGGGGACGTATCAGATATTAAACTGATAAGAACAGATACTACACTTGATCTTAGCCAAAAGGCCGAGAAGCGATAACCCGAACGGGCCGCGCGTTGCCCGAGCCTGCCCGATACTGCTGTTCAGCCCTTGCAGCGATTCAGCCTACTTCTAGGCAATTCCATGGGGCCCTGCAGGCTCACACACTCACAGCTACACGGGAGGTGAATAAAGGCCGGAGAGGAAGCCAGACAGGATTTGCTTCTTTTGCTTGCACCACAATGCAGTGCTGAAAGAGGAGGAATCTACATAAAAACGCCTTCCTGGCAACGCCCAAATGCCCTGCTGCCATGCAGATAAACACTGGCAGCGGCAGCAAGTGCATGCCCACAGCCACCCCTTGTTCCTTCACACCTTGTATCAGCTGTAATCCAGTCCAGTCCAGTGCTGCCTGCTGAGCAGCACTGACCAACACTGCCTGGGCCCAGGCTTTTATCTCTGAGGCCCCATTATGATGTCAGAAAGCTGGCTCTGGAATCCTGAGGGCTCCACTATGACACGTGCAAAGTTCCGTCTGAACTTTATATAAGACGGTGAGGCTCAGTCAGTCACTCAGTGTTGCCTGAGAGGGCAACACTGCAACAGCCGGCCGCCAGGCTGTCTTTTTTTTGCACAGCTAGTTGCCTCCAGGAGGCCACAAGAGGGAGACAAGGGACTGCAAAATGGAAAATAGGCATCCACCAACTTTACAGACAACTTCTCCTTGCTCCTACAACCTCCATCCTTGCACAGTTTGTTATTCTTCTAGGTAACATAGTAACAAATCCAAATTGCTGCTCTCTTTGTAGGCAAGCAAGGCTTTGTTGCAACTGCAATTCTTACTTCTTCTTGAAATGTAGGGACGACAGTACATTCCATCACATCCATCTAGTGTACACAGGTAGGTCCATTGTGGCGGGCAGGCGAGCGGGCGGGCTGCTTTATTGGCTGTTTGCTGTTCCCCTACTCCACTCCACTATTTGACTGTTGTGCTGCATCAATCAATCAATCAATCAATCAATCAATCAATCAATCAATCAATCAATCAGTGGCTGGCTCAGGTGCAGCTCTTTAACTTACCTAAAAGGGAGGGCGGAGAGAAGACAAGGAAGGTGAATGAGGTGTTCCAATGTGAAATGCCGGAAACACAGAAACACAGACGACACACAACAAGAGGTGGCAATCTATTCATTAATTGCATTTAATCAATGAGCTCATTATCACTCATGCATTGTCCAACAGGTGTTGAAATAATGGGATTAAAAGGGGAGATCCCTTCAGAAAGACAGAAACAATAGCAAAGACAAAAAACACTTTTGGAATCTGCTTTTAGTCAACACATAAGGAAAGGGTGCACCGGTCCTGGAAATACTGCAATACCAGGTCAATGCGTGGAGTGGACAGAGCAAGCTCTATTTCCATCTCCCTGTTCTAAAAATCCATTTAATATATGGTCCCCAGATAGGGGACGTATCAGATATTAAACTGATAAGAACAGATACTACACTTGATCTTAGCCAAAAGGCCGAGAAGCGATAACCCGAACGGGCCGCGCGTTGCCCGAGCCTGCCCGATACTGCTGTTCAGCCCTTGCAGCGATTCAGCCTACTTCTAGGCAATTCCATGGGGCCCTGCAGGCTCACACACTCACAGCTACACGGGAGGTGAATAAAGGCCGGAGAGGAAGCCAGACAGGATTTGCTTCTTTTGCTTGCACCACAATGCAGTGCTGAAAGAGGAGGAATCTACATAAAAACGCCTTCCTGGCAACGCCCAAATGCCCTGCTGCCATGCAGATAAACACTGGCAGCGGCAGCAAGTGCATGCCCACAGCCACCCCTTGTTCCTTCACACCTTGTATCAGCTGTAATCCAGTCCAGTCCAGTGCTGCCTGCTGAGCAGCACTGACCAACACTGCCTGGGCCCAGGCTTTTATCTCTGAGGCCCCATTATGATCCACTATGACACGTGCAAAGTTCCGTCTGAACTTTATATAAGACGGTGAGGCTCAGTCAGTCACTCAGTGTTGCCTGAGAGGGCAACACTGCAACAGCCAGCCGCCAGGCTGTCTTTTTTTTGCACAGCTAGTTGCCTCCAGGAGGCCATAAGAGGGAGACAAGGGACTGCAAAATGGAAAATAGGCATCCACCAACTTTACAGACAACTTCTCCTTGCTCCTACAACCTCCATCCTTGCACAGTTTGTTATTCTTCTAGGTAACATAGTAACAAATCCAAATTGCTGCTCTCTTTGTAGGCAAGCAAGGCTTTGTTGCAACTGCAATTCTTACTTCTTCTTGAAATGTAGGGACGACAGTACATTCCATCACATCCATCTAGTGTACACAGGTAGGTCCATTGTGGCGGGCAGGCGAGCGGGCGGGCTGCTTTATTGGCTGTTTGCTGTTCCCCTACTCCACTCCACTATTTGACTGTTGTGCTGCATCAATCAATCAATCAATCAATCAATCAATCAATCAATCAATCAATCAGTGGCTGGCTCAGGTGCAGCTCTTTAACTTACCTAAAAGGGAGGGCGGAGAGAAGACAAGGAAGGTGAATGAGGTGTTCCAATGTGAAATGCCGGAAACACAGAAACACAGACGACACACAACAAGAGGTGGCAATCTATTCATTAATTGCATTTAATCAATGAGCTCATTATCACTCATGCATTGTCCAACAGGTGTTGAAATAATGGGATTAAAAGGGGAGATCCCTTCAGAAAGACAGAAACAATAGCAAAGACAAAAAACACTTTTGGAATCTGCTTTTAGTCAACACATAAGGAAAGGGTGCACCGGTCCTGGAAATACTGCAATACCAGGTCAATGCGTGGAGTGGACAGAGCAAGCTCTATTTCCATCTCCCTGTTCTAAAAATCCATTTAATATATGGTCCCCAGATAGGGGACGTATCAGATATTAAACTGATAAGAACAGATACTACACTTGATCTTAGCCAAAAGGCCGAGAAGCGATAACCCGAACGGGCCGCGCGTTGCCCGAGCCTGCCCGATACTGCTGTTCAGCCCTTGCAGCGATTCAGCCTACTTCTAGGCAATTCCATGGGGCCCTGCAGGCTCACACACTCACAGCTACACGGGAGGTGAATAAAGGCCGGAGAGGAAGCCAGACAGGATTTGCTTCTTTTGCTTGCACCACAATGCAGTGCTGAAAGAGGAGGAATCTACATAAAAACGCCTTCCTGGCAACGCCCAAATGCCCTGCTGCCATGCAGATAAACACTGGCAGCGGCAGCAAGTGCATGCCCACAGCTACCCCTTGTTCCTTCACACCTTGTATCAGCTGTAATCCAGTCCAGTCCAGTGCTGCCTGCTGAGCAGCACTGACCAACACTGCCTGGGCCCAGGCTTTTATCTCTGAGGCCCCATTATGATGTCAGAAAGCTGGCTCTGGAATCCTGAGGGCTCCACTATGACACGTGCAAAGTTCCGTCTGAACTTTATATAAGACGGTGAGGCTCAGTCAGTCACTCAGTGTTGCCTGAGAGGGCAACACTGCAACAGCCGGCCGCCAGGCTGTCTTTTTTTTGCACAGCTAGTTGCCTCCAGGAGGCCACAAGAGGGAGACAAGGGACTGCAAAATGGAAAATAGGCATCCACCAACTTTACAGACAACTTCTCCTTGCTCCTACAACCTCCATCCTTGCACAGTTTGTTATTCTTCTAGGTAACATATGAAATTTCTGCCTGTATAAACGTTTAAAATGATTCTTTATTATCAAATTGATTAAAATTGGTAGGGCACAAAGTGCCAAAAGATCCAGGTACAGGCGTTGGCAACCAGATCAAAAGCGCAGACTGAATTGTATGTGAAACAAAGGAGACAGTCAGCACGCACCCATTCATGGATGCCTGATTGTATCAAGGTGAATTATCACAAAAACCAGTTCAGAGTGCTTAGCAAATATTGATGAGATCTGATTGCCACAGATTAGTTAGCAGGCACACTCCCAACGCGTTTCTGCACCATGTAGGGGAGCGTCCTCAGGGGTACGAGTTGCCTGATTTATTAACGTAGAGTTAAGAAAGAGCCTGTCAGCTGATATTCAGCTGTTCGTTAGGTGTAACGGCGCATATGAGACATCTGATAGTGGTCTAATGCGCGCCGAGGAAACTAGGAAGTTTTATCAACACAAGCCCCACCCATAGAGGCGTAGCGTAGTGTCGGGCTGTCCAATGAGGGAGTACGGCGTGTGGAAACCCACGCCCCCACACACAGGGCAGCCCATGGTAACCACGCAGCCAATGAGAGAGATGCATTAAGCATCGCTAGTAACAAGGGGGAGCTCAAGGTGGCCAAAACATACAGCGCCGATATCACGGCTGGAGTAGGCGCCATGTATGCGACACAGGAAATCTAGTGAGCACATCACTGCACACAAATCAGCACAAAAGCGTATCAACGGCAGAAGCCAAACAAGAAAAGGATCATCAGATCCATTATTAGAAAAACCGTACAAGGATGAAATCAGGAAACAGATCTCATGGCACAAAGATGTCAGAGAGAAGTCAGCGCCAGTATATTACTAGATGGGCAGAGCATATTATAGGAAAGGAAGATAGGATATAGACTCGTTGAGGCCCAGTGGCTTGATGGTTTGCATCCTGAAGATCCACTGTGCCTCCTTCTGTAAGATACGTCTATCCCAATTGCCTCCTCTGGCAGGAGCATTGACATGTTCCATACCTTGGAACCTAATAGAGGATGGATCTCCCTTGTGATTGTCCCATATATGTCGAGAAACAGGAGTATCTGCTTTCTTCTGAATGTCACAGATATGGTCCCGAATTCTGCGTCTGAACTCCCTTATTGTTTTGCCAACATATTGCATACCACATTGGCACGTAATCAAGTTCACCACCCCCCTAGTAAGGCAGTTAATAAATGACCTGTTGGAAAACATGACTCCTGTTACAGTACTCTTGAATGTTTTGCTTTTCCAAACAGAGCTACATGCTTTGCATCTACCACATTGGAAGGACCCAGTAGCTGTGGTAGAAAGCCAAGTGGTGGCAACAGGCATCTTCAGATGACTGTGCACCAATCTATCCTTAAGATTGCGGCCCCTCCGAAAAGTGATCAGAGGACGGTCCCCAACTAAGCCACCAACATCCGGGTCTGCTTTAAGGATATCCCAATATGAGGTAAGTATCTTTCTAACCTCAAAGTGTGCAACGTCGTAGGTACCAATTATCCTCATGGCATTATCCTTTTCTGGAGATATTTTAGGGTTCAATAGGGATTCCCTATTCGATGTAATGGCGTGTTGATATGCCGTTTTTAAAACGCCACTGGGATACCCTTTATGCTCAAATCTCTTTCTAAGACTATTGGCCGACCTTTGAAAGTCTGACAATGTGGTACAATTACGCCTAGCTCTAATGTACTGACCCTTTGGGATGCCCATTTTCAGGGGTCTAGGGTGACAACTATCCCATCTAAGAAGGCTATTGGTGGCAGTACTTTTCCTAAAGATTTGTGTCTGGATATGTCCCTGGTCAGTCTTCTCTATTTGGATGTCAAGGAATGTAATATGATTATCCTTAATTTCAGAGGTAAAGTAAAGACCCAGGTCATTGATGTTAAGAATTGACACAAATTCACCAAATTCTGCTGTAGTACCCGACCACAGAATGAAAATGTCATCAATGAATCTTAACCATAGTAAAATGGAAGAGACATATTTCTCCATTTTATCGCAAAACACAAATTCTCTCTCCCACCAGCCCAGATAGAGATTGGCATAGGTGGGAGCACAAGGGCTACCCATGGCCACTCCCCTGAGCTGGTGAAAGAATTTTTGTTCAAAGATGAAGAAGTTGTGCTCCAGTACAAAACGCAACAAGATAAGCACAAATTGATTATGCGCACCAAACTGAGCCCCTCTTTCATTGAGGAAGTATTCAACAGCACCACAACCCAAAGAATGGGGGATGGAGCTGTAAAGGGCCTCTACATCCAAACTGGCCAAACGAACATTGGATTCAACTTTAATCCCCTCAAGCTTCCTAAGGACCTCCATTGTGTCACGCACATAGGACGGGAGTGCCGTCACAAAGGGCCTCAAAATCCTATCCACATAAATACTGGCGTTCTGAGATACACTATCGATCCCAGAAACAATGGGTCTTCCTTTTATTGGATTGAGACCCTTGTGAATCTTGGGAAGACTATAGAAGGTGGCTATCTGTGGACAATCAATTTGTGCTTATCTTGTTGCGTTTTGTACTGGAGCACAACTTCTTCATCTTTGAACAAAAATTCTTTCACCAGCTCAGGGGAGTGGCCATGGGTAGCCCTTGTGCTCCCACCTATGCCAATCTCTATCTGGGCTGGTGGGAGAGAGAATTTGTGTTTTGCGATAAAATGGAGAAATATGTCTCTTCCATTTTACTATGGTTAAGATTCATTGATGACATTTTCATTCTGTGGTCGGGTACTACAGCAGAATTTGGTGAATTTGTGTCAATTCTTAACATCAATGACCTGGGTCTTTACTTTACCTCTGAAATTAAGGATAATCATATTACATTCCTTGACATCCAAATAGAGAAGACTGACCAGGGACATATCCAGACACAAATCTTTAGGAAAAGTACTGCCACCAATAGCCTTCTTAGATGGGATAGTTGTCACCCTAGACCCCTGAAAATGGGCATCCCAAAGGGTCAGTACATTAGAGCTAGGCGTAATTGTACCACATTGTCAGACTTTCAAAGGTCGGCCAATAGTCTTAGAAAGAGATTTGAGCATAAAGGGTATCCCAGTGGCGTTTTAAAAACGGCATATCAACACGCCATTACATCGAATAGGGAATCCCTATTGAACCCTAAAATATCTCCAGAAAAGGATAATGCCATGAGGATAATTGGTACCTACGACGTTGCACACTTTGAGGTTAGAAAGATACTTACCTCATATTGGGATATCCTTAAAGCAGACCCGGATGTTGGTGGCTTAGTTGGGGACCGTCCTCTGATCACTTTTCGGAGGGGCCGCAATCTTAAGGATAGATTGGTGCACAGTCATCTGAAGATGCCTGTTGCCACCACTTGGCTTTCTACCACAGCTACTGGGTCCTTCCAATGTGGTAGATGCAAAGCATGTAGCTCTGTTTGGAAAAGCAAAACATTCAAGAGTACTGTAACAGGAGTCATGTTTTCCAACAGGTCATTTATTAACTGCCTTACTAGGGGGGTGGTGTACTTGATTACGTGCCAATGTGGTATGCAATATGTTGGCAAAACAATAAGGGAGTTCAGACGCAGAATTCGGGACCATATCTGTGACATTCAGAAGAAAGCAGATACTCCTGTTTCTCGACATATATGGGACAATCACAAGGGAGATCCATCCTCTATTAGGTTCCAAGGTATGGAACATGTCAATGCTCCTGCCAGAGGAGGCAATTGGGATAGACGTATCTTACAGAAGGAGGCACAGTGGATCTTCAGGATGCAAACCATCAAGCCACTGGGCCTCAACGAGTCTATATCCTATCTTCCTTTCCTATAATATGCTCTGCCCATCTAGTAATATACTGGCGCTGACTTCTCTCTGACATCTTTGTGCCATGAGATCTGTTTCCTGATTTCATCCTTGTACGGTTTTTCTAATAATGGATCTGATGATCCTTTTCTTGTTTGGCTTCTGCCGTTGATACGCTTTTGTGCTGATTTGTGTGCAGTGATGTGCTCACTAGATTTCCTGTGTCGCATACATGGCGCCTACTCCAGCCGTGATATCGGCGCTGTATGTTTTGGCCACCTTGAGCTCCCCCTTGTTACTAGCGATGCTTAATGCATCTCTCTCATTGGCTGCGTGGTTACCATGGGCTGCCCTGTGTGTGGGGGCGTGGGTTTCCACACGCCGTACTCCCTCATTGGACAGCCCGACACTACGCTACGCCTCTATGGGTGGGGCTTGTGTTGATAAAACTTCCTAGTTTCCTCGGCGCGCATTAGACCACTATCAGATGTCTCATATGCGCCGTTACACCTAACGAACAGCTGAATATCAGCTGACAGGCTCTTTCTTAACTCTACGTTAATAAATCAGGCAACTCGTACCCCTGAGGACGCTCCCCTACATGGTGCAGAAACGCGTTGGGAGTGTGCCTGCTAACTAATCTGTGGCAATCAGATCTCATCAATATTTGCTAAGCACTCTGAACTGGTTTTTGTGATAATTCACCTTGATACAATCAGGCATCCATGAATGGGTGCGTGCTGACTGTCTCCTTTGTTTCACATACAATTCAGTCTGCGCTTTTGATCTGGTTGCCAACGCCTGTACCTGGATCTTTTGGCACTTTGTGCCCTACCAATTTTAATCAATTTGATAATAAAGAATCATTTTAAACGTTTATACAGGCAGAAATTTCACACCTTAGTAATTTAAACGTATACCTTTTCACTGTTACTCCTTGGAATATTTCTAGGTAACATAGTAACAAATCCAAATTGCTGCTCTCTTTGTAGGCAAGCAAGGCTTTGTTGCAACTGCAATTCTTACTTCTTCTTGAAATGTAGGGACGACAGTACATTCCATCACATCCATCTAGTGTACACAGGTAGGTCCATTGTGGCGGGCAGGCGAGCGGGCGGGCTGCTTTATTGGCTGTTTGCTGTTCCCCTACTCCACTCCACTATTTGACTGTTGTGCTGCATCAATCAATCAATCAATCAATCAATCAATCAATCAATCAATCAGTGGCTGGCTCAGGTGCAGCTCTTTAACTTACCTAAAAGGGAGGGCGGAGAGAAGACAAGGAAGGTGAATGAGGTGTTCCAATGTGAAATGCCGGAAACACAGAAACACAGACGACACACAACAAGAGGTGGCAATCTATTCATTAATTGCATTTAATCAATGAGCTCATTATCTCTCATGCATTGTCCAACAGGTGTTGAAATAATGGGATTAAAAGGGGAGATCCCTTCAGAAAGACAGAAACAATAGCAAAGACAAAAAACACTTTTGGAATCTGCTTTTAGTCAACACATAAGGAAAGGGTGCACCGGTCCTGGAAATACTGCAATACCAGGTCAATGCGTGGAGTGGACAGAGCAAGCTCTATTTCCATCTCCCTGTTCTAAAAATCCATTTAATATATGGTCCCCAGATAGGGGACTTATCAGATATTAAACTGATAAGAACAGATACTACACTTGATCTTAGCCAAAAGGCCGAGAAGCGATAACCCGAACGGGCCGCGCGTTGCCCGAGCCTGCCCGATACTGCTGTTCAGCCCTTGCAGCGATTCAGCCTACTTCTAGGCAATTCCATGGGGCCCTGCAGGCTCACACACTCACAGCTACACGGGAGGTGAATAAAGGCCGGAGAGGAAGCCAGACAGGATTTGCTTCTTTTGCTTGCACCACAATGCAGTGCTGAAAGAGGAGGAATCTACATAAAAACGCCTTCCTGGCAACGCCCAAATGCCCTGCTGCCATGCAGATAAACACTGGCAGCGGCAGCAAGTGCATGCCCACAGCCACCCCTTGTTCCTTCACACCTTGTATCAGCTGTAATCCAGTCCAGTCCAGTGCTGCCTGCTGAGCAGCACTGACCAACACTGCCTGGGCCCAGGCTTTTATCTCTGAGGCCCCATTATGATGTCAGAAAGCTGGCTCTGGAATCCTGAGGGCTCCACTATGACACGTGCAAAGTTCCGTCTGAACTTTATATAAGACGGTGAGGCTCAGTCAGTCACTCAGTGTTGCCTGAGAGGGCAACACTGCAACAGCCGGCCGCCAGGCTGTCTTTTTTTTGCACAGCTAGTTGCCTCCAGGAGGCCACAAGAGGGAGACAAGGGACTGCAAAATGGAAAATAGGCATCCACCAACTTTACAGACAACTTCTCCTTGCTCCTACAACCTCCATCCTTGCACAGTTTGTTATTCTTCTAGGTAACATAGTAACAAATCCAAATTGCTGCTCTCTTTGTAGGCAAGCAAGGCTTTGTTGCAACTGCAATTCTTACTTCTTCTTGAAATGTAGGGACGACAGTACATTCCATCACATCCATCTAGTGTACACAGGTAGGTCCATTGTGGCGGGCAGGCGAGCGGGCGGGCTGCTTTATTGGCTGTTTGCTGTTCCCCTACTCCACTCCACTATTTGACTGTTGTGCTGCATCAATCAATCAATCAATCAATAATCAATCAATCAATCAATCAATCAATCAATCAATCAATCAATCAGTGGCTGGCTCAGGTGCAGCTCTTTAACTTACCTAAAAGGGAGGGCGGAGAGAAGACAAGGAAGGTGAATGAGGTGTTCCAATGTGAAATGCCGGAAACACAGAAACACAGACGACACACAACAAGAGGTGGCAATCTATTCATTAATTGCATTTAATCAATGAGCTCATTATCACTCATGCATTGTCCAACAGGTGTTGAAATAATGGGATTAAAAGGGGAGATCCCTTCAGAAAGACAGAAACAATAGCAAAGACAAAAAACACTTTTGGAATCTGCTTTTAGTCAACACATAAGGAAAGGGTGCACCGGTCCTGGAAATACTGCAATACCAGGTCAATGCGTGGAGTGGACAGAGCAAGCTCTATTTCCATCTCCCTGTTCTAAAAATCCATTTAATATATGGTCCCCAGATAGGGGACGTATCAGATATTAAACTGATAAGAACAGATACTACACTTGATCTTAGCCAAAAGGCCGAGAAGCGATAACCCGAACGGGCCGCGCGTTGCCCGAGCCTGCCCGATACTGCTGTTCAGCCCTTGCAGCGATTCAGCCTACTTCTAGGCAATTCCATGGGGCCCTGCAGGCTCACACACTCACAGCTACACGGGAGGTGAATAAAGGCCGGAGAGGAAGCCAGACAGGATTTGCTTCTTTTGCTTGCACCACAATGCAGTGCTGAAAGAGGAGGAATCTACATAAAAACGCCTTCCTGGCAACGCCCAAATGCCCTGCTGCCATGCAGATAAACACTGGCAGCGGCAGCAAGTGCATGCCCACAGCCACCCCTTGTTCCTTCACACCTTGTATCAGCTGTAATCCAGTCCAGTCCAGTGCTGCCTGCTGAGCAGCACTGACCAACACTGCCTGGGCCCAGGCTTTTATCTCTGAGGCCCCATTATGATGTCAGAAAGCTGGCTCTGGAATCCTGAGGGCTCCACTATGACACGTGCAAAGTTCCGTCTGAACTTTATATAAGACGGTGAGGCTCAGTCAGTCACTCAGTGTTGCCTGAGAGGGCAACACTGCAACAGCCGGCCGCCAGGCTGTCTTTTTTTTGCACAGCTAGTTGCCTCCAGGAGGCCACAAGAGGGAGACAAGGGACTGCAAAATGGAAAATAGGCATCCACCAACTTTACAGACAACTTCTCCTTGCTCCTACAACCTCCATCCTTGCACAGTTTGTTATTCTTCTAGGTAACATAGTAACAAATCCAAATTGCTGCTCTCTTTGTAGGCAAGCAAGGCTTTGTTGCAACTGCAATTCTTACTTCTTCTTGAAATGTAGGGACGACAGTACATTCCATCACACCCATCTAGTGTACACAGGTAGGTCCATTGTGGCGGGCAGGCGAGCGGGCGGGCTGCTTTATTGGCTGTTTGCTGTTCCCCTACTCCACTCCACTATTTGACTGTTGTGCTGCATCAATCAATCAATCAATCAATCAATCAATCAATCAATCAATCAATCAATCAATCAGTGGCTGGCTCAGGTGCAGCTCTTTAACTTACCTAAAAGGGAGGGCGGAGAGAAGACAAGGAAGGTGAATGAGGTGTTCCAATGTGAAATGCCGGAAACACAGAAACACAGACGACACACAACAAGAGGTGGCAATCTATTCATTAATTGCATTTAATCAATGAGCTCATTATCACTCATGCATTGTCCAACAGGTGTTGAAATAATGGGATTAAAAGGGGAGATCCCTTCAGAAAGACAGAAACAATAGCAAAGACAAAAAACACTTTTGGAATCTGCTTTTAGTCAACACATAAGGAAAGGGTGCACCGGTCCTGGAAATACTGCAATACCAGGTCAATGCGTGGAGTGGACAGAGCAAGCTCTATTTCCATCTCCCTGTTCTAAAAATCCATTTAATATATGGTCCCCAGATAGGGGACGTATCAGATATTAAACTGATAAGAACAGATACTACACTTGATCTTAGCCAAAAGGCCGAGAAGCGATAACCCGAACGGGCCGCGCGTTGCCCGAGCCTGCCCGATACTGCTGTTCAGCCCTTGCAGCGATTCAGCCTACTTCTAGGCAATTCCATGGGGCCCTGCAGGCTCACACACTCACAGCTACACGGGAGGTGAATAAAGGCCGGAGAGGAAGCCAGACAGGATTTGCTTCTTTTGCTTGCACCACAATGCAGTGCTGAAAGAGGAGGAATCTACATAAAAACGCCTTCCTGGCAACGCCCAAATGCCCTGCTGCCATGCAGATAAACACTGGCAGCGGCAGCAAGTGCATGCCCACAGCCACCCCTTGTTCCTTCACACCTTGTATCAGCTGTAATCCAGTCCAGTCCAGTGCTGCCTGCTGAGCAGCACTGACCAACACTGCCTGGGCCCAGGCTTTTATCTCTGAGGCCCCATTATGATGTCAGAAAGCTGGCTCTGGAATCCTGAGGGCTCCACTATGACACGTGCAAAGTTCCGTCTGAACTTTATATAAGACGGTGAGGCTCAGTCAGTCACTCAGTGTTGCCTGAGAGGGCAACACTGCAACAGCCGGCCGCCAGGCTGTCTTTTTTTTGCACAGCTAGTTGCCTCCAGGAGGCCACAAGAGGGAGACAAGGGACTGCAAAATGGAAAATAGGCATCCACCAACTTTACAGACAACTTCTCCTTGCTCCTACAACCTCCATCCTTGCACAGTTTGTTATTCTTCTAGGTAACATAGTAACAAATCCAAATTGCTGCTCTCTTTGTAGGCAAGCAAGGCTTTGTTGCAACTGCAATTCTTACTTCTTCTTGAAATGTAGGGACGACAGTACATTCCATCACATCCATCTAGTGTACACAGGTAGGTCCATTGTGGCGGGCAGGCGAGCGGGCGGGCTGCTTTATTGGCTGTTTGCTGTTCCCCTACTCCACTCCACTATTTGACTGTTGTGCTGCATCAATCAATCAATCAATCAATCAATCAATCAATCAATCAATCAATCAATCAATCAATCAGTGGCTGGCTCAGGTGCAGCTCTTTAACTTACCTAAAAGGGAGGGCGGAGAGAAGACAAGGAAGGTGAATGAGGTGTTCCAATGTGAAATGCCGGAAACACAGAAACACAGACGACACACAACAAGAGGTGGCAATCTATTCATTAATTGCATTTAATCAATGAGCTCATTATCACTCATGCATTGTCCAACAGGTGTTGAAATAATGGGATTAAAAGGGGAGATCCCTTCAGAAAGACAGAAACAATAGCAAAGACAAAAAACACTTTTGGAATCTGCTTTTAGTCAACACATAAGGAAAGGGTGCACCGGTCCTGGAAATACTGCAATACCAGGTCAATGCGTGGAGTGGACAGAGCAAGCTCTATTTCCATCTCCCTGTTCTAAAAATCCATTTAATATATGGTCCCCAGATAGGGGACGTATCAGATATTAAACTGATAAGAACAGATACTACACTTGATCTTAGCCAAAAGGCCGAGAAGCGATAACCCGAACGGGCCGCGCGTTGCCCGAGCCTGCCCGATACTGCTGTTCATCCCTTGCAGCGATTCAGCCTACTTCTAGGCAATTCCATGGGGCCCTGCAGGCTCACACACTCACAGCTACACGGGAGGTGAATAAAGGCCGGAGAGGAAGCCAGACAGGATTTGCTTCTTTTGCTTGCACCACAATGCAGTGCTGAAAGAGGAGGAATCTACATAAAAACGCCTTCCTGGCAACGCCCAAATGCCCTGCTGCCATGCAGATAAACACTGGCAGCGGCAGCAAGTGCATGCCCACAGCCACCCCTTGTTCCTTCACACCTTGTATCAGCTGTAATCCAGTCCAGTCCAGTGCTGCCTGCTGAGCAGCACTGACCAACACTGCCTGGGCCCAGGCTTTTATCTCTGAGGCCCCATTATGATGTCAGAAAGCTGGCTCTGGAATCCTGAGGGCTCCACTATGACACGTGCAAAGTTCCGTCTGAACTTTATATAAGACGGTGAGGCTCAGTCAGTCACTCAGTGTTGCCTGAGAGGGCAACACTGCAACAGCCGGCCGCCAGGCTGTCTTTTTTTTGCACAGCTAGTTGCCTCCAGGAGGCCACAAGAGGGAGACAAGGGACTGCAAAATGGAAAATAGGCATCCACCAACTTTACAGACAACTTCTCCTTGCTCCTACAACCTCCATCCTTGCACAGTTTGTTATTCTTCTAGGTAACATAGTAACAAATCCAAATTGCTGCTCTCTTTGTAGGCAAGCAAGGCTTTGTTGCAACTGCAATTCTTACTTCTTCTTGAAATGTAGGGACGACAGTACATTCCATCACACCCATCTAGTGTACACAGGTAGGTCCATTGTGGCGGGCAGGCGAGCGGGCGGGCTGCTTTATTGGCTGTTTGCTGTTCCCCTACTCCACTCCACTATTTGACTGTTGTGCTGCATCAATCAATCAATCAATCAATCAATCAATCAATCAATCAATCAATCAATCAATCAATCAGTGGCTGGCTCAGGTGCAGCTCTTTAACTTACCTAAAAGGGAGGGCGGAGAGAAGACAAGGAAGGTGAATGAGGTGTTCCAATGTGAAATGCCGGAAACACAGAAACACAGACGACACACAACAAGAGGTGGCAATCTATTCATTAATTGCATTTAATCAATGAGCTCATTATCACTCATGCATTGTCCAACAGGTGTTGAAATAATGGGATTAAAAGGGGAGATCCCTTCAGAAAGACAGAAACAATAGCAAAGACAAAAAACACTTTTGGAATCTGCTTTTAGTCAACACATAAGGAAAGGGTGCACCGGTCCTGGAAATACTGCAATACCAGGTCAATGCGTGGAGTGGACAGAGCAAGCTCTATTTCCATCTCCCTGTTCTAAAAATCCATTTAATATATGGTCCCCAGATAGGGGACGTATCAGATATTAAACTGATAAGAACAGATACTACACTTGATCTTAGCCAAAAGGCCGAGAAGCGATAACCCGAACGGGCCGCGCGTTGCCCGAGCCTGCCCGATACTGCTGTTCAGCCCTTGCAGCGATTCAGCCTACTTCTAGGCAATTCCATGGGGCCCTGCAGGCTCACACACTCACAGCTACACGGGAGGTGAATAAAGGCCGGAGAGGAAGCCAGACAGGATTTGCTTCTTTTGCTTGCACCACAATGCAGTGCTGAAAGAGGAGGAATCTACATAAAAACGCCTTCCTGGCAACGCCCAAATGCCCTGCTGCCATGCAGATAAACACTGGCAGCGGCAGCAAGTGCATGCCCACAGCCACCCCTTGTTCCTTCACACCTTGTATCAGCTGTAATCCAGTCCAGTCCAGTGCTGCCTGCTGAGCAGCACTGACCAACACTGCCTGGGCCCAGGCTTTTATCTCTGAGGCCCCATTATGATGTCAGAAAGCTGGCTCTGGAATCCTGAGGGCTCCACTATGACACGTGCAAAGTTCCGTCTGAACTTTATATAAGACGGTGAGGCTCAGTCAGTCACTCAGTGTTGCCTGAGAGGGCAACACTGCAACAGCCGGCCGCCAGGCTGTCTTTTTTTTGCACAGCTAGTTGCCTCCAGGAGGCCACAAGAGGGAGACAAGGGACTGCAAAATGGAAAATAGGCATCCACCAACTTTACAGACAACTTCTCCTTGCTCCTACAACCTCCATCCTTGCACAGTTTGTTATTCTTCTAGGTAACATAGTAACAAATCCAAATTGCTGCTCTCTTTGTAGGCAAGCAAGGCTTTGTTGCAACTGCAATTCTTACTTCTTCTTGAAATGTAGGGACGACAGTACATTCCATCACATCCATCTAGTGTACACAGGTAGGTCCATTGTGGCGGGCAGGCGAGCGGGCGGGCTGCTTTATTGGCTGTTTGCTGTTCCCCTACTCCACTCCACTATTTGACTGTTGTGCTGCATCAATCAATCAATCAATCAATCAATCAATCAATCAATCAATCAATCAATCAATCAGTGGCTGGCTCAGGTGCAGCTCTTTAACTTACCTAAAAGGGAGGGCGGAGAGAAGACAAGGAAGGTGAATGAGGTGTTCCAATGTGAAATGCCGGAAACACAGACGACACACAACAAGAGGTGGCAATCTATTCATTAATTGCATTTAATCAATGAGCTCATTATCACTCATGCATTGTCCAACAGGTGTTGAAATAATGGGATTAAAAGGGGAGATCCCTTCAGAAAGACAGAAACAATAGCAAAGACAAAAAACACTTTTGGAATCTGCTTTTAGTCAACACATAAGGAAAGGGTGCACCGGTCCTGGAAATACTGCAATACCAGGTCAATGCGTGGAGTGGACAGAGCAAGCTCTATTTCCATCTCCCTGTTCTAAAAATCCATTTAATATATGGTCCCCAGATAGGGGACGTATCAGATATTAAACTGATAAGAACAGATACTACACTTGATCTTAGCCAAAAGGCCGAGAAGCGATAACCCGAACGGGCCGCGCGTTGCCCGAGCCTGCCCGATACTGCTGTTCAGCCCTTGCAGCGATTCAGCCTACTTCTAGGCAATTCCATGGGGCCCTGCAGGCTCACACACTCACAGCTACACGGGAGGTGAATAAAGGCCGGAGAGGAAGCCAGACAGGATTTGCTTCTTTTGCTTGCACCACAATGCAGTGCTGAAAGAGGAGGAATCTACATAAAAACGCCTTCCTGGCAACGCCCAAATGCCCTGCTGCCATGCAGATAAACACTGGCAGCGGCAGCAAGTGCATGCCCACAGCCACCCCTTGTTCCTTCACACCTTGTATCAGCTGTAATCCAGTCCAGTCCAGTGCTGCCTGCTGAGCAGCACTGACCAACACTGCCTGGGCCCAGGCTTTTATCTCTGAGGCCCCATTATGATGTCAGAAAGCTGGCTCTGGAATCCTGAGGGCTCCACTATGACACGTGCAAAGTTCCGTCTGAACTTTATATAAGACGGTGAGGCTCAGTCAGTCACTCAGTGTTGCCTGAGAGGGCAACACTGCAACAGCCGGCCGCCAGGCTGTCTTTTTTTTGCACAGCTAGTTGCCTCCAGGAGGCCACAAGAGGGAGACAAGGGACTGCAAAATGGAAAATAGGCATCCACCAACTTTACAGACAACTTCTCCTTGCTCCTACAACCTCCATCCTTGCACAGTTTGTTATTCTTCTAGGTAACATAGTAACAAATCCAAATTGCTGCTCTCTTTGTAGGCAAGCAAGGCTTTGTTGCAACTGCAATTCTTACTTCTTCTTGAAATGTAGGGACGACAGTACATTCCATCACATCCATCTAGTGTACACAGGTAGGTCCATTGTGGCGGGCAGGCGAGCGGGCGGGCTGCTTTATTGGCTGTTTGCTGTTCCCCTACTCCACTCCACTATTTGACTGTTGTGCTGCATCAATCAATCAATCAATCAATCAATCAATCAATCAATCAATCAATCAATCAATCAGTGGCTGGCTCAGGTGCAGCTCTTTAACTTACCTAAAAGGGAGGGCGGAGAGAAGACAAGGAAGGTGAATGAGGTGTTCCAATGTGAAATGCCGGAAACACAGAAACACAGACGACACACAACAAGAGGTGGCAATCTATTCATTAATTGCATTTAATCAATGAGCTCATTATCACTCATGCATTGTCCAACAGGTGTTGAAATAATGGGATTAAAAGGGGAGATCCCTTCAGAAAGACAGAAACAATAGCAAAGACAAAAAACACTTTTGGAATCTGCTTTTAGTCAACACATAAGGAAAGGGTGCACCGGTCCTGGAAATACTGCAATACCAGGTCAATGCGTGGAGTGGACAGAGCAAGCTCTATTTCCATCTCCCTGTTCTAAAAATCCATTTAATATATGGTCCCCAGATAGGGGACGTATCAGATATTAAACTGATAAGAACAGATACTACACTTGATCTTAGCCAAAAGGCCGAGAAGCGATAACCCGAACGGGCCGCGCGTTGCCCGAGCCTGCCCGATACTGCTGTTCAGCCCTTGCAGCGATTCAGCCTACTTCTAGGCAATTCCATGGGGCCCTGCAGGCTCACACACTCACAGCTACACGGGAGGTGAATAAAGGCCGGAGAGGAAGCCAGACAGGATTTGCTTCTTTTGCTTGCACCACAATGCAGTGCTGAAAGAGGAGGAATCTACATAAAAACGCCTTCCTGGCAACGCCCAAATGCCCTGCTGCCATGCAGATAAACACTGGCAGCGGCAGCAAGTGCATGCCCACAGCCACCCCTTGTTCCTTCACACCTTGTATCAGCTGTAATCCAGTCCAGTCCAGTGCTGCCTGCTGAGCAGCACTGACCAACACTGCCTGGGCCCAGGCTTTTATCTCTGAGGCCCCATTATGATGTCAGAAAGCTGGCTCTGGAATCCTGAGGGCTCCACTATGACACGTGCAAAGTTCCGTCTGAACTTTATATAAGACGGTGAGGCTCAGTCAGTCACTCAGTGTTGCCTGAGAGGGCAACACTGCAACAGCCGGCCGCCAGGCTGTCTTTTTTTTGCACAGCTAGTTGCCTCCAGGAGGCCACAAGAGGGAGACAAGGGACTGCAAAATGGAAAATAGGCATCCACCAACTTTACAGACAACTTCTCCTTGCTCCTACAACCTCCATCCTTGCACAGTTTGTTATTCTTCTAGGTAACATAGTAACAAATCCAAATTGCTGCTCTCTTTGTAGGCAAGCAAGGCTTTGTTGCAACTGCAATTCTTACTTCTTCTTGAAATGTAGGGACGACAGTACATTCCATCACATCCATCTAGTGTACACAGGTAGGTCCATTGTGGCGGGCAGGCGAGCGGGCGGGCTGCTTTATTGGCTGTTTGCTGTTCCCCTACTCCACTCCACTATTTGACTGTTGTGCTGCATCAATCAATCAATCAATCAATCAATCAATCAATCAATCAATCAATCAATCAGTGGCTGGCTCAGGTGCAGCTCTTTAACTTACCTAAAAGGGAGGGCGGAGAGAAGACAAGGAAGGTGAATGAGGTGTTCCAATGTGAAATGCCGGAAACACAGAAACACAGACGACACACAACAAGAGGTGGCAATCTATTCATTAATTGCATTTAATCAATGAGCTCATTATCACTCATGCATTGTCCAACAGGTGTTGAAATAATGGGATTAAAAGGGGAGATCCCTTCAGAAAGACAGAAACAATAGCAAAGACAAAAAACACTTTTGGAATCTGCTTTTAGTCAACACATAAGGAAAGGGTGCACCGGTCCTGGAAATACTGCAATACCAGGTCAATGCGTGGAGTGGACAGAGCAAGCTCTATTTCCATCTCCCTGTTCTAAAAATCCATTTAATATATGGTCCCCAGATAGGGGACGTATCAGATATTAAACTGATAAGAACAGATACTACACTTGATCTTAGCCAAAAGGCCGAGAAGCGATAACCCGAACGGGCCGCGCGTTGCCCGAGCCTGCCCGATACTGCTGTTCAGCCCTTGCAGCGATTCAGCCTACTTCTAGGCAATTCCATGGGGCCCTGCAGGCTCACACACTCACAGCTACACGGGAGGTGAATAAAGGCCGGAGAGGAAGCCAGACAGGATTTGCTTCTTTTGCTTGCACCACAATGCAGTGCTGAAAGAGGAGGAATCTACATAAAAACGCCTTCCTGGCAACGCCCAAATGCCCTGCTGCCATGCAGATAAACACTGGCAGCGGCAGCAAGTGCATGCCCACAGCCACCCCTTGTTCCTTCACACCTTGTATCAGCTGTAATCCAGTCCAGTCCAGTGCTGCCTGCTGAGCAGCACTGACCAACACTGCCTGGGCCCAGGCTTTTATCTCTGAGGCCCCATTATGATGTCAGAAAGCTGGCTCTGGAATCCTGAGGGCTCCACTATGACACGTGCAAAGTTCCGTCTGAACTTTATATAAGACGGTGAGGCTCAGTCAGTCACTCAGTGTTGCCTGAGAGGGCAACACTGCAACAGCCGGCCGCCAGGCTGTCTTTTTTTTGCACAGCTAGTTGCCTCCAGGAGGCCACAAGAGGGAGACAAGGGACTGCAAAATGGAAAATAGGCATCCACCAACTTTACAGACAACTTCTCCTTGCTCCTACAACCTCCATCCTTGCACAGTTTGTTATTCTTCTAGGTAACATAGTAACAAATCCAAATTGCTGCTCTCTTTGTAGGCAAGCAAGGCTTTGTTGCAACTGCAATTCTTACTTCTTCTTGAAATGTAGGGACGACAGTACATTCCATCACATCCATCTAGTGTACACAGGTAGGTCCATTGTGGCGGGCAGGCGAGCGGGCGGGCTGCTTTATTGGCTGTTTGCTGTTCCCCTACTCCACTCCACTATTTGACTGTTGTGCTGCATCAATCAATCAATCAATCAATCAATCAATCAATCAATCAATCAATCAATCAATCAATCAGTGGCTGGCTCAGGTGCAGCTCTTTAACTTACCTAAAAGGGAGGGCGGAGAGAAGACAAGGAAGGTGAATGAGGTGTTCCAATGTGAAATGCCGGAAACACAGAAACACAGACGACACACAACAAGAGGTGGCAATCTATTCATTAATTGCATTTAATCAATGAGCTCATTATCACTCATGCATTGTCCAACAGGTGTTGAAATAATGGGATTAAAAGGGGAGATCCCTTCAGAAAGACAGAAACAATAGCAAAGACAAAAAACACTTTTGGAATCTGCTTTTAGTCAACACATAAGGAAAGGGTGCACCGGTCCTGGAAATACTGCAATACCAGGTCAATGCGTGGAGTGGACAGAGCAAGCTCTATTTCCATCTCCCTGTTCTAAAAATCCATTTAATATATGGTCCCCAGATAGGGGACGTATCAGATATTAAACTGATAAGAACAGATACTACACTTGATCTTAGCCAAAAGGCCGAGAAGCGATAACCCGAACGGGCCGCGCGTTGCCCGAGCCTGCCCGATACTGCTGTTCAGCCCTTGCAGCGATTCAGCCTACTTCTAGGCAATTCCATGGGGCCCTGCAGGCTCACACACTCACAGCTACACGGGAGGTGAATAAAGGCCGGAGAGGAAGCCAGACAGGATTTGCTTCTTTTGCTTGCACCACAATGCAGTGCTGAAAGAGGAGGAATCTACATAAAAACGCCTTCCTGGCAACGCCCAAATGCCCTGCTGCCATGCAGATAAACACTGGCAGCGGCAGCAAGTGCATGCCCACAGCCACCCCTTGTTCCTTCACACCTTGTATCAGCTGTAATCCAGTCCAGTCCAGTGCTGCCTGCTGAGCAGCACTGACCAACACTGCCTGGGCCCAGGCTTTTATCTCTGAGGCCCCATTATGATGTCAGAAAGCTGGCTCTGGAATCCTGAGGGCTCCACTATGACACGTGCAAAGTTCCGTCTGAACTTTATATAAGACGGTGAGGCTCAGTCAGTCACTCAGTGTTGCCTGAGAGGGCAACACTGCAACAGCCGGCCGCCAGGCTGTCTTTTTTTTGCACAGCTAGTTGCCTCCAGGAGGCCACAAGAGGGAGACAAGGGACTGCAAAATGGAAAATAGGCATCCACCAACTTTACAGACAACTTCTCCTTGCTCCTACAACCTCCATCCTTGCACAGTTTGTTATTCTTCTAGGTAACATAGTAACAAATCCAAATTGCTGCTCTCTTTGTAGGCAAGCAAGGCTTTGTTGCAACTGCAATTCTTACTTCTTCTTGAAATGTAGGGACGACAGTACATTCCATCACATCCATCTAGTGTACACAGGTAGGTCCATTGTGGCGGGCAGGCGAGCGGGCGGGCTGCTTTATTGGCTGTTTGCTGTTCCCCTACTCCACTCCACTATTTGACTGTTGTGCTGCATCAATCAATCAATCAATCAATCAATCAATCAATCAATCAATCAATCAATCAATCAGTGGCTGGCTCAGGTGCAGCTCTTTAACTTACCTAAAAGGGAGGGCGGAGAGAAGACAAGGAAGGTGAATGAGGTGTTCCAATGTGAAATGCCGGAAACACAGAAACACAGACGACACACAACAAGAGGTGGCAATCTATTCATTAATTGCATTTAATCAATGAGCTCATTATCACTCATGCATTGTCCAACAGGTGTTGAAATAATGGGATTAAAAGGGGAGATCCCTTCAGAAAGACAGAAACAATAGCAAAGACAAAAAACACTTTTGGAATCTGCTTTTAGTCAACACATAAGGAAAGGGTGCACCGGTCCTGGAAATACTGCAATACCAGGTCAATGCGTGGAGTGGACAGAGCAAGCTCTATTTCCATCTCCCTGTTCTAAAAATCCATTTAATATATGGTCCCCAGATAGGGGACGTATCAGATATTAAACTGATAAGAACAGATACTACACTTGATCTTAGCCAAAAGGCCGAGAAGCGATAACCCGAACGGGCCGCGCGTTGCCCGAGCCTGCCCGATACTGCTGTTCAGCCCTTGCAGCGATTCAGCCTACTTCTAGGCAATTCCATGGGGCCCTGCAGGCTCACACACTCACAGCTACACGGGAGGTGAATAAAGGCCGGAGAGGAAGCCAGACAGGATTTGCTTCTTTTGCTTGCACCACAATGCAGTGCTGAAAGAGGAGGAATCTACATAAAAACGCCTTCCTGGCAACGCCCAAATGCCCTGCTGCCATGCAGATAAACACTGGCAGCGGCAGCAAGTGCATGCCCACAGCCACCCCTTGTTCCTTCACACCTTGTATCAGCTGTAATCCAGTCCAGTCCAGTGCTGCCTGCTGAGCAGCACTGACCAACACTGCCTGGGCCCAGGCTTTTATCTCTGAGGCCCCATTATGATGTCAGAAAGCTGGCTCTGGAATCCTGAGGGCTCCACTATGACACGTGCAAAGTTCCGTCTGAACTTTATATAAGACGGTGAGGCTCAGTCAGTCACTCAGTGTTGCCTGAGAGGGCAACACTGCAACAGCCGGCCGCCAGGCTGTCTTTTTTTTGCACAGCTAGTTGCCTCCAGGAGGCCACAAGAGGGAGACAAGGGACTGCAAAATGGAAAATAGGCATCCACCAACTTTACAGACAACTTCTCCTTGCTCCTACAACCTCCATCCTTGCACAGTTTGTTATTCTTCTAGGTAACATAGTAACAAATCCAAATTGCTGCTCTCTTTGTAGGCAAGCAAGGCTTTGTTGCAACTGCAATTCTTACTTCTTCTTGAAATGTAGGGACGACAGTACATTCCATCACATCCATCTAGTGTACACAGGTAGGTCCATTGTGGCGGGCAGGCGAGCGGGCGGGCTGCTTTATTGGCTGTTTGCTGTTCCCCTACTCCACTCCACTATTTGACTGTTGTGCTGCAATCAATCAATCAATCAATCAATCAATCAATCAATCAATCAATCAATCAATCAATCAATCAGTGGCTGGCTCAGGTGCAGCTCTTTAACTTACCTAAAAGGGAGGGCGGAGAGAAGACAAGGAAGGTGAATGAGGTGTTCCAATGTGAAATGCCGGAAACACAGAAACACAGACGACACACAACAAGAGGTGGCAATCTATTCATTAATTGCATTTAATCAATGAGCTCATTATCACTCATGCATTGTCCAACAGGTGTTGAAATAATGGGATTAAAAGGGGAGATCCCTTCAGAAAGACAGAAACAATAGCAAAGACAAAAAACACTTTTGGAATCTGCTTTTAGTCAACACATAAGGAAAGGGTGCACCGGTCCTGGAAATACTGCAATACCAGGTCAATGCGTGGAGTGGACAGAGCAAGCTCTATTTCCATCTCCCTGTTCTAAAAATCCATTTAATATATGGTCCCCAGATAGGGGACGTATCAGATATTAAACTGATAAGAACAGATACTACACTTGATCTTAGCCAAAAGGCCGAGAAGCGATAACCCGAACGGGCCGCGCGTTGCCCGAGCCTGCCCGATACTGCTATTCAGCCCTTGCAGCGATTCAGCCTACTTCTAGGCAATTCCATGGGGCCCTGCAGGCTCACACACTCACAGCTACACGGGAGGTGAATAAAGGCCGGAGAGGAAGCCAGACAGGATTTGCTTCTTTTGCTTGCACCACAATGCAGTGCTGAAAGAGGAGGAATCTACATAAAAACGCCTTCCTGGCAACGCCCAAATGCCCTGCTGCCATGCAGATAAACACTGGCAGCGGCAGCAAGTGCATGCCCACAGCCACCCCTTGTTCCTTCACACCTTGTATCAGCTGTAATCCAGTCCAGTCCAGTGCTGCCTGCTGAGCAGCACTGACCAACACTGCCTGGGCCCAGGCTTTTATCTCTGAGGCCCCATTATGATGTCAGAAAGCTGGCTCTGGAATCCTGAGGGCTCCACTATGACACGTGCAAAGTTCCGTCTGAACTTTATATAAGACGGTGAGGCTCAGTCAGTCACTCAGTGTTGCCTGAGAGGGCAACACTGCAACAGCCGGCCGCCAGGCTGTCTTTTTTTTGCACAGCTAGTTGCCTCCAGGAGGCCACAAGAGGGAGACAAGGGACTGCAAAATGGAAAATAGGCATCCACCAACTTTACAGACAACTTCTCCTTGCTCCTACAACCTCCATCCTTGCACAGTTTGTTATTCTTCTAGGTAACATAGTAACAAATCCAAATTGCTGCTCTCTTTGTAGGCAAGCAAGGCTTTGTTGCAACTGCAATTCTTACTTCTTCTTGAAATGTAGGGACGACAGTACATTCCATCACATCCATCTAGTGTACTCAGGTAGGTCCATTGTGGCGGGCAGGCGAGCGGGCGGGCTGCTTTATTGGCTGTTTGCTGTTCCCCTACTCCACTCCACTATTTGACTGTTGTGCTGCATCAATCAATCAATCAATCAATCAATCAATCAATCAATCAATCAGTGGCTGGCTCAGGTGCAGCTCTTTAACTTACCTAAAAGGGAGGGCGGAGAGAAGACAAGGAAGGTGAATGAGGTGTTCCAATGTGAAATGCCGGAAACACAGAAACACAGACGACACACAACAAGAGGTGGCAATCTATTCATTAATTGCATTTAATCAATGAGCTCATTATCACTCATGCATTGTCCAACAGGTGTTGAAATAATGGGATTAAAAGGGGAGATCCCTTCAGAAAGACAGAAACAATAGCAAAGACAAAAAACACTTTTGGAATCTGCTTTTAGTCAACACATAAGGAAAGGGTGCACCGGTCCTGGAAATACTGCAATACCAGGTCAATGCGTGGAGTGGACAGAGCAAGCTCTATTTCCATCTCCCTGTTCTAAAAATCCATTTAATATATGGTCCCCAGATAGGGGACGTATCAGATATTAAACTGATAAGAACAGATACTACACTTGATCTTAGCCAAAAGGCCGAGAAGCGATAACCCGAACGGGCCGCGCGTTGCCCGAGCCTGCCCGATACTGCTGTTCAGCCCTTGCAGCGATTCAGCCTACTTCTAGGCAATTCCATGGGGCCCTGCAGGCTCACACACTCACAGCTACACGGGAGGTGAATAAAGGCCGGAGAGGAAGCCAGACAGGATTTGCTTCTTTTGCTTGCACCACAATGCAGTGCTGAAAGAGGAGGAATCTACATAAAAACGCCTTCCTGGCAACTCCCAAATGCCCTGCTGCCATGCAGATAAACACTGGCAGCGGCAGCAAGTGCATGCCCACAGCCACCCCTTGTTCCTTCACACCTTGTATCAGCTGTAATCCAGTCCAGTCCAGTGCTGCCTGCTGAGCAGCACTGACCAACACTGCCTGGGCCCAGGCTTTTATCTCTGAGGCCCCATTATGATGTCAGAAAGCTGGCTCTGGAATCCTGAGGGCTCCACTATGACACGTGCAAAGTTCCGTCTGAACTTTATATAAGACGGTGAGGCTCAGTCAGTCACTCAGTGTTGCCTGAGAGGGCAACACTGCAACAGCCGGCCGCCAGGCTGTCTTTTTTTTGCACAGCTAGTTGCCTCCAGGAGGCCACAAGAGGGAGACAAGGGACTGCAAAATGGAAAATAGGCATCCACCAACTTTACAGACAACTTCTCCTTGCTCCTACAACCTCCATCCTTGCACAGTTTGTTATTCTTCTAGGTAACATAGTAACAAATCCAAATTGCTGCTCTCTTTGTAGGCAAGCAAGGCTTTGTTGCAACTGCAATTCTTACTTCTTCTTGAAATGTAGGGACGACAGTACATTCCATCACATCCATCTAGTGTACACAGGTAGGTCCATTGTGGCGGGCAGGCGAGCGGGCGGGCTGCTTTATTGGCTGTTTGCTGTTCCCCTACTCCACTC
Organism: Rhinoderma darwinii; assembly: GCF_050947455.1. Taxonomy (NCBI): domain Eukaryota; kingdom Metazoa; phylum Chordata; class Amphibia; order Anura; family Rhinodermatidae; genus Rhinoderma; species Rhinoderma darwinii. The sequence goes on from NW_027464079.1 coordinate 201,973, forward strand.
CACTATTTGACTGTTGTGCTGCATCAATCAATCAATCAATCAATCAATCAATCAATCAATCAATCAATCAATCAATCAATCAGTGGCTGGCTCAGGTGCAGCTCTTTAACTTACCTAAAAGGGAGGGCGGAGAGAAGACAAGGAAGGTGAATGAGGTGTTCCAATGTGAAATGCCGGAAACACAGAAACACAGACGACACACAACAAGAGGTGGCAATCTATTCATTAATTGCATTTAATCAATGAGCTCATTATCACTCATGCATTGTCCAACAGGTGTTGAAATAATGGGATTAAAAGGGGAGATCCCTTCAGAAAGACAGAAACAATAGCAAAGACAAAAAACACTTTTGGAATCTGCTTTTAGTCAACACATAAGGAAAGGGTGCACCGGTCCTGGAAATACTGCAATACCAGGTCAATGCGTGGAGTGGACAGAGCAAGCTCTATTTCCATCTCCCTGTTCTAAAAATCCATTTAATATATGGTCCCCAGATAGGGGACGTATCAGATATTAAACTGATAAGAACAGATACTACACTTGATCTTAGCCAAAAGGCCGAGAAGCGATAACCCGAACGGGCCGCGCGTTGCCCGAGCCTGCCCGATACTGCTGTTCAGCCCTTGCAGCGATTCAGCCTACTTCTAGGCAATTCCATGGGGCCCTGCAGGCTCACACACTCACAGCTACACGGGAGGTGAATAAAGGCCGGAGAGGAAGCCAGACAGGATTTGCTTCTTTTGCTTGCACCACAATGCAGTGCTGAAAGAGGAGGAATCTACATAAAAACGCCTTCCTGGCAACGCCCAAATGCCCTGCTGCCATGCAGATAAACACTGGCAGCGGCAGCAAGTGCATGCCCACAGCCACCCCTTGTTCCTTCACACCTTGTATCAGCTGTAATCCAGTCCAGTCCAGTGCTGCCTGCTGAGCAGCACTGACCAACACTGCCTGGGCCCAGGCTTTTATCTCTGAGGCCCCATTATGATGTCAGAAAGCTGGCTCTGGAATCCTGAGGGCTCCACTATGACACGTGCAAAGTTCCGTCTGAACTTTATATAAGACGGTGAGGCTCAGTCAGTCACTCAGTGTTGCCTGAGAGGGCAACACTGCAACAGCCGGCCGCCAGGCTGTCTTTTTTTTGCACAGCTAGTTGCCTCCAGGAGGCCACAAGAGGGAGACAAGGGACTGCAAAATGGAAAATAGGCATCCACCAACTTTACAGACAACTTCTCCTTGCTCCTACAACCTCCATCCTTGCACAGTTTGTTATTCTTCTAGGTAACATAGTAACAAATCCAAATTGCTGCTCTCTTTGTAGGCAAGCAAGGCTTTGTTGCAACTGCAATTCTTACTTCTTCTTGAAATGTAGGGACGACAGTACATTCCATCACATCCATCTAGTGTACACAGGTAGGTCCATTGTGGCGGGCAGGCGAGCGGGCGGGCTGCTTTATTGGCTGTTTGCTGTTCCCCTACTCCACTCCACTATTTGACTGTTGTGCTGCATCAATCAATCAATCAATCAATCAATCAATCAATCAATCAATCAATCAATCAGTGGCTGGCTCAGGTGCAGCTCTTTAACTTACCTAAAAGGGAGGGCGGAGAGAAGACAAGGAAGGTGAATGAGGTGTTCCAATGTGAAATGCCGGAAACACAGAAACACAGACGACACACAACAAGAGGTGGCAATCTATTCATTAATTGCATTTAATCAATGAGCTCATTATCACTCATGCATTGTCCAACAGGTGTTGAAATAATGGGATTAAAAGGGGAGATCCCTTCAGAAAGACAGAAACAATAGCAAAGACAAAAAACACTTTTGGAATCTGCTTTTAGTCAACACATAAGGAAAGGGTGCACCGGTCCTGGAAATACTGCAATACCAGGTCAATGCGTGGAGTGGACAGAGCAAGCTCTATTTCCATCTCCCTGTTCTAAAAATCCATTTAATATATGGTCCCCAGATAGGGGACGTATCAGATATTAAACTGATAAGAACAGATACTACACTTGATCTTAGCCAAAAGGCCGAGAAGCGATAACCCGAACGGGCCGCGCGTTGCCCGAGCCTGCCCGATACTGCTGTTCAGCCCTTGCAGCGATTCAGCCTACTTCTAGGCAATTCCATGGGGCCCTGCAGGCTCACACACTCACAGCTACACGGGAGGTGAATAAAGGCCGGAGAGGAAGCCAGACAGGATTTGCTTCTTTTGCTTGCACCACAATGCAGTGCTGAAAGAGGAGGAATCTACATAAAAACGCCTTCCTGGCAACGCCCAAATGCCCTGCTGCCATGCAGATAAACACTGGCAGCGGCAGCAAGTGCATGCCCACAGCCACCCCTTGTTCCTTCACACCTTGTATCAGCTGTAATCCAGTCCAGTCCAGTGCTGCCTGCTGAGCAGCACTGACCAACACTGCCTGGGCCCAGGCTTTTATCTCTGAGGCCCCATTATGATGTCAGAAAGCTGGCTCTGGAATCCTGAGGGCTCCACTATGACACGTGCAAAGTTCCGTCTGAACTTTATATAAGACGGTGAGGCTCAGTCAGTCACTCAGTGTTGCCTGAGAGGGCAACACTGCAACAGCCGGCCGCCAGGCTGTCTTTTTTTTGCACAGCTAGTTGCCTCCAGGAGGCCACAAGAGGGAGACAAGGGACTGCAAAATGGAAAATAGGCATCCACCAACTTTACAGACAACTTCTCCTTGCTCCTACAACCTCCATCCTTGCACAGTTTGTTATTCTTCTAGGTAACATAGTAACAAATCCAAATTGCTGCTCTCTTTGTAGGCAAGCAAGGCTTTGTTGCAACTGCAATTCTTACTTCTTCTTGAAATGTAGGGACGACAGTACATTCCATCACATCCATCTAGTGTACACAGGTAGGTCCATTGTGGCGGGCAGGCGAGCGGGCGGGCTGCTTTATTGGCTGTTTGCTGTTCCCCTACTCCACTCCACTATTTGACTGTTGTGCTGCATCAATCAATCAATCAATCAATCAATCAATCAATCAATCAATCAATCAATCAGTGGCTGGCTCAGGTGCAGCTCTTTAACTTACCTAAAAGGGAGGGCGGAGAGAAGACAAGGAAGGTGAATGAGGTGTTCCAATGTGAAATGCCGGAAACACAGAAACACAGACGACACACAACAAGAGGTGGCAATCTATTCATTAATTGCATTTAATCAATGAGCTCATTATCACTCATGCATTGTCCAACAGGTGTTGAAATAATGGGATTAAAAGGGGAGATCCCTTCAGAAAGACAGAAACAATAGCAAAGACAAAAAACACTTTTGGAATCTGCTTTTAGTCAACACATAAGGAAAGGGTGCACCGGTCCTGGAAATACTGCAATACCAGGTCAATGCGTGGAGTGGACAGAGCAAGCTCTATTTCCATCTCCCTGTTCTAAAAATCCATTTAATATATGGTCCCCAGATAGGGGACGTATCAGATATTAAACTGATAAGAACAGATACTACACTTGATCTTAGCCAAAAGGCCGAGAAGCGATAACCCGAACGGGCCGCGCGTTGCCCGAGCCTGCCCGATACTGCTGTTCAGCCCTTGCAGCGATTCAGCCTACTTCTAGGCAATTCCATGGGGCCCTGCAGGCTCACACACTCACAGCTACACGGGAGGTGAATAAAGGCCGGAGAGGAAGCCAGACAGGATTTGCTTCTTTTGCTTGCACCACAATGCAGTGCTGAAAGAGGAGGAATCTACATAAAAACGCCTTCCTGGCAACGCCCAAATGCCCTGCTGCCATGCAGATAAACACTGGCAGCGGCAGCAAGTGCATGCCCACAGCCACCCCTTGTTCCTTCACACCTTGTATCAGCTGTAATCCAGTCCAGTCCAGTGCTGCCTGCTGAGCAGCACTGACCAACACTGCCTGGGCCCAGGCTTTTATCTCTGAGGCCCCATTATGATGTCAGAAAGCTGGCTCTGGAATCCTGAGGGCTCCACTATGACACGTGCAAAGTTCCGTCTGAACTTTATATAAGACGGTGAGGCTCAGTCAGTCACTCAGTGTTGCCTGAGAGGGCAACACTGCAACAGCCGGCCGCCAGGCTGTCTTTTTTTTGCACAGCTAGTTGCCTCCAGGAGGCCACAAGAGGGAGACAAGGGACTGCAAAATGGAAAATAGGCATCCACCAACTTTACAGACAACTTCTCCTTGCTCCTACAACCTCCATCCTTGCACAGTTTGTTATTCTTCTAGGTAACATAGTAACAAATCCAAATTGCTGCTCTCTTTGTAGGCAAGCAAGGCTTTGTTGCAACTGCAATTCTTACTTCTTCTTGAAATGTAGGGACGACAGTACATTCCATCACATCCATCTAGTGTACACAGGTAGGTCCATTGTGGCGGGCAGGCGAGCGGGCGGGCTGCTTTATTGGCTGTTTGCTGTTCCCCTACTCCACTCCACTATTTGACTGTTGTGCTGCATCAATCAATCAATCAATCAATCAATCAATCAATCAATCAATCAATCAATCAATCAATCAATCAATCAGTGGCTGGCTCAGGTGCAGCTCTTTAACTTACCTAAAAGGGAGGGCGGAGAGAAGACAAGGAAGGTGAATGAGGTGTTCCAATGTGAAATGCCGGAAACACAGAAACACAGACGACACACAACAAGAGGTGGCAATCTATTCATTAATTGCATTTAATCAATGAGCTCATTATCACTCATGCATTGTCCAACAGGTGTTGAAATAATGGGATTAAAAGGGGAGATCCCTTCAGAAAGACAGAAACAATAGCAAAGACAAAAAACACTTTTGGAATCTGCTTTTAGTCAACACATAAGGAAAGGGTGCACCGGTCCTGGAAATACTGCAATACCAGGTCAATGCGTGGAGTGGACAGAGCAAGCTCTATTTCCATCTCCCTGTTCTAAAAATCCATTTAATATATGGTCCCCAGATAGGGGACGTATCAGATATTAAACTGATAAGAACAGATACTACACTTGATCTTAGCCAAAAGGCCGAGAAGCGATAACCCGAACGGGCCGCGCGTTGCCCGAGCCTGCCCGATACTGCTGTTCAGCCCTTGCAGCGATTCAGCCTACTTCTAGGCAATTCCATGGGGCCCTGCAGGCTCACACACTCACAGCTACACGGGAGGTGAATAAAGGCCGGAGAGGAAGCCAGACAGGATTTGCTTCTTTTGCTTGCACCACAATGCAGTGCTGAAAGAGGAGGAATCTACATAAAAACGCCTTCCTGGCAACGCCCAAATGCCCTGCTGCCATGCAGATAAACACTGGCAGCGGCAGCAAGTGCATGCCCACAGCCACCCCTTGTTCCTTCACACCTTGTATCAGCTGTAATCCAGTCCAGTCCAGTGCTGCCTGCTGAGCAGCACTGACCAACACTGCCTGGGCCCAGGCTTTTATCTCTGAGGCCCCATTATGATGTCAGAAAGCTGGCTCTGGAATCCTGAGGGCTCCACTATGACACGTGCAAAGTTCCGTCTGAACTTTATATAAGACGGTGAGGCTCAGTCAGTCACTCAGTGTTGCCTGAGAGGGCAACACTGCAACAGCCGGCCGCCAGGCTGTCTTTTTTTTGCACAGCTAGTTGCCTCCAGGAGGCCACAAGAGGGAGACAAGGGACTGCAAAATGGAAAATAGGCATCCACCAACTTTACAGACAACTTCTCCTTGCTCCTACAACCTCCATCCTTGCACAGTTTGTTATTCTTCTAGGTAACATAGTAACAAATCCAAATTGCTGCTCTCTTTGTAGGCAAGCAAGGCTTTGTTGCAACTGCAATTCTTACTTCTTCTTGAAATGTAGGGACGACAGTACATTCCATCACATCCATCTAGTGTACACAGGTAGGTCCATTGTGGCGGGCAGGCGAGCGGGCGGGCTGCTTTATTGGCTGTTTGCTGTTCCCCTACTCCACTCCACTATTTGACTGTTGTGCTGCATCAATCAATCAATCAATCAATCAATCAATCAATCAATCAATCAATCAATCAGTGGCTGGCTCAGGTGCAGCTCTTTAACTTACCTAAAAGGGAGGGCGGAGAGAAGACAAGGAAGGTGAATGAGGTGTTCCAATGTGAAATGCCGGAAACACAGAAACACAGACGACACACAACAAGAGGTGGCAATCTATTCATTAATTGCATTTAATCAATGAGCTCATTATCACTCATGCATTGTCCAACAGGTGTTGAAATAATGGGATTAAAAGGGGAGATCCCTTCAGAAAGACAGAAACAATAGCAAAGACAAAAAACACTTTTGGAATCTGCTTTTAGTCAACACATAAGGAAAGGGTGCACCGGTCCTGGAAATACTGCAATACCAGGTCAATGCGTGGAGTGGACAGAGCAAGCTCTATTTCCATCTCCCTGTTCTAAAAATCCATTTAATATATGGTCCCCAGATAGGGGACGTATCAGATATTAAACTGATAAGAACAGATACTACACTTGATCTTAGCCAAAAGGCCGAGAAGCGATAACCCGAACGGGCCGCGCGTTGCCCGAGCCTGCCCGATACTGCTGTTCAGCCCTTGCAGCGATTCAGCCTACTTCTAGGCAATTCCATGGGGCCCTGCAGGCTCACACACTCACAGCTACACGGGAGGTGAATAAAGGCCGGAGAGGAAGCCAGACAGGATTTGCTTCTTTTGCTTGCACCACAATGCAGTGCTGAAAGAGGAGGAATCTACATAAAAACGCCTTCCTGGCAACGCCCAAATGCCCTGCTGCCATGCAGATAAACACTGGCAGCGGCAGCAAGTGCATGCCCACAGCCACCCCTTGTTCCTTCACACCTTGTATCAGCTGTAATCCAGTCCAGTCCAGTGCTGCCTGCTGAGCAGCACTGACCAACACTGCCTGGGCCCAGGCTTTTATGTCTGAGGCCCCATTATGATGTCAGAAAGCTGGCTCTGGAATCCTGAGGGCTCCACTATGACACGTGCAAAGTTCCGTCTGAACTTTATATAAGACGGTGAGGCTCAGTCAGTCACTCAGTGTTGCCTGAGAGGGCAACACTGCAACAGCCGGCCGCCAGGCTGTCTTTTTTTTGCACAGCTAGTTGCCTCCAGGAGGCCACAAGAGGGAGACAAGGGACTGCAAAATGGAAAATAGGCATCCACCAACTTTACAGACAACTTCTCCTTGCTCCTACAACCTCCATCCTTGCACAGTTTGTTATTCTTCTAGGTAACATAGTAACAAATCCAAATTGCTGCTCTCTTTGTAGGCAAGCAAGGCTTTGTTGCAACTGCAATTCTTACTTCTTCTTGAAATGTAGGGACGACAGTACATTCCATCACATCCATCTAGTGTACACAGGTAGGTCCATTGTGGCGGGCAGGCGAGCGGGCGGGCTGCTTTATTGGCTGTTTGCTGTTCCCCTACTCCACTCCACTATTTGACTGTTGTGCTGCATCAATCAATCAATCAATCAATCAATCAATCAATCAATCAATCAATCAATCAATCAATCAATCAGTGGCTGGCTCAGGTGCAGCTCTTTAACTTACCTAAAAGGGAGGGCGGAGAGAAGACAAGGAAGGTGAATGAGGTGTTCCAATGTGAAATGCCGGAAACACAGAAACACAGACGACACACAACAAGAGGTGGCAATCTATTCATTAATTGCATTTAATCAATGAGCTCATTATCACTCATGCATTGTCCAACAGGTGTTGAAATAATGGGATTAAAAGGGGAGATCCCTTCAGAAAGACAGAAACAATAGCAAAGACAAAAAACACTTTTGGAATCTGCTTTTAGTCAACACATAAGGAAAGGGTGCACCGGTCCTGGAAATACTGCAATACCAGGTCAATGCGTGGAGTGGACAGAGCAAGCTCTATTTCCATCTCCCTGTTCTAAAAATCCATTTAATATATGGTCCCCAGATAGGGGACGTATCAGATATTAAACTGATAAGAACAGATACTACACTTGATCTTAGCCAAAAGGCCGAGAAGCGATAACCCGAACGGGCCGCGCGTTGCCCGAGCCTGCCCGATACTGCTGTTCAGCCCTTGCAGCGATTCAGCCTACTTCTAGGCAATTCCATGGGGCCCTGCAGGCTCACACACTCACAGCTACACGGGAGGTGAATAAAGGCCGGAGAGGAAGCCAGACAGGATTTGCTTCTTTTGCTTGCACCACAATGCAGTGCTGAAAGAGGAGGAATCTACATAAAAACGCCTTCCTGGCAACGCCCAAATGCCCTGCTGCCATGCAGATAAACACTGGCAGCGGCAGCAAGTGCATGCCCACAGCCACCCCTTGTTCCTTCACACCTTGTATCAGCTGTAATCCAGTCCAGTCCAGTGCTGCCTGCTGAGCAGCACTGACCAACACTGCCTGGGCCCAGGCTTTTATCTCTGAGGCCCCATTATGATGTCAGAAAGCTGGCTCTGGAATCCTGAGGGCTCCACTATGACACGTGCAAAGTTCCGTCTGAACTTTATATAAGACGGTGAGGCTCAGTCAGTCACTCAGTGTTGCCTGAGAGGGCAACACTGCAACAGCCGGCCGCCAGGCTGTCTTTTTTTTGCACAGCTAGTTGCCTCCAGGAGGCCACAAGAGGGAGACAAGGGACTGCAAAATGGAAAATAGGCATCCACCAACTTTACAGACAACTTCTCCTTGCTCCTACAACCTCCATCCTTGCACAGTTTGTTATTCTTCTAGGTAACATAGTAACAAATCCAAATTGCTGCTCTCTTTGTAGGCAAGCAAGGCTTTGTTGCAACTGCAATTCTTACTTCTTCTTGAAATGTAGGGACGACAGTACATTCCATCACATCCATCTAGTGTACACAGGTAGGTCCATTGTGGCGGGCAGGCGAGCGGGCGGGCTGCTTTATTGGCTGTTTGCTGTTCCCCTACTCCACTCCACTATTTGACTGTTGTGCTGCATCAATCAATCAATCAATCAATCAATCAATCAATCAATCAATCAATCAGTGGCTGGCTCAGGTGCAGCTCTTTAACTTACCTAAAAGGGAGGGCGGAGAGAAGACAAGGAAGGTGAATGAGGTGTTCCAATGTGAAATGCCGGAAACACAGAAACACAGACGACACACAACAAGAGGTGGCAATCTATTCATTAATTGCATTTAATCAATGAGCTCATTATCACTCATGCATTGTCCAACAGGTGTTGAAATAATGGGATTAAAAGGGGAGATCCCTTCAGAAAGACAGAAACAATAGCAAAGACAAAAAACACTTTTGGAATCTGCTTTTAGTCAACACATAAGGAAAGGGTGCACCGGTCCTGGAAATACTGCAATACCAGGTCAATGCGTGGAGTGGACAGAGCAAGCTCTATTTCCATCTCCCTGTTCTAAAAATCCATTTAATATATGGTCCCCAGATAGGGGACGTATCAGATATTAAACTGATAAGAACAGATACTACACTTGATCTTAGCCAAAAGGCCGAGAAGCGATAACCCGAACGGGCCGCGCGTTGCCCGAGCCTGCCCGATACTGCTGTTCAGCCCTTGCAGCGATTCAGCCTACTTCTAGGCAATTCCATGGGGCCCTGCAGGCTCACACACTCACAGCTACACGGGAGGTGAATAAAGGCCGGAGAGGAAGCCAGACAGGATTTGCTTCTTTTGCTTGCACCACAATGCAGTGCTGAAAGAGGAGGAATCTACATAAAAACGCCTTCCTGGCAACGCCCAAATGCCCTGCTGCCATGCAGATAAACACTGGCAGCGGCAGCAAGTGCATGCCCACAGCCACCCCTTGTTCCTTCACACCTTGTATCAGCTGTAATCCAGTCCAGTCCAGTGCTGCCTGCTGAGCAGCACTGACCAACACTGCCTGAGCCCAGGCTTTTATCTCTGAGGCCCCATTATGATGTCAGAAAGCTGGCTCTGGAATCCTGAGGGCTCCACTATGACACGTGCAAAGTTCCGTCTGAACTTTATATAAGACGGTGAGGCTCAGTCAGTCACTCAGTGTTGCCTGAGAGGGCAACACTGCAACAGCCGGCCGCCAGGCTGTCTTTTTTTTGCACAGCTAGTTGCCTCCAGGAGGCCACAAGAGGGAGACAAGGGACTGCAAAATGGAAAATAGGCATCCACCAACTTTACAGACAACTTCTCCTTGCTCCTACAACCTCCATCCTTGCACAGTTTGTTATTCTTCTAGGTAACATAGTAACAAATCCAAATTGCTGCTCTCTTTGTAGGCAAGCAAGGCTTTGTTGCAACTGCAATTCTTACTTCTTCTTGAAATGTAGGGACGACAGTACATTCCATCACATCCATCTAGTGTACACAGGTAGGTCCATTGTGGCGGGCAGGCGAGCGGGCGGGCTGCTTTATTGGCTGTTTGCTGTTCCCCTACTCCACTCCACTATTTGACTGTTGTGCTGCATCAATCAATCAATCAATCAATCAATCAATCAATCAATCAATCAATCAATCAATCAGTGGCTGGCTCAGGTGCAGCTCTTTAACTTACCTAAAAGGGAGGGCGGAGAGAAGACAAGGAAGGTGAATGAGGTGTTCCAATGTGAAATGCCGGAAACACAGAAACACAGACGACACACAACAAGAGGTGGCAATCTATTCATTAATTGCATTTAATCAATGAGCTCATTATCACTCATGCATTGTCCAACAGGTGTTGAAATAATGGGATTAAAAGGGGAGATCCCTTCAGAAAGACAGAAACAATAGCAAAGACAAAAAACACTTTTGGAATCTGCTTTTAGTCAACACATAAGGAAAGGGTGCACCGGTCCTGGAAATACTGCAATACCAGGTCAATGCGTGGAGTGGACAGAGCAAGCTCTATTTCCATCTCCCTGTTCTAAAAAATCCATTTAATATATGGTCCCCAGATAGGGGACGTATCAGATATTAAACTGATAAGAACAGATACTACACTTGATCTTAGCCAAAAGGCCGAGAAGCGATAACCCGAACGGGCCGCGCGTTGCCCGAGCCTGCCCGATACTGCTGTTCAGCCCTTGCAGCGATTCAGCCTACTTCTAGGCAATTCCATGGGGCCCTGCAGGCTCACACACTCACAGCTACACGGGAGGTGAATAAAGGCCGGAGAGGAAGCCAGACAGGATTTGCTTCTTTTGCTTGCACCACAATGCAGTGCTGAAAGAGGAGGAATCTACATAAAAACGCCTTCCTGGCAACGCCCAAATGTCCTGCTGCCATGCAGATAAACACTGGCAGCGGCAGCAAGTGCATGCCCACAGCCACCCCTTGTTCCTTCACACCTTGTATCAGCTGTAATCCAGTCCAGTCCAGTGCTGCCTGCTGAGCAGCACTGACCAACACTGCCTGGGCCCAGGCTTTTATCTCTGAGGCCCCATTATGATGTCAGAAAGCTGGCTCTGGAATCCTGAGGGCTCCACTATGACACGTGCAAAGTTCCGTCTGAACTTTATATAAGACGGTGAGGCTCAGTCAGTCACTCAGTGTTGCCTGAGAGGGCAACACTGCAACAGCCGGCCGCCAGGCTGTCTTTTTTTTGCACAGCTAGTTGCCTCCAGGAGGCCACAAGAGGGAGACAAGGGACTGCAAAATGGAAAATAGGCATCCACCAACTTTACAGACAACTTCTCCTTGCTCCTACAACCTCCATCCTTGCACAGTTTGTTATTCTTCTAGGTAACATAGTAACAAATCCAAATTGCTGCTCTCTTTGTAGGCAAGCAAGGCTTTGTTGCAACTGCAATTCTTACTTCTTCTTGAAATGTAGGGACGACAGTACATTCCATCACATCCATCTAGTGTACACAGGTAGGTCCATTGTGGCGGGCAGGCGAGCGGGCGGGCTGCTTTATTGGCTGTTTGCTGTTCCCCTACTCCACTCCACTATTTGACTGTTGTGCTGCATCAATCAATCAATCAATCAATCAATCAATCAATCAATCAATCAATCAATCAGTGGCTGGCTCAGGTGCAGCTCTTTAACTTACCTAAAAGGGAGGGCGGAGAGAAGACAAGGAAGGTGAATGAGGTGTTCCAATGTGAAATGCCGGAAACACAGAAACACAGACGACACACAACAAGAGGTGGCAATCTATTCATTAATTGCATTTAATCAATGAGCTCATTATCACTCATGCATTGTCCAACAGGTGTTGAAATAATGGGATTAAAAGGGGAGATCCCTTCAGAAAGACAGAAACAATAGCAAAGACAAAAAACACTTTTGGAATCTGCTTTTAGTCAACACATAAGGAAAGGGTGCACCGGTCCTGGAAATACTGCAATACCAGGTCAATGCGTGGAGTGGACAGAGCAAGCTCTATTTCCATCTCCCTGTTCTAAAAATCCATTTAATATATGGTCCCCAGATAGGGGACGTATCAGATATTAAACTGATAAGAACAGATACTACACTTGATCTTAGCCAAAAGGCCGAGAAGCGATAACCCGAACGGGCCGCGCGTTGCCCGAGCCTGCCCGATACTGCTGTTCAGCCCTTGCAGCGATTCAGCCTACTTCTAGGCAATTCCATGGGGCCCTGCAGGCTCACACACTCACAGCTACACGGGAGGTGAATAAAGGCCGGAGAGGAAGCCAGACAGGATTTGCTTCTTTTGCTTGCACCACAATGCAGTGCTGAAAGAGGAGGAATCTACATAAAAACGCCTTCCTGGCAACGCCCAAATGCCCTGCTGCCATGCAGATAAACACTGGCAGCGGCAGCAAGTGCATGCCCACAGCCACCCCTTGTTCCTTCACACCTTGTATCAGCTGTAATCCAGTCCAGTCCAGTGCTGCCTGCTGAGCAGCACTGACCAACACTGCCTGGGCCCAGGCTTTTATCTCTGAGGCCCCATTATGATGTCAGAAAGCTGGCTCTGGAATCCTGAGGGCTCCACTATGACACGTGCAAAGTTCCGTCTGAACTTTATATAAGACGGTGAGGCTCAGTCAGTCACTCAGTGTTGCCTGAGAGGGCAACACTGCAACAGCCGGCCGCCAGGCTGTCTTTTTTTTGCACAGCTAGTTGCCTCCAGGAGGCCACAAGAGGGAGACAAGGGACTGCAAAATGGAAAATAGGCATCCACCAACTTTACAGACAACTTCTCCTTGCTCCTACAACCTCCATCCTTGCACAGTTTGTTATTCTTCTAGGTAACATAGTAACAAATCCAAATTGCTGCTCTCTTTGTAGGCAAGCAAGGCTTTGTTGCAACTGCAATTCTTACTTCTTCTTGAAATGTAGGGACGACAGTACATTCCATCACATCCATCTAGTGTACACAGGTAGGTCCATTGTGGCGGGCAGGCGAGCGGGCGGGCTGCTTTATTGGCTGTTTGCTGTTCCCCTACTCCACTCCACTATTTGACTGTTGTGCTGCATCAATCAATCAATCAATCAATCAATCAATCAATCAATCAATCAATCAATCAATCAGTGGCTGGCTCAGGTGCAGCTCTTTAACTTACCTAAAAGGGAGGGCGGAGAGAAGACAAGGAAGGTGAATGAGGTGTTCCAATGTGAAATGCCGGAAACACAGAAACACAGACGACACACAACAAGAGGTGGCAATCTATTCATTAATTGCATTTAATCAATGAGCTCATTATCACTCATGCATTGTCCAACAGGTGTTGAAATAATGGGATTAAAAGGGGAGATCCCTTCAGAAAGACAGAAACAATAGCAAAGACAAAAAACACTTTTGGAATCTGCTTTTAGTCAACACATAAGGAAAGGGTGCACCGGTCCTGGAAATACTGCAATACCAGGTCAATGCGTGGAGTGGACAGAGCAAGCTCTATTTCCATCTCCCTGTTCTAAAAATCCATTTAATATATGGTCCCCAGATAGGGGACGTATCAGATATTAAACTGATAAGAACAGATACTACACTTGATCTTAGCCAAAAGGCCGAGAAGCGATAACCCGAACGGGCCGCGCGTTGCCCGAGCCTGCCCGATACTGCTGTTCAGCCCTTGCAGCGATTCAGCCTACTTCTAGGCAATTCCATGGGGCCCTGCAGGCTCACACACTCACAGCTACACGGGAGGTGAATAAAGGCCGGAGAGGAAGCCAGACAGGATTTGCTTCTTTTGCTTGCACCACAATGCAGTGCTGAAAGAGGAGGAATCTACATAAAAACGCCTTCCTGGCAACGCCCAAATGCCCTGCTGCCATGCAGATAAACACTGGCAGCGGCAGCAAGTGCATGCCCACAGCCACCCCTTGTTCCTTCACACCTTGTATCAGCTGTAATCCAGTCCAGTCCAGTGCTGCCTGCTGAGCAGCACTGACCAACACTGCCTGGGCCCAGGCTTTTATCTCTGAGGCCCCATTATGATGTCAGAAAGCTGGCTCTGGAATCCTGAGGGCTCCACTATGACACGTGCAAAGTTCCGTCTGAACTTTATATAAGACGGTGAGGCTCAGTCAGTCACTCAGTGTTGCCTGAGAGGGCAACACTGCAACAGCCGGCCGCCAGGCTGTCTTTTTTTTGCACAGCTAGTTGCCTCCAGGAGGCCACAAGAGGGAGACAAGGGACTGCAAAATGGAAAATAGGCATCCACCAACTTTACAGGCAACTTCTCCTTGCTCCTACAACCTCCATCCTTGCACAGTTTGTTATTCTTCTAGGTAACATAGTAACAAATCCAAATTGCTGCTCTCTTTGTAGGCAAGCAAGGCTTTGTTGCAACTGCAATTCTTACTTCTTCTTGAAATGTAGGGACGACAGTACATTCCATCACATCCATCTAGTGTACACAGGTAGGTCCATTGTGGCGGGCAGGCGAGCGGGCGGGCTGCTTTATTGGCTGTTTGCTGTTCCCCTACTCCACTCCACTATTTGACTGTTGTGCTGCATCAATCAATCAATAAATCAATCAATCAATCAATCAATCAATCAATCAATCAATCAATCAATCAATCAGTGGCTGGCTCAGGTGCAGCTCTTTAACTTACCTAAAAGGGAGGGCGGAGAGAAGACAAGGAAGGTGAATGAGGTGTTCCAATGTGAAATGCCGGAAACACAGAAACACAGACGACACACAACAAGAGGTGGCAATCTATTCATTAATTGCATTTAATCAATGAGCTCATTATCACTCATGCATTGTCCAACAGGTGTTGAAATAATGGGATTAAAAGGGGAGATCCCTTCAGAAAGACAGAAACAATAGCAAAGACAAAAAACACTTTTGGAATCTGCTTTTAGTCAACACATAAGGAAAGGGTGCACCGGTCCTGGAAATACTGCAATACCAGGTCAATGCGTGGAGTGGACAGAGCAAGCTCTATTTCCATCTCCCTGTTCTAAAAATCCATTTAATATATGGTCCCCAGATAGGGGACGTATCAGATATTAAACTGATAAGAACAGATACTACACTTGATCTTAGCCAAAAGGCCGAGAAGCGATAACCCGAACGGGCCGCGCGTTGCCCGAGCCTGCCCGATACTGCTGTTCAGCCCTTGCAGCGATTCAGCCTACTTCTAGGCAATTCCATGGGGCCCTGCAGGCTCACACACTCACAGCTACACGGGAGGTGAATAAAGGCCGGAGAGGAAGCCAGACAGGATTTGCTTCTTTTGCTTGCACCACAATGCAGTGCTGAAAGAGGAGGAATCTACATAAAAACGCCTTCCTGGCAACGCCCAAATGCCCTGCTGCCATGCAGATAAACACTGGCAGCGGCAGCAAGTGCATGCCCACAGCCACCCCTTGTTCCTTCACACCTTGTATCAGCTGTAATCCAGTCCAGTCCAGTGCTGCCTGCTGAGCAGCACTGACCAACACTGCCTGGGCCCAGGCTTTTATCTCTGAGGCCCCATTATGATGTCAGAAAGCTGGCTCTGGAATCCTGAGGGCTCCACTATGACACGTGCAAAGTTCCGTCTGAACTTTATATAAGACGGTGAGGCTCAGTCAGTCACTCAGTGTTGCCTGAGAGGGCAACACTGCAACAGCCGGCCGCCAGGCTGTCTTTTTTTTGCACAGCTAGTTGCCTCCAGGAGGCCACAAGAGGGAGACAAGGGACTGCAAAATGGAAAATAGGCATCCACCAACTTTACAGGCAACTTCTCCTTGCTCCTACAACCTCCATCCTTGCACAGTTTGTTATTCTTCTAGGTAACATAGTAACAAATCCAAATTGCTGCTCTCTTTGTAGGCAAGCAAGGCTTTGTTGCAACTGCAATTCTTACTTCTTCTTGAAATGTAGGGACGACAGTACATTCCATCACATCCATCTAGTGTACACAGGTAGGTCCATTGTGGCGGGCAGGCGAGCGGGCGGGCTGCTTTATTGGCTGTTTGCTGTTCCCCTACTCCACTCCACTATTTGACTGTTGTGCTGCATCAATCAATCAATAAATCAATCAATCAATCAATCAATCAATCAATCAATCAATCAATCAATCAATCAATCAATCAATCAATCAGTGGCTGGCTCAGGTGCAGCTCTTTAACTTACCTAAAAGGGAGGGCGGAGAGAAGACAAGGAAGGTGAATGAGGTGTTCCAATGTGAAATGCCGGAAACACAGAAACACAGACGACACACAACAAGAGGTGGCAATCTATTCATTAATTGCATTTAATCAATGAGCTCATTATCACTCATGCATTGTCCAACAGGTGTTGAAATAATGGGATTAAAAGGGGAGATCCCTTCAGAAAGACAGAAACAATAGCAAAGACAAAAAACACTTTTGGAATCTGCTTTTAGTCAACACATAAGGAAAGGGTGCACCGGTCCTGGAAATACTGCAATACCAGGTCAATGCGTGGAGTGGACAGAGCAAGCTCTATTTCCATCTCCCTGTTCTAAAAATCCATTTAATATATGGTCCCCAGATAGGGGACGTATCAGATATTAAACTGATAAGAACAGATACTACACTTGATCTTAGCCAAAAGGCCGAGAAGCGATAACCCGAACGGGCCGCGCGTTGCCCGAGCCTGCCCGATACTGCTGTTCAGCCCTTGCAGCGATTCAGCCTACTTCTAGGCAATTCCATGGGGCCCTGCAGGCTCACACACTCACAGCTACACGGGAGGTGAATAAAGGCCGGAGAGGAAGCCAGACAGGATTTGCTTCTTTTGCTTGCACCACAATGCAGTGCTGAAAGAGGAGGAATCTACATAAAAACGCCTTCCTGGCAACGCCCAAATGCCCTGCTGCCATGCAGATAAACACTGGCAGCGGCAGCAAGTGCATGCCCACAGCCACCCCTTGTTCCTTCACACCTTGTATCAGCTGTAATCCAGTCCAGTCCAGTGCTGCCTGCTGAGCAGCACTGACCAACACTGCCTGGGCCCAGGCTTTTATCTCTGAGGCCCCATTATGATGTCAGAAAGCTGGCTCTGGAATCCTGAGGGCTCCACTATGACACGTGCAAAGTTCCGTCTGAACTTTATATAAGACGGTGAGGCTCAGTCAGTCACTCAGTGTTGCCTGAGAGGGCAACACTGCAACAGCCGGCCGCCAGGCTGTCTTTTTTTTGCACAGCTAGTTGCCTCCAGGAGGCCACAAGAGGGAGACAAGGGACTGCAAAATGGAAAATAGGCATCCACCAACTTTACAGGCAACTTCTCCTTGCTCCTACAACCTCCATCCTTGCACAGTTTGTTATTCTTCTAGGTAACATAGTAACAAATCCAAATTGCTGCTCTCTTTGTAGGCAAGCAAGGCTTTGTTGCAACTGCAATTCTTACTTCTTCTTGAAATGTAGGGACGACAGTACATTCCATCACATCCATCTAGTGTACACAGGTAGGTCCATTGTGGCGGGCAGGCGAGCGGGCGGGCTGCTTTATTGGCTGTTTGCTGTTCCCCTACTCCACTCCACTATTTGACTGTTGTGCTGCATCAATCAATCAATAAATCAATCAATCAATCAATCAATCAATCAATCAATCAATCAATCAATCAATCAATCAATCAGTGGCTGGCTCAGGTGCAGCTCTTTAACTTACCTAAAAGGGAGGGCGGAGAGAAGACAAGGAAGGTGAATGAGGTGTTCCAATGTGAAATGCCGGAAACACAGAAACACAGACGACACACAACAAGAGGTGGCAATCTATTCATTAATTGCATTTAATCAATGAGCTCATTATCACTCATGCATTGTCCAACAGGTGTTGAAATAATGGGATTAAAAGGGGAGATCCCTTCAGAAAGACAGAAACAATAGCAAAGACAAAAAACACTTTTGGAATCTGCTTTTAGTCAACACATAAGGAAAGGGTGCACCGGTCCTGGAAATACTGCAATACCAGGTCAATGCGTGGAGTGGACAGAGCAAGCTCTATTTCCATCTCCCTGTTCTAAAAATCCATTTAATATATGGTCCCCAGATAGGGGACGTATCAGATATTAAACTGATAAGAACAGATACTACACTTGATCTTAGCCAAAAGGCCGAGAAGCGATAACCCGAACGGGCCGCGCGTTGCCCGAGCCTGCCCGATACTGCTGTTCAGCCCTTGCAGCGATTCAGCCTACTTCTAGGCAATTCCATGGGGCCCTGCAGGCTCACACACTCACAGCTACACGGGAGGTGAATAAAGGCCGGAGAGGAAGCCAGACAGGATTTGCTTCTTTTGCTTGCACCACAATGCAGTGCTGAAAGAGGAGGAATCTACATAAAAACGCCTTCCTGGCAACGCCCAAATGCCCTGCTGCCATGCAGATAAACACTGGCAGCGGCAGCAAGTGCATGCCCACAGCCACCCCTTGTTCCTTCACACCTTGTATCAGCTGTAATCCAGTCCAGTCCAGTGCTGCCTGCTGAGCAGCACTGACCAACACTGCCTGGGCCCAGGCTTTTATCTCTGAGGCCCCATTATGATGTCAGAAAGCTGGCTCTGGAATCCTGAGGGCTCCACTATGACACGTGCAAAGTTCCGTCTGAACTTTATATAAGACGGTGAGGCTCAGTCAGTCACTCAGTGTTGCCTGAGAGGGCAACACTGCAACAGCCGGCCGCCAGGCTGTCTTTTTTTCAGGCTGTCTTTTTTTTGCACAGCTAGTTGCCTCCAGGAGGCCACAAGAGGGAGACAAGGGACTGCAAAATGGAAAATAGGCATCCACCAACTTTACAGACAACTTCTCCTTGCTCCTACAACCTCCATCCTTGCACAGTTTGTTATTCTTCTAGGTAACATAGTAACAAATCCAAATTGCTGCTCTCTTTGTAGGCAAGCAAGGCTTTGTTGCAACTGCAATTCTTACTTCTTCTTGAAATGTAGGGACGACAGTACATTCCATCACATCCATCTAGTGTACACAGGTAGGTCCATTGTGGCGAGCAGGCGAGCGGGCGGGCTGCTTTATTGGCTGTTTGCTGTTCCCCTACTCCACTCCACTATTTGACTGTTGTGCTGCATCAATCAATCAATCAA
This sequence comes from Rhinoderma darwinii, assembly GCF_050947455.1. Lineage (NCBI taxonomy): Eukaryota > Metazoa > Chordata > Amphibia > Anura > Rhinodermatidae > Rhinoderma > Rhinoderma darwinii. The sequence continues at coordinate 221,368 of NW_027464079.1, forward strand.
TCAATCAATCAATCAATCAATCAATCAATCAATCAATCAATCAGTGGCTGGCTCAGGTGCAGCTCTTTAACTTACCTAAAAGGGAGGGCGGAGAGAAGACAAGGAAGGTGAATGAGGTGTTCCAATGTGAAATGCCGGAAACACAGAAACACAGACGACACACAACAAGAGGTGGCAATCTATTCATTAATTGCATTTAATCAATGAGCTCATTATCACTCATGCATTGTCCAACAGGTGTTGAAATAATGGGATTAAAAGGGGAGATCCCTTCAGAAAGACAGAAACAATAGCAAAGACAAAAAACACTTTTGGAATCTGCTTTTAGTCAACACATAAGGAAAGGGTGCACCGGTCCTGGAAATACTGCAATACCAGGTCAATGCGTGGAGTGGACAGAGCAAGCTCTATTTCCATCTCCCTGTTCTAAAAATCCATTTAATATATGGTCCCCAGATAGGGGACGTATCAGATATTAAACTGATAAGAACAGATACTACACTTGATCTTAGCCAAAAGGCCGAGAAGCGATAACCCGAACGGGCCGCGCGTTGCCCGAGCCTGCCCGATACTGCTGTTCAGCCCTTGCAGCGATTCAGCCTACTTCTAGGCAATTCCATGGGGCCCTGCAGGCTCACACACTCACAGCTACACGGGAGGTGAATAAAGGCCGGAGAGGAAGCCAGACAGGATTTGCTTCTTTTGCTTGCACCACAATGCAGTGCTGAAAGAGGAGGAATCTACATAAAAACGCCTTCCTGGCAACGCCCAAATGCCCTGCTGCCATGCAGATAAACACTGGCAGCGGCAGCAAGTGCATGCCCACAGCCACCCCTTGTTCCTTCACACCTTGTATCAGCTGTAATCCAGTCCAGTCCAGTGCTGCCTGCTGAGCAGCACTGACCAACACTGCCTGGGCCCAGGCTTTTATCTCTGAGGCCCCATTATGATGTCAGAAAGCTGGCTCTGGAATCCTGAGGGCTCCACTATGACACGTGCAAAGTTCCGTCTGAACTTTATATAAGACGGTGAGGCTCAGTCAGTCACTCAGTGTTGCCTGAGAGGGCAACACTGCAACAGCCGGCCGCCAGGCTGTCTTTTTTTTGCACAGCTAGTTGCCTCCAGGAGGCCACAAGAGGGAGACAAGGGACTGCAAAATGGAAAATAGGCATCCACCAACTTTACAGACAACTTCTCCTTGCTCCTACAACCTCCATCCTTGCACAGTTTGTTATTCTTCTAGGTAACATAGTAACAAATCCAAATTGCTGCTCTCTTTGTAGGCAAGCAAGGCTTTGTTGCAACTGCAATTCTTACTTCTTCTTGAAATGTAGGGACGACAGTACATTCCATCACATCCATCTAGTGTACACAGGTAGGTCCATTGTGGCGGGCAGGCGAGCGGGCGGGCTGCTTTATTGGCTGTTTGCTGTTCCCCTACTCCACTCCACTATTTGACTGTTGTGCTGCATCAATCAATCAATCAATCAATCAATCAATCAATCAATCAATCAATCAATCAATCAATCAATCAATCAATCAGTGGCTGGCTCAGGTGCAGCTCTTTAACTTACCTAAAAGGGAGGGCGGAGAGAAGACAAGGAAGGTGAATGAGGTGTTCCAATGTGAAATGCCGGAAACACAGAAACACAGACGACACACAACAAGAGGTGGCAATCTATTCATTAATTGCATTTAATCAATGAGCTCATTATCACTCATGCATTGTCCAACAGGTGTTGAAATAATGGGATTAAAAGGGGAGATCCCTTCAGAAAGACAGAAACAATAGCAAAGACAAAAAACACTTTTGGAATCTGCTTTTAGTCAACACATAAGGAAAGGGTGCACCGGTCCTGGAAATACTGCAATACCAGGTCAATGCGTGGAGTGGACAGAGCAAGCTCTATTTCCATCTCCCTGTTCTAAAAATCCATTTAATATATGGTCCCCAGATAGGGGACGTATCAGATATTAAACTGATAAGAACAGATACTACACTTGATCTTAGCCAAAAGGCCGAGAAGCGATAACCCGAACGGGCCGCGCGTTGCCCGAGCCTGCCCGATACTGCTGTTCAGCCCTTGCAGCGATTCAGCCTACTTCTAGGCAATTCCATGGGGCCCTGCAGGCTCACACACTCACAGCTACATGGGAGGTGAATAAAGGCCGGAGAGGAAGCCAGACAGGATTTGCTTCTTTTGCTTGCACCACAATGCAGTGCTGAAAGAGGAGGAATCTACATAAAAACGCCTTCCTGGCAACGCCCAAATGCCCTGCTGCCATGCAGATAAACACTGGCAGCGGCAGCAAGTGCATGCCCACAGCCACCCCTTGTTCCTTCACACCTTGTATCAGCTGTAATCCAGTCCAGTCCAGTGCTGCCTGCTGAGCAGCACTGACCAACACTGCCTGGGCCCAGGCTTTTATCTCTGAGGCCCCATTATGATGTCAGAAAGCTGGCTCTGGAATCCTGAGGGCTCCACTATGACACGTGCAAAGTTCCGTCTGAACTTTATATAAGACGGTGAGGCTCAGTCAGTCACTCAGTGTTGCCTGAGAGGGCAACACTGCAACAGCCGGCCGCCAGGCTGTCTTTTTTTTGCACAGCTAGTTGCCTCCAGGAGGCCACAAGAGGGAGACAAGGGACTGCAAAATGGAAAATAGGCATCCACCAACTTTACAGACAACTTCTCCTTGCTCCTACAACCTCCATCCTTGCACAGTTTGTTATTCTTCTAGGTAACATAGTAACAAATCCAAATTGCTGCTCTCTTTGTAGGCAAGCAAGGCTTTGTTGCAACTGCAATTCTTACTTCTTCTTGAAATGTAGGGACGACAGTACATTCCATCACATCCATCTAGTGTACACAGGTAGGTCCATTGTGGCGGGCAGGCGAGCGGGCGGGCTGCTTTATTGGCTGTTTGCTGTTCCCCTACTCCACTCCACTATTTGACTGTTGTGCTGCATCAATCAATCAATCAATCAATCAATCAATCAATCAATCAATCAATCAATCAATCAATCAATCAATCAGTGGCTGGCTCAGGTGCAGCTCTTTAACTTACCTAAAAGGGAGGGCGGAGAGAAGACAAGGAAGGTGAATGAGGTGTTCCAATGTGAAATGCCGGAAACACAGAAACACAGACGACACACAACAAGAGGTGGCAATCTATTCATTAATTGCATTTAATCAATGAGCTCATTATCACTCATGCATTGTCCAACAGGTGTTGAAATAATGGGATTAAAAGGGGAGATCCCTTCAGAAAGACAGAAACAATAGCAAAGACAAAAAACACTTTTGGAATCTGCTTTTAGTCAACACATAAGGAAAGGGTGCACCGGTCCTGGAAATACTGCAATACCAGGTCAATGCGTGGAGTGGACAGAGCAAGCTCTATTTCCATCTCCCTGTTCTAAAAATCCATTTAATATATGGTCCCCAGATAGGGGACGTATCAGATATTAAACTGATAAGAACAGATACTACACTTGATCTTAGCCAAAAGGCCGAGAAGCGATAACCCGAACGGGCCGCGCGTTGCCCGAGCCTGCCCGATACTGCTGTTCAGCCCTTGCAGCGATTCAGCCTACTTCTAGGCAATTCCATGGGGCCCTGCAGGCTCACACACTCACAGCTACACGGGAGGTGAATAAAGGCCGGAGAGGAAGCCAGACAGGATTTGCTTCTTTTGCTTGCACCACAATGCAGTGCTGAAAGAGGAGGAATCTACATAAAAACGCCTTCCTGGCAACGCCCAAATGCCCTGCTGCCATGCAGATAAACACTGGCAGCGGCAGCAAGTGCATGCCCACAGCCACCCCTTGTTCCTTCACACCTTGTATCAGCTGTAATCCAGTCCAGTCCAGTGCTGCCTGCTGAGCAGCACTGACCAACACTGCCTGGGCCCAGGCTTTTATCTCTGAGGCCCCATTATGATGTCAGAAAGCTGGCTCTGGAATCCTGAGGGCTCCACTATGACACGTGCAAAGTTCCGTCTGAACTTTATATAAGACGGTGAGGCTCAGTCAGTCACTCAGTGTTGCCTGAGAGGGCAACACTGCAACAGCCGGCCGCCAGGCTGTCTTTTTTTTGCACAGCTAGTTGCCTCCAGGAGGCCACAAGAGGGAGACAAGGGACTGCAAAATGGAAAATAGGCATCCACCAACTTTACAGACAACTTCTCCTTGCTCCTACAACCTCCATCCTTGCACAGTTTGTTATTCTTCTAGGTAACATAGTAACAAATCCAAATTGCTGCTCTCTTTGTAGGCAAGCAAGGCTTTGTTGCAACTGCAATTCTTACTTCTTCTTGAAATGTAGGGACGACAGTACATTCCATCACATCCATCTAGTGTACACAGGTAGGTCCATTGTGGCGGGCAGGCGAGCGGGCGGGCTGCTTTATTGGCTGTTTGCTGTTCCCCTACTCCACTCCACTATTTGACTGTTGTGCTGCATCAATCAATCAATCAATCAATCAATCAATCAATCAATCAATCAATCAATCAGTGGCTGGCTCAGGTGCAGCTCTTTAACTTACCTAAAAGGGAGGGCGGAGAGAAGACAAGGAAGGTGAATGAGGTGTTCCAATGTGAAATGCCGGAAACACAGAAACACAGACGACACACAACAAGAGGTGGCAATCTATTCATTAATTGCATTTAATCAATGAGCTCATTATCACTCATGCATTGTCCAACAGGTGTTGAAATAATGGGATTAAAAGGGGAGATCCCTTCAGAAAGACAGAAACAATAGCAAAGACAAAAAACACTTTTGGAATCTGCTTTTAGTCAACACATAAGGAAAGGGTGCACCGGTCCTGGAAATACTGCAATACCAGGTCAATGCGTGGAGTGGACAGAGCAAGCTCTATTTCCATCTCCCTGTTCTAAAAATCCATTTAATATATGGTCCCCAGATAGGGGACGTATCAGATATTAAACTGATAAGAACAGATACTACACTTGATCTTAGCCAAAAGGCCGAGAAGCGATAACCCGAACGGGCCGCGCGTTGCCCGAGCCTGCCCGATACTGCTGTTCAGCCCTTGCAGCGATTCAGCCTACTTCTAGGCAATTCCATGGGGCCCTGCAGGCTCACACACTCACAGCTACACGGGAGGTGAATAAAGGCCGGAGAGGAAGCCAGACAGGATTTGCTTCTTTTGCTTGCACCACAATGCAGTGCTGAAAGAGGAGGAATCTACATAAAAACGCCTTCCTGGCAACCCCCAAATGCCCTGCTGCCATGCAGATAAACACTGGCAGCGGCAGCAAGTGCATGCCCACAGCCACCCCTTGTTCCTTCACACCTTGTATCAGCTGTAATCCAGTCCAGTCCAGTGCTGCCTGCTGAGCAGCACTGACCAACACTGCCTGGGCCCAGGCTTTTATCTCTGAGGCCCCATTATGATGTCAGAAAGCTGGCTCTGGAATCCTGAGGGCTCCACTATGACACGTGCAAAGTTCCGTCTGAACTTTATATAAGACGGTGAGGCTCAGTCAGTCACTCAGTGTTGCCTGAGAGGGCAACACTGCAACAGCCGGCCGCCAGGCTGTCTTTTTTTTGCACAGCTAGTTGCCTCCAGGAGGCCACAAGAGGGAGACAAGGGACTGCAAAATGGAAAATAGGCATCCACCAACTTTACAGACAACTTCTCCTTGCTCCTACAACCTCCATCCTTGCACAGTTTGTTATTCTTCTAGGTAACATAGTAACAAATCCAAATTGCTGCTCTCTTTGTAGGCAAGCAAGGCTTTGTTGCAACTGCAATTCTTACTTCTTCTTGAAATGTAGGGACGACAGTACATTCCATCACATCCATCTAGTGTACACAGGTAGGTCCATTGTGGCGGGCAGGCGAGCGGGTGGGCTGCTTTATTGGCTGTTTGCTGTTCCCCTACTCCACTCCACTATTTGACTGTTGTGCTGCATCAATCAATCAATCAATCAATCAATCAATCAATCAATCAATCAATCAATCAGTGGCTGGCTCAGGTGCAGCTCTTTAACTTACCTAAAAGGGAGGGCGGAGAGAAGACAAGGAAGGTGAATGAGGTGTTCCAATGTGAAATGCCGGAAACACAGAAACACAGACGACACACAACAAGAGGTGGCAATCTATTCATTAATTGCATTTAATCAATGAGCTCATTATCACTCATGCATTGTCCAACAGGTGTTGAAATAATGGGATTAAAAGGGGAGATCCCTTCAGAAAGACAGAAACAATAGCAAAGACAAAAAACACTTTTGGAATCTGCTTTTAGTCAACACATAAGGAAAGGGTGCACCGGTCCTGGAAATACTGCAATACCAGGTCAATGCGTGGAGTGGACAGAGCAAGCTCTATTTCCATCTCCCTGTTCTAAAAATCCATTTAATATATGGTCCCCAGATAGGGGACGTATCAGATATTAAACTGATAAGAACAGATACTACACTTGATCTTAGCCAAAAGGCCGAGAAGCGATAACCCGAACGGGCCGCGCGTTGCCCGAGCCTGCCCGATACTGCTGTTCAGCCCTTGCAGCGATTCAGCCTACTTCTAGGCAATTCCATGGGGCCCTGCAGGCTCACACACTCACAGCTACACGGGAGGTGAATAAAGGCCGGAGAGGAAGCCAGACAGGATTTGCTTCTTTTGCTTGCACCACAATGCAGTGCTGAAAGAGGAGGAATCTACATAAAAACGCCTTCCTGGCAACGCCCAAATGCCCTGCTGCCATGCAGATAAACACTGGCAGCGGCAGCAAGTGCATGCCCACAGCCACCCCTTGTTCCTTCACACCTTGTATCAGCTGTAATCCAGTCCAGTCCAGTGCTGCCTGCTGAGCAGCACTGACCAACACTGCCTGGGCCCAGGCTTTTATCTCTGAGGCCCCATTATGATGTCAGAAAGCTGGCTCTGGAATCCTGAGGGCTCCACTATGACACGTGCAAAGTTCCGTCTGAACTTTATATAAGACGGTGAGGCTCAGTCAGTCACTCAGTGTTGCCTGAGAGGGCAACACTGCAACAGCCGGCCGCCAGGCTGTCTTTTTTTTGCACAGCTAGTTGCCTCCAGGAGGCCACAAGAGGGAGACAAGGGACTGCAAAATGGAAAATAGGCATCCACCAACTTTACAGACAACTTCTCCTTGCTCCTACAACCTCCATCCTTGCACAGTTTGTTATTCTTCTAGGTAACATAGTAACAAATCCAAATTGCTGCTCTCTTTGTAGGCAAGCAAGGCTTTGTTGCAACTGCAATTCTTACTTCTTCTTGAAATGTAGGGACGACAGTACATTCCATCACATCCATCTAGTGTACACAGGTAGGTCCATTGTGGCGGGCAGGCGAGCGGGCGGGCTGCTTTATTGGCTGTTTGCTGTTCCCCTACTCCACTCCACTATTTGACTGTTGTGCTGCATCAATCAATCAATCAATCAATCAATCAATCAATCAATCAATCAGTGGCTGGCTCAGGTGCAGCTCTTTAACTTACCTAAAAGGGAGGGCGGAGAGAAGACAAGGAAGGTGAATGAGGTGTTCCAATGTGAAATGCCGGAAACACAGAAACACAGACGACACACAACAAGAGGTGGCAATCTATTCATTAATTGCATTTAATCAATGAGCTCATTATCACTCATGCATTGTCCAACAGGTGTTGAAATAATGGGATTAAAAGGGGAGATCCCTTCAGAAAGACAGAAACAATAGCAAAGACAAAAAACACTTTTGGAATCTGCTTTTAGTCAACACATAAGGAAAGGGTGCACCGGTCCTGGAAATACTGCAATACCAGGTCAATGCGTGGAGTGGACAGAGCAAGCTCTATTTCCATCTCCCTGTTCTAAAAATCCATTTAATATATGGTCCCCAGATAGGGGACGTATCAGATATTAAACTGATAAGAACAGATACTACACTTGATCTTAGCCAAAAGGCCGAGAAGCGATAACCCGAACGGGCCGCGCGTTGCCCGAGCCTGCCCGATACTGCTGTTCAGCCCTTGCAGCGATTCAGCCTACTTCTAGGCAATTGGGGCCCTGCAGGCTCACACACTCACAGCTACACGGGAGGTGAATAAAGGCCGGAGAGGAAGCCAGACAGGATTTGCTTCTTTTGCTTGCACCACAATGCAGTGCTGAAAGAGGAGGAATCTACATAAAAACGCCTTCCTGGCAACGCCCAAATGCCCTGCTGCCATGCAGATAAACACTGGCAGCGGCAGCAAGTGCATGCCCACAGCCACCCCTTGTTCCTTCACACCTTGTATCAGCTGTAATCCAGTCCAGTCCAGTGCTGCCTGCTGAGCAGCACTGACCAACACTGCCTGGGCCCAGGCTTTTATCTCTGAGGCCCCATTATGATGTCAGAAAGCTGGCTCTGGAATCCTGAGGGCTCCACTATGACACGTGCAAAGTTCCGTCTGAACTTTATATAAGACGGTGAGGCTCAGTCAGTCACTCAGTGTTGCCTGAGAGGGCAACACTGCAACAGCCGGCCGCCAGGCTGTCTTTTTTTTGCACAGCTAGTTGCCTCCAGGAGGCCACAAGAGGGAGACAAGGGACTGCAAAATGGAAAATAGGCATCCACCAACTTTACAGACAACTTCTCCTTGCTCCTACAACCTCCATCCTTGCACAGTTTGTTATTCTTCTAGGTAACATAGTAACAAATCCAAATTGCTGCTCTCTTTGTAGGCAAGCAAGGCTTTGTTGCAACTGCAATTCTTACTTCTTCTTGAAATGTAGGGACGACAGTACATTCCATCACATCCATCTAGTGTACACAGGTAGGTCCATTGTGGCGGGCAGGCGAGCGGGCGGGCTGCTTTATTGGCTGTTTGCTGTTCCCCTACTCCACTCCACTATTTGACTGTTGTGCTGCATCAATCAATCAATCAATCAATCAATCAATCAATCAGTGGCTGGCTCAGGTGCAGCTCTTTAACTTACCTAAAAGGGAGGGCGGAGAGAAGACAAGGAAGGTGAATGAGGTGTTCCAATGTGAAATGCCGGAAACACAGAAACACAGACGACACACAACAAGAGGTGGCAATCTATTCATTAATTGCATTTAATCAATGAGCTCATTATCACTCATGCATTGTCCAACAGGTGTTGAAATAATGGGATTAAAAGGGGAGATCCCTTCAGAAAGACAGAAACAATAGCAAAGACAAAAAACACTTTTGGAATCTGCTTTTAGTCAACACATAAGGAAAGGGTGCACCGGTCCTGGAAATACTGCAATACCAGGTCAATGCGTGGAGTGGACAGAGCAAGCTCTATTTCCATCTCCCTGTTCTAAAAATCCATTTAATATATGGTCCCCAGATAGGGGACGTATCAGATATTAAACTGATAAGAACAGATACTACACTTGATCTTAGCCAAAAGGCCGAGAAGCGATAACCCGAACGGGCCGCGCGTTGCCCGAGCCTGCCCGATACTGCTGTTCAGCCCTTGCAGCGATTCAGCCTACTTCTAGGCAATTCCATGGGGCCCTGCAGGCTCACACACTCACAGCTACACGGGAGGTGAATAAAGGCCGGAGAGGAAGCCAGACAGGATTTGCTTCTTTTGCTTGCACCACAATGCAGTGCTGAAAGAGGAGGAATCTACATAAAAACGCCTTCCTGGCAACGCCCAAATGCCCTGCTGCCATGCAGATAAACACTGGCAGCGGCAGCAAGTGCATGCCCACAGCCACCCCTTGTTCCTTCACACCTTGTATCAGCTGTAATCCAGTCCAGTCCAGTGCTGCCTGCTGAGCAGCACTGACCAACACTGCCTGGGCCCAGGCTTTTATCTCTGAGGCCCCATTATGATGTCAGAAAGCTGGCTCTGGAATCCTGAGGGCTCCACTATGACACGTGCAAAGTTCCGTCTGAACTTTATATAAGACGGTGAGGCTCAGTCAGTCACTCAGTGTTGCCTGAGAGGGCAACACTGCAACAGCCGGCCGCCAGGCTGTCTTTTTTTTGCACAGCTAGTTGCCTCCAGGAGGCCACAAGAGGGAGACAAGGGACTGCAAAATGGAAAATAGGCATCCACCAACTTTACAGACAACTTCTCCTTGCTCCTACAACCTCCATCCTTGCACAGTTTGTTATTCTTCTAGGTAACATAGTAACAAATCCAAATTGCTGCTCTCTTTGTAGGCAAGCAAGGCTTTGTTGCAACTGCAATTCTTACTTCTTCTTGAAATGTAGGGACGACAGTACATTCCATCACATCCATCTAGTGTACACAGGTAGGTCCATTGTGGCGGGCAGGCGAGCGGGCGGGCTGCTTTATTGGCTGTTTGCTGTTCCCCTACTCCACTCCACTATTTGACTGTTGTGCTGCATCAATCAATCAATCAATCAATCAATCAATCAATCAATCAATCAATCAATCAATCAGTGGCTGGCTCAGGTGCAGCTCTTTAACTTACCTAAAAGGGAGGGCGGAGAGAAGACAAGGAAGGTGAATGAGGTGTTCCAATGTGAAATGCCGGAAACACAGAAACACAGACGACACACAACAAGAGGTGGCAATCTATTCATTAATTGCATTTAATCAATGAGCTCATTATCACTCATGCATTGTCCAACAGGTGTTGAAATAATGGGATTAAAAGGGGAGATCCCTTCAGAAAGACAGAAACAATAGCAAAGACAAAAAACACTTTTGGAATCTGCTTTTAGTCAACACATAAGGAAAGGGTGCACCGGTCCTGGAAATACTGCAATACCAGGTCAATGCGTGGAGTGGACAGAGCAAGCTCTATTTCCATCTCCCTGTTCTAAAAATCCATTTAATATATGGTCCCCAGATAGGGGACGTATCAGATATTAAACTGATAAGAACAGATACTACACTTGATCTTAGCCAAAAGGCCGAGAAGCGATAACCCGAACGGGCCGCGCGTTGCCCGAGCCTGCCCGATACTGCTGTTCAGCCCTTGCAGCGATTCAGCCTACTTCTAGGCAATTCCATGGGGCCCTGCAGGCTCACACACTCACAGCTACACGGGAGGTGAATAAAGGCCGGAGAGGAAGCCAGACAGGATTTGCTTCTTTTGCTTGCACCACAATGCAGTGCTGAAAGAGGAGGAATCTACATAAAAACGCCTTCCTGGCAACGCCCAAATGCCCTGCTGCCATGCAGATAAACACTGGCAGCGGCAGCAAGTGCATGCCCACAGCCACCCCTTGTTCCTTCACACCTTGTATCAGCTGTAATCCAGTCCAGTCCAGTGCTGCCTGCTGAGCAGCACTGACCAACACTGCCTGGGCCCAGGCTTTTATCTCTGAGGCCCCATTATGATGTCAGAAAGCTGGCTCTGGAATCCTGAGGGCTCCACTATGACACGTGCAAAGTTCCGTCTGAACTTTATATAAGACGGTGAGGCTCAGTCAGTCACTCAGTGTTGCCTGAGAGGGCAACACTGCAACAGCCGGCCGCCAGGCTGTCTTTTTTTTGCACAGCTAGTTGCCTCCAGGAGGCCACAAGAGGGAGACAAGGGACTGCAAAATGGAAAATAGGCATCCACCAACTTTACAGACAACTTCTCCTTGCTCCTACAACCTCCATCCTTGCACAGTTTGTTATTCTTCTAGGTAACATAGTAACAAATCCAAATTGCTGCTCTCTTTGTAGGCAAGCAAGGCTTTGTTGCAACTGCAATTCTTACTTCTTCTTGAAATGTAGGGACGACAGTACATTCCATCACATCCATCTAGTGTACACAGGTAGGTCCATTGTGGCGGGCAGGCGAGCGGGCGGGCTGCTTTATTGGCTGTTTGCTGTTCCCCTACTCCACTCCACTATTTGACTGTTGTGCTGCATCAATCAATCAATCAATCAATCAATCAATCAATCAATCAATCAATCAGTGGCTGGCTCAGGTGCAGCTCTTTAACTTACCTAAAAGGGAGGGCGGAGAGAAGACAAGGAAGGTGAATGAGGTGTTCCAATGTGAAATGCCGGAAACACAGAAACACAGACGACACACAACAAGAGGTGGCAATCTATTCATTAATTGCATTTAATCAATGAGCTCATTATCACTCATGCATTGTCCAACAGGTGTTGAAATAATGGGATTAAAAGGGGAGATCCCTTCAGAAAGACAGAAACAATAGCAAAGACAAAAAACACTTTTGGAATCTGCTTTTAGTCAACACATAAGGAAAGGGTGCACCGGTCCTGGAAATACTGCAATACCAGGTCAATGCGTGGAGTGGACAGAGCAAGCTCTATTTCCATCTCCCTGTTCTAAAAATCCATTTAATATATGGTCCCCAGATAGGGGACGTATCAGATATTAAACTGATAAGAACAGATACTACACTTGATCTTAGCCAAAAGGCCGAGAAGCGATAACCCGAACGGGCCGCGCGTTGCCCGAGCCTGCCCGATACTGCTGTTCAGCCCTTGCAGCGATTCAGCCTACTTCTAGGCAATTCCATGGGGCCCTGCAGGCTCACACACTCACAGCTACACGGGAGGTGAATAAAGGCCGGAGAGGAAGCCAGACAGGATTTGCTTCTTTTGCTTGCACCACAATGCAGTGCTGAAAGAGGAGGAATCTACATAAAAACGCCTTCCTGGCAACACCCAAATGCCCTGCTGCCATGCAGATAAACACTGGCAGCGGCAGCAAGTGCATGCCCACAGCCACCCCTTGTTCCTTCACACCTTGTATCAGCTGTAATCCAGTCCAGTCCAGTGCTGCCTGCTGAGCAGCACTGACCAACACTGCCTGGGCCCAGGCTTTTATCTCTGAGGCCCCATTATGATGTCAGAAAGCTGGCTCTGGAATCCTGAGGGCTCCACTATGACACGTGCAAAGTTCCGTCTGAACTTTATATAAGACGGTGAGGCTCAGTCAGTCACTCAGTGTTGCCTGAGAGGGCAACACTGCAACAGCCGGCCGCCAGGCTGTCTTTCTTTTGCACAGCTAGTTGCCTCCAGGAGGCCACAAGAGGGAGACAAGGGACTGCAAAATGGAAAATAGGCATCCACCAACTTTACAGACAACTTCTCCTTGCTCCTACAACCTCCATCCTTGCACAGTTTGTTATTCTTCTAGGTAACATAGTAACAAATCCAAATTGCTGCTCTCTTTGTAGGCAAGCAAGGCTTTGTTGCAACTGCAATTCTTACTTCTTCTTGAAATGTAGGGACGACAGTACATTCCATCACATCCATCTAGTGTACACAGGTAGGTCCATTGTGGCGGGCAGGCGAGCGGGCGGGCTGCTTTATTGGCTGTTTGCTGTTCCCCTACTCCACTCCACTATTTGACTGTTGTGCTGCATCAATCAATCAATCAATCAATCAATCAATCAATCAATCAATCAATCAATCAATCAGTGGCTGGCTCAGGTGCAGCTCTTTAACTTACCTAAAAGGGAGGGCGGAGAGAAGACAAGGAAGGTGAATGAGGTGTTCCAATGTGAAATGCCGGAAACACAGAAACACAGACGACACACAACAAGAGGTGGCAATCTATTCATTAATTGCATTTAATCAATGAGCTCATTATCACTCATGCATTGTCCAACAGGTGTTGAAATAATGGGATTAAAAGGGGAGATCCCTTCAGAAAGACAGAAACAATAGCAAAGACAAAAAACACTTTTGGAATCTGCTTTTAGTCAACACATAAGGAAAGGGTGCACCGGTCCTGGAAATACTGCAATACCAGGTCAATGCGTGGAGTGGACAGAGCAAGCTCTATTTCCATCTCCCTGTTCTAAAAATCCATTTAATATATGGTCCCCAGATAGGGGACGTATCAGATATTAAACTGATAAGAACAGATACTACACTTGATCTTAGCCAAAAGGCCGAGAAGCGATAACCCGAACGGGCCGCGCGTTGCCCGAGCCTGCCCGATACTGCTGTTCAGCCCTTGCAGCGATTCAGCCTACTTCTAGGCAATTCCATGGGGCCCTGCAGGCTCACACACTCACAGCTACACGGGAGGTGAATAAAGGCCGGAGAGGAAGCCAGACAGGATTTGCTTCTTTTGCTTGCACCACAATGCAGTGCTGAAAGAGGAGGAATCTACATAAAAACGCCTTCCTGGCAACGCCCAAATGCCCTGCTGCCATGCAGATAAACACTGGCAGCGGCAGCAAGTGCATGCCCACAGCCACCCCTTGTTCCTTCACACCTTGTATCAGCTGTAATCCAGTCCAGTCCAGTGCTGCCTGCTGAGCAGCACTGACCAACACTGCCTGGGCCCAGGCTTTTATCTCTGAGGCCCCATTATGATGTCAGAAAGCTGGCTCTGGAATCCTGAGGGCTCCACTATGACACGTGCAAAGTTCCGTCTGAACTTTATATAAGACGGTGAGGCTCAGTCAGTCACTCAGTGTTGCCTGAGAGGGCAACACTGCAACAGCCGGCCGCCAGGCTGTCTTTTTTTTGCACAGCTAGTTGCCTCCAGGAGGCCACAAGAGGGAGACAAGGGACTGCAAAATGGAAAATAGGCATCCACCAACTTTACAGACAACTTCTCCTTGCTCCTACAACCTCCATCCTTGCACAGTTTGTTATTCTTCTAGGTAACATAGTAACAAATCCAAATTGCTGCTCTCTTTGTAGGCAAGCAAGGCTTTGTTGCAACTGCAATTCTTACTTCTTCTTGAAATGTAGGGACGACAGTACATTCCATCACATCCATCTAGTGTACACAGGTAGGTCCATTGTGGCGGGCAGGCGAGCGGGCGGGCTGCTTTATTGGCTGTTTGCTGTTCCCCTACTCCACTCCACTATTTGACTGTTGTGCTGCATCAATCAATCAATCAATCAATCAATCAATCAATCAGTGGCTGGCTCAGGTGCAGCTCTTTAACTTACCTAAAAGGGAGGGCGGAGAGAAGACAAGGAAGGTGAATGAGGTGTTCCAATGTGAAATGCCGGAAACACAGAAACACAGACGACACACAACAAGAGGTGGCAATCTATTCATTAATTGCATTTAATCAATGAGCTCATTATCACTCATGCATTGTCCAACAGGTGTTGAAATAATGGGATTAAAAGGGGAGATCCCTTCAGAAAGACAGAAACAATAGCAAAGACAAAAAACACTTTTGGAATCTGCTTTTAGTCAACACATAAGGAAAGGGTGCACCGGTCCTGGAAATACTGCAATACCAGGTCAATGCGTGGAGTGGACAGAGCAAGCTCTATTTCCATCTCCCTGTTCTAAAAATCCATTTAATATATGGTCCCCAGATAGGGGACGTATCAGATATTAAACTGATAAGAACAGATACTACACTTGATCTTAGCCAAAAGGCCGAGAAGCGATAACCCGAACGGGCCGCGCGTTGCCCGAGCCTGCCCGATACTGCTGTTCAGCCCTTGCAGCGATTCAGCCTACTTCTAGGCAATTCCATGGGGCCCTGCAGGCTCACACACTCACAGCTACACGGGAGGTGAATAAAGGCCGGAGAGGAAGCCAGACAGGATTTGCTTCTTTTGCTTGCACCACAATGCAGTGCTGAAAGAGGAGGAATCTACATAAAAACGCCTTCCTGGCAACGCCCAAATGCCCTGCTGCCATGCAGATAAACACTGGCAGCGGCAGCAAGTGCATGCCCACAGCCACCCCTTGTTCCTTCACACCTTGTATCAGCTGTAATCCAGTCCAGTCCAGTGCTGCCTGCTGAGCAGCACTGACCAACACTGCCTGGGCCCAGGCTTTTATCTCTGAGGCCCCATTATGATGTCAGAAAGCTGGCTCTGGAATCCTGAGGGCTCCACTATGACACGTGCAAAGTTCCGTCTGAACTTTATATAAGACGGTGAGGCTCAGTCAGTCACTCAGTGTTGCCTGAGAGGGCAACACTGCAACAGCCGGCCGCCAGGCTGTCTTTTTTTTGCACAGCTAGTTGCCTCCAGGAGGCCACAAGATGGAGACAAGGGACTGCAAAATGGAAAATAGGCATCCACCAACTTTACAGACAACTTCTCCTTGCTCCTACAACCTCCATCCTTGCACAGTTTGTTATTCTTCTAGGTAACATAGTAACAAATACAAATTGCTGCTCTCTTTGTAGGCAAGCAAGGCTTTGTTGCAACTGCAATTCTTACTTCTTCTTGAAATGTAGGGACGACAGTACATTCCATCACATCCATCTAGTGTACACAGGTAGGTCCATTGTGGCGGGCAGGCGAGCGGGCGGGCTGCTTTATTGGCTGTTTGCTGTTCCCCTACTCCACTCCACTATTTGACTGTTGTGCTGCATCAATCAATCAATCAATCAATCAATCAATCAATCAATCAATCAATCAATCAATCAGTGGCTGGCTCAGGTGCAGCTCTTTAACTTACCTAAAAGGGAGGGCGGAGAGAAGACAAGGAAGGTGAATGAGGTGTTCCAATGTGAAATGCCGGAAACACAGAAACACAGACGACACACAACAAGAGGTGGCAATCTATTCATTAATTGCATTTAATCAATGAGCTCATTATCACTCATGCATTGTCCAACAGGTGTTGAAATAATGGGATTAAAAGGGGAGATCCCTTCAGAAAGACAGAAACAATAGCAAAGACAAAAAACACTTTTGGAATCTGCTTTTAGTCAACACATAAGGAAAGGGTGCACCGGTCCTGGAAATACTGCAATACCAGGTCAATGCGTGGAGTGGACAGAGCAAGCTCTATTTCCATCTCCCTGTTCTAAAAATCCATTTAATATATGGTCCCCAGATAGGGGACGTATCAGATATTAAACTGATAAGAACAGATACTACACTTGATCTTAGCCAAAAGGCCGAGAAGCGATAACCCGAACGGGCCGCGCGTTGCCCGAGCCTGCCCGATACTGCTGTTCAGCCCTTGCAGCGATTCAGCCTACTTCTAGGCAATTCCATGGGGCCCTGCAGGCTCACACACTCACAGCTACACGGGAGGTGAATAAAGGCCGGAGAGGAAGCCAGACAGGATTTGCTTCTTTTGCTTGCACCACAATGCAGTGCTGAAAGAGGAGGAATCTACATAAAAACGCCTTCCTGGCAACGCCCAAATGCCCTGCTGCCATGCAGATAAACACTGGCAGCGGCAGCAAGTGCATGCCCACAGCCACCCCTTGTTCCTTCACACCTTGTATCAGCTGTAATCCAGTCCAGTCCAGTGCTGCCTGCTGAGCAGCACTGACCAACACTGCCTGGGCCCAGGCTTTTATCTCTGAGGCCCCATTATGATGTCAGAAAGCTGGCTCTGGAATCCTGAGGGCTCCACTATGACACGTGCAAAGTTCCGTCTGAACTTTATATAAGACGGTGAGGCTCAGTCAGTCACTCAGTGTTGCCTGAGAGGGCAACACTGCAACAGCCGGCCGCCAGGCTGTCTTTTTTTTGCACAGCTAGTTGCCTCCAGGAGGCCACAAGAGGGAGACAAGGGACTGCAAAATGGAAAATAGGCATCCACCAACTTTACAGACAACTTCTCCTTGCTCCTACAACCTCCATCCTTGCACAGTTTGTTATTCTTCTAGGTAACATAGTAACAAATCCAAATTGCTGCTCTCTTTGTAGGCAAGCAAGGCTTTGTTGCAACTGCAATTCTTACTTCTTCTTGAAATGTAGGGACGACAGTACATTCCATCACATCCATCTAGTGTACACAGGTAGGTCCATTGTGGCGGGCAGGCGAGCGGGCGGGCTGCTTTATTGGCTGTTTGCTGTTCCCCTACTCCACTCCACTATTTGACTGTTGTGCTGCATCAATCAATCAATCAATCAATCAATCAATCAATCAATCAATCAATCAATCAATCAGTGGCTGGCTCAGGTGCAGCTCTTTAACTTACCTAAAAGGGAGGGCGGAGAGAAGACAAGGAAGGTGAATGAGGTGTTCCAATGTGAAATGCCGGAAACACAGAAACACAGACGACACACAACAAGAGGTGGCAATCTATTCATTAATTGCATTTAATCAATGAGCTCATTATCACTCATGCATTGTCCAACAGGTGTTGAAATAATGGGATTAAAAGGGGAGATCCCTTCAGAAAGACAGAAACAATAGCAAAGACAAAAAACACTTTTGGAATCTGCTTTTAGTCAACACATAAGGAAAGGGTGCACCGGTCCTGGAAATACTGCAATACCAGGTCAATGCGTGGAGTGGACAGAGCAAGCTCTATTTCCATCTCCCTGTTCTAAAAATCCATTTAATATATGGTCCCCAGATAGGGGACGTATCAGATATTAAACTGATAAGAACAGATACTACACTTGATCTTAGCCAAAAGGCCGAGAAGCGATAACCCGAACGGGCCGCGCGTTGCCCGAGCCTGCCCGATACTGCTGTTCAGCCCTTGCAGCGATTCAGCCTACTTCTAGGCAATTCCATGGGGCCCTGCAGGCTCACACACTCACAGCTACACGGGAGGTGAATAAAGGCCGGAGAGGAAGCCAGACAGGATTTGCTTCTTTTGCTTGCACCACAATGCAGTGCTGAAAGAGGAGGAATCTACATAAAAACGCCTTCCTGGCAACGCCCAAATGCCCTGCTGCCATGCAGATAAACACTGGCAGCGGCAGCAAGTGCATGCCCACAGCCACCCCTTGTTCCTTCACACCTTGTATCAGCTGTAATCCAGTCCAGTCCAGTGCTGCCTGCTGAGCAGCACTGACCAACACTGCCTGGGCCCAGGCTTTTATCTCTGAGGCCCCATTATGATGTCAGAAAGCTGGCTCTGGAATCCTGAGGGCTCCACTATGACACGTGCAAAGTTCCGTCTGAACTTTATATAAGACGGTGAGGCTCAGTCAGTCACTCAGTGTTGCCTGAGAGGGCAACACTGCAACAGCCGGCCGCCAGGCTGTCTTTTTTTTGCACAGCTAGTTGCCTCCAGGAGGCCACAAGAGGGAGACAAGGGACTGCAAAATGGAAAATAGGCATCCACCAACTTTACAGACAACTTCTCCTTGCTCCTACAACCTCCATCCTTGCACAGTTTGTTATTCTTCTAGGTAACATAGTAACAAATCCAAATTGCTGCTCTCTTTGTAGGCAAGCAAGGCTTTGTTGCAACTGCAATTCTTACTTCTTCTTGAAATGTAGGGACGACAGTACATTCCATCACATCCATCTAGTGTACACAGGTAGGTCCATTGTGGCGGGCAGGCGAGCGGGCGGGCTGCTTTATTGGCTGTTTGCTGTTCCCCTACTCCACTCCACTATTTGACTGTTGTGCTGCATCAATCAATCAATCAATCAATCAATCAATCAATCAATCAATCAGTGGCTGGCTCAGGTGCAGCTCTTTAACTTACCTAAAAGGGAGGGCGGAGAGAAGACAAGGAAGGTGAATGAGGTGTTCCAATGTGAAATGCCGGAAACACAGAAACACAGACGACACACAACAAGAGGTGGCAATCTATTCATTAATTGCATTTAATCAATGAGCTCATTATCACTCATGCATTGTCCAACAGGTGTTGAAATAATGGGATTAAAAGGGGAGATCCCTTCAGAAAGACAGAAACAATAGCAAAGACAAAAAACACTTTTGGAATCTGCTTTTAGTCAACACATAAGGAAAGGGTGCACCGGTCCTGGAAATACTGCAATACCAGGTCAATGCGTGGAGTGGACAGAGCAAGCTCTATTTCCATCTCCCTGTTCTAAAAATCCATTTAATATATGGTCCCCAGATAGGGGACGTATCAGATATTAAACTGATAAGAACAGATACTACACTTGATCTTAGCCAAAAGGCCGAGAAGCGATAACCCGAACGGGCCGCGCGTTGCCCGAGCCTGCCCGATACTGCTGTTCAGCCCTTGCAGCGATTCAGCCTACTTCTAGGCAATTCCATGGGGCCCTGCAGGCTCACACACTCACAGCTACACGGGAGGTGAATAAAGGCCGGAGAGGAAGCCAGACAGGATTTGCTTCTTTTGCTTGCACCACAATGCAGTGCTGAAAGAGGAGGAATCTACATAAAAACGCCTTCCTGGCAACGCCCAAATGCCCTGCTGCCATGCAGATAAACACTGGCAGCGGCAGCAAGTGCATGCCCATAGCCACCCCTTGTTCCTTCACACCTTGTATCAGCTGTAATCCAGTCCAGTCCAGTGCTGCCTGCTGAGCAGCACTGACCAACACTGCCTGGGCCCAGGCTTTTATCTCTGAGGCCCCATTATGATGTCAGAAAGCTGGCTCTGGAATCCTGAGGGCTCCACTATGACACGTGCAAAGTTCCGTCTGAACTTTATATAAGACGGTGAGGCTCAGTCAGTCACTCAGTGTTGCCTGAGAGGGCAACACTGCAACAGCCGGCCGCCAGGCTGTCTTTTTTTTGCACAGCTAGTTGCCTCCAGGAGGCCACAAGAGGGAGACAAGGGACTGCAAAATGGAAAATAGGCATCCACCAACTTTACAGACAACTTCTCCTTGCTCCTACAACCTCCATCCTTGCACAGTTTGTTATTCTTCTAGGTAACATAGTAACAAATCCAAATTGCTGCTCTCTTTGTAGGCAAGCAAGGCTTTGTTGCAACTGCAATTCTTACTTCTTCTTGAAATGTAGGGACGACAGTACATTCCATCACATCCATCTAGTGTACACAGGTAGGTCCATTGTGGCGGGCAGGCGAGCGGGCGGGCTGCTTTATTGGCTGTTTGCTGTTCCCCTACTCCACTCCACTATTTGACTGTTGTGCTGCATCAATCAATCAATCAATCAATCAATCAATCAATCAATCAATCAATCAATCAATCAATCAGTGGCTGGCTCAGGTGCAGCTCTTTAACTTACCTAAAAGGGAGGGCGGAGAGAAGACAAGGAAGGTGAATGAGGTGTTCCAATGTGAAATGCCGGAAACACAGAAACACAGACGACACACAACAAGAGGTGGCAATCTATTCATTAATTGCATTTAATCAATGAGCTCATTATCACTCATGCATTGTCCAACAGGTGTTGAAATAATGGGATTAAAAGGGGAGATCCCTTCAGAAAGACAGAAACAATAGCAAAGACAAAAAACACTTTTGGAATCTGCTTTTAGTCAACACATAAGGAAAGGGTGCACCGGTCCTGGAAATACTGCAATACCAGGTCAATGCGTGGAGTGGACAGAGCAAGCTCTATTTCCATCTCCCTGTTCTAAAAATCCATTTAATATATGGTCCCCAGATAGGGGACGTATCAGATATTAAACTGATAAGAACAGATACTACACTTGATCTTAGCCAAAAGGCCGAGAAGCGATAACCCGAACGGGCCGCGCGTTGCCCGAGCCTGCCCGATACTGCTGTTCAGCCCTTGCAGCGATTCAGCCTACTTCTAGGCAATTCCATGGGGCCCTGCAGGCTCACACACTCACAGCTACACGGGAGGTGAATAAAGGCCGGAGAGGAAGCCAGACAGGATTTGCTTCTTTTGCTTGCACCACAATGCAGTGCTGAAAGAGGAGGAATCTACATAAAAACGCCTTCCTGGCAACGCCCAAATGCCCTGCTGCCATGCAGATAAACACTGGCAGCGGCAGCAAGTGCATGCCCACAGCCACCCCTTGTTCCTTCACACCTTGTATCAGCTGTAATCCAGTCCAGTCCAGTGCTGCCTGCTGAGCAGCACTGACCAACACTGCCTGGGCCCAGGCTTATATCTCTGAGGCCCCATTATGATGTCAGAAAGCTGGCTCTGGAATCCTGAGGGCTCCACTATGACACGTGCAAAGTTCCGTCTGAACTTTATATAAGACGGTGAGGCTCAGTCAGTCACTCAGTGTTGCCTGAGAGGGCAACACTGCAACAGCCGGCCGCCAGGCTGTCTTTTTTTTGCACAGCTAGTTGCCTCCAGGAGGCCACAAGAGGGAGACAAGGGACTGCAAAATGGAAAATAGGCATCCACCAACTTTACAGACAACTTCTCCTTGCTCCTACAACCTCCATCCTTGCACAGTTTGTTATTCTTCTAGGTAACATAGTAACAAATCCAAATTGCTGCTCTCTTTGTAGGCAAGCAAGGCTTTGTTGCAACTGCAATTCTTACTTCTTCTTGAAATGTAGGGACGACAGTACATTCCATCACATCCATCTAGTGTACACAGGTAGGTCCATTGTGGCGGGCAGGCGAGCGGGCGGGCTGCTTTATTGGCTGTTTGCTGTTCCCCTACTCCACTCCACTATTTGACTGTTGTGCTGCATCAATCAATCAATCAATCAATCAATCAATCAATCAATCAATCAATCAATCAATCAATCAATCAGTGGCTGGCTCAGGTGCAGCTCTTTAACTTACCTAAAAGGGAGGGCGGAGAGAAGACAAGGAAGGTGAATGAGGTGTTCCAATGTGAAATGCCGGAAACACAGAAACACAGACGACACACAACAAGAGGTGGCAATCTATTCATTAATTGCATTTAATCAATGAGCTCATTATCACTCATGCATTGTCCAACAGGTGTTGAAATAATGGGATTAAAAGGGGAGATCCCTTCAGAAAGACAGAAACAATAGCAAAGACAAAAAACACTTTTGGAATCTGCTTTTAGTCAACACATAAGGAAAGGGTGCACCGGTCCTGGAAATACTGCAATACCAGGTCAATGCGTGGAGTGGACAGAGCAAGCTCTATTTCCATCTCCCTGTTCTAAAAATCCATTTAATATATGGTCCCCAGATAGGGGACGTATCAGATATTAAACTGATAAGAACAGATACTACACTTGATCTTAGCCAAAAGGCCGAGAAGCGATAACCCGAACGGGCCGCGCGTTGCCCGAGCCTGCCCGATACTGCTGTTCAGCCCTTGCAGCGATTCAGCCTACTTCTAGGCAATTCCATGGGGCCCTGCAGGCTCACACACTCACAGCTACACGGGAGGTGAATAAAGGCCGGAGAGGAAGCCAGACAGGATTTGCTTCTTTTGCTTGCACCACAATGCAGTGCTGAAAGAGGAGGAATCTACATAAAAACGCCTTCCTGGCAACGCCCAAATGCCCTGCTGCCATGCAGATAAACACTGGCAGCGGCAGCAAGTGCATGCCCACAGCCACCCCTTGTTCCTTCACACCTTGTATCAGCTGTAATCCAGTCCAGTCCAGTGCTGCCTGCTGAGCAGCACTGACCAACACTGCCTGGGCCCAGGCTTTTATCTCTGAGGCCCCATTATGATGTCAGAAAGCTGGCTCTGGAATCCTGAGGGCTCCACTATGACACGTGCAAAGTTCCGTCTGAACTTTATATAAGACGGTGAGGCTCAGTCAGTCACTCAGTGTTGCCTGAGAGGGCAACACTGCAACAGCCGGCCGCCAGGCTGTCTTTTTTTTGCACAGCTAGTTGCCTCCAGGAGGCCACAAGAGGGAGACAAGGGACTGCAAAATGGAAAATAGGCATCCACCAACTTTACAGACAACTTCTCCTTGCTCCTACAACCTCCATCCTTGCACAGTTTGTTATTCTTCTAGGTAACATAGTAACAAATCCAAATTGCTGCTCTCTTTGTAGGCAAGCAAGGCTTTGTTGCAACTGCAATTCTTACTTCTTCTTGAAATGTAGGGACGACAGTACATTCCATCACATCCATCTAGTGTACACAGGTAGGTCCATTGTGGCGGGCAGGCGAGCGGGCGGGCTGCTTTATTGGCTGTTTGCTGTTCCCCTACTCCACTCCACTATTTGACTGTTGTGCTGCATCAATCAATCAATCAATCAATCAATCAATCAATCAATCAATCAATCAATCAATCAATCAATCAATCAGTGGCTGGCTCAGGTGCAGCTCTTTAACTTACCTAAAAGGGAGGGCGGAGAGAAGACAAGTAAGGTGAATGAGGTGTTCCAATGTGAAATGCCGGAAACACAGAAACACAGACGACACACAACAAGAGGTGGCAATCTATTCATTAATTGCACTTAATCAATGAGCTCATTATCACTCATGCATTGTCCAACAGGTGTTGAAATAATGGGATTAAAAGGGGAGATCCCTTCAGAAAGACAGAAACAATAGCAAAGACAAAAAACACTTTTGGAATCTGCTTTTAGTCAACACATAAGGAAAGGGTGCACCGGTCCTGGAAATACTGCAATACCAGGTCAATGCGTGGAGTGGACAGAGCAAGCTCTATTTCCATCTCCCTGTTCTAAAAATCCATTTAATATATGGTCCCCAGATAGGGGACGTATCAGATATTAAACTGATAAGAACAGATACTACACTTGATCTTAGCCAAAAGGCCGAGAAGCGATAACCCGAACGGGCCGCGCGTTGCCCGAGCCTGCCCGATACTGCTGTTCAGCCCTTGCAGCGATTCAGCCTACTTCTAGGCAATTCCATGGGGCCCTGCAGGCTCACACACTCACAGCTACACGGGAGGTGAATAAAGGCCGGAGAGGAAGCCAGACAGGATTTGCTTCTTTTGCTTGCACCACAATGCAGTGCTGAAAGAGGAGGAATCTACATAAAAACGCCTTCCTGGCAACGCCCAAATGCCCTGCTGCCATGCAGATAAACACTGGCAGCGGCAGCAAGTGCATGCCCACAGCCACCCCTTGTTCCTTCACACCTTGTATCAGCTGTAATCCAGTCCAGTCCAGTGCTGCCTGCTGAGCAGCACTGACCAACACTGCCTGGGCCCAGGCTTTTATCTCTGAGGCCCCATTATGATGTCAGAAAGCTGGCTCTGGAATCCTGAGGGCTCCACTATGACACGTGCAAAGTTCCGTCTGAACTTTATATAAGACGGTGAGGCTCAGTCAGTCACTCAGTGTTGCCTGAGAGGGCAACACTGCAACAGCCGGCCGCCAGGCTGTCTTTTTTTTGCACAGCTAGTTGCCTCCAGGAGGCCACAAGAGGGAGACAAGGGACTGCAAAATGGAAAATAGGCATCCACCAACTTTACAGACAACTTCTCCTTGCTCCTACAACCTCCATCCTTGCACAGTTTGTTATTCTTCTAGGTAACATAGTAACAAATCCAAATTGCTGCTCTCTTTGTAGGCAAGCAAGGCTTTGTTGCAACTGCAATTCTTACTTCTTCTTGAAATGTAGGGACGACAGTACATTCCATCACATCCATCTAGTGTACACAGGTAGGTCCATTGTGGCGGGCAGGCGAGCGGGCGGGCTGCTTTATTGGCTGTTTGCTGTTCCCCTACTCCACTCCACTATTTGACTGTTGTGCTGCAATCAATCAATCAATCAATCAATCAATCAATCAATCAATCAATCAATCAGTGGCTGGCTCAGGTGCAGCTCTTTAACTTACCTAAAAGGGAGGGCGGAGAGAAGACAAGGAAGGTGAATGAGGTGTTCCAATGTGAAATGCCGGAAACACAGAAACACAGACGACACACAACAAGAGGTGGCAATCTATTCATTAATTGCATTTAATCAATGAGCTCATTATCACTCATGCATTGTCCAACAGGTGTTGAAATAATAGGATTAAAAGGGGAGATCCCTTCAGAAAGACAGAAACAATAGCAAAGACAAAAAACACTTTTGGAATCTGCTTTTAGTCAACACATAAGGAAAGGGTGCACCGGTCCTGGAAATACTGCAATACCAGGTCAATGCGTGGAGTGGACAGAGCAAGCTCTATTTCCATCTCCCTGTTCTAAAAATCCATTTAATATATGGTCCCCAGATAGGGGACGTATCAGATATTAAACTGATAAGAACAGATACTACACTTGATCTTAGCCAAAAGGCCGAGAAGCGATAACCCGAACGGGCCGCGCGTTGCCCGAGCCTGCCCGATACTGCTGTTCAGCCCTTGCAGCGATTCAGCCTACTTCTAGGCAATTCCATGGGGCCCTGCAGGCTCACACACTCACAGCTACACGGGAGGTGAATAAAGGCCGGAGAGGAAGCCAGACAGGATTTGCTTCTTTTGCTTGCACCACAATGCAGTGCTGAAAGAGGAGGAATCTACATAAAAACGCCTTCCTGGCAACGCCCAAATGCCCTGCTGCCATGCAGATAAACACTGGCAGCGGCAGCAAGTGCATGCCCACAGCCACCCCTTGTTCCTTCACACCTTGTATCAGCTGTAATCCAGTCCAGTCCAGTGCTGCCTGCTGAGCAGCACTGACCAACACTGCCTGGGCCCAGGCTTTTATCTCTGAGGCCCCATTATGATGTCAGAAAGCTGGCTCTGGAATCCTGAGGGCTCCACTATGACACGTGCAAAGTTCCGTCTGAACTTTATATAAGACGGTGAGGCTCAGTCAGTCACTCAGTGTTGCCTGAGAGGGCAACACTGCAACAGCCGGCCGCCAGGCTGTCTTTTTTTTGCACAGCTAGTTGCCTCCAGGAGGCCACAAGAGGGAGACAAGGGACTGCAAAATGGAAAATAGGCATCCACCAACTTTACAGACAACTTCTCCTTGCTCCTACAACCTCCATCCTTGCACAGTTTGTTATTCTTCTAGGTAACATAGTAACAAATCCAAATTGCTGCTCTCTTTGTAGGCAAGCAAGGCTTTGTTGCAACTGCAATTCTTACTTCTTCTTGAAATGTAGGGACGACAGTACATTCCATCACATCCATCTAGTGTACACAGGTAGGTCCATTGTGGCGGGCAGGCGAGCGGGCGGGCTGCTTTATTGGCTGTTTGCTGTTCCCCTACTCCACTCCACTATTTGACTGTTGTGCTGCATCAATCAATCAATCAATCAATCAATCAATCAATCAATCAATCAATCAATCAATCAGTGGCTGGCTCAGGTGCAGCTCTTTAACTTACCTAAAAGGGAGGGCGGAGAGAAGACAAGGAAGGTGAATGAGGTGTTCCAATGTGAAATGCCGGAAACACAGAAACACAGACGACACACAACAAGAGGTGGCAATCTATTCATTAATTGCACTTAATCAATGAGCTCATTATCACTCATGCATTGTCCAACAGGTGTTGAAATAATGGGATTAAAAGGGGAGATCCCTTCAGAAAGACAGAAACAATAGCAAAGACAAAAAACACTTTTGGAATCTGCTTTTAGTCAACACATAAGGAAAGGGTGCACCGGTCCTGGAAATACTGCAATACCAGGTCAATGCGTGGAGTGGACAGAGCAAGCTCTATTTCCATCTCCCTGTTCTAAAAATCCATTTAATATATGGTCCCCAGATAGGGGACGTATCAGATATTAAACTGATAAGAACAGATACTACACTTGATCTTAGCCAAAAGGCCGAGAAGCGATAACCCGAACGGGCCGCGCGTTGCCCGAGCCTGCCCGATACTGCTGTTCAGCCCTTGCAGCGATTCAGCCTACTTCTAGGCAATTCCATGGGGCCCTGCAGGCTCACACACTCACAGCTACACGGGAGGTGAATAAAGGCCGGAGAGGAAGCCAGACAGGATTTGCTTCTTTTGCTTGCACCACAATGCAGTGCTGAAAGAGGAGGAATCTACATAAAAACGCCTTCCTGGCAACGCCCAAATGCCCTGCTGCCATGCAGATAAACACTGGCAGCGGCAGCAAGTGCATGCCCACAGCCACCCCTTGTTCCTTCACACCTTGTATCAGCTGTAATCCAGTCCAGTCCAGTGCTGCCTGCTGAGCAGCACTGACCAACACTGCCTGGGCCCAGGCTTTTATCTCTGAGGCCCCATTATGATGTCAGAAAGCTGGCTCTGGAATCCTGAGGGCTCCACTATGACACGTGCAAAGTTCCGTCTGAACTTTATATAAGACGGTGAGGCTCAGTCAGTCACTCAGTGTTGCCTGAGAGGGCAACACTGCAACAGCCGGCCGCCAGGCTGTCTTTTTTTTGCACAGCTAGTTGCCTCCAGGAGGCCACAAGAGGGAGACAAGGGACTGCAAAATGGAAAATAGGCATCCACCAACTTTACAGACAACTTCTCCTTGCTCCTACAACCTCCATCCTTGCACAGTTTGTTATTCTTCTAGGTAACATAGTAACAAATCCAAATTGCTGCTCTCTTTGTAGGCAAGCAAGGCTTTGTTGCAACTGCAATTCTTACTTCTTCTTGAAATGTAGGGACGACAGTACATTCCATCACATCCATCTAGTGTACACAGGTAGGTCCATTGTGGCGGGCAGGCGAGCGGGCGGGCTGCTTTATTGGCTGTTTGCTGTTCCCCTACTCCACTCCACTATTTGACTGTTGTGCTGCATCAATCAATCAATCAATCAATCAATCAATCAATCAATCAATCAATCAATCAATCAGTGGCTGGCTCAGGTGCAGCTCTTTAACTTACCTAAAAGGGAGGGCGGAGAGAAGACAAGGAAGGTGAATGAGGTGTTCCAATGTGAAATGCCGGAAACACAGAAACACAGACGACACACAACAAGAGGTGGCAATCTATTCATTAATTGCATTTAATCAATGAGCTCATTATCACTCATGCATTGTCCAACAGGTGTTGAAATAATGGGATTAAAAGGGGAGATCCCTTCAGAAAGACAGAAACAATAGCAAAGACAAAAAACACTTTTGGAATCTGCTTTTAGTCAACACATAAGGAAAGGGTGCACCGGTCCTGGAAATACTGCAATACCAGGTCAATGCGTGGAGTGGACAGAGCAAGCTCTATTTCCATCTCCCTGTTCTAAAAATCCATTTAATATATGGTCCCCAGATAGGGGACGTATCAGATATTAAACTGATAAGAACAGATACTACACTTAATCTTAGCCAAAAGGCCGAGAAGCGATAACCCGAACGGGCCGCGCGTTGCCCGAGCCTGCCCGATACTGCTGTTCAGCCCTTGCAGCGATTCAGCCTACTTCTAGGCAATTCCATGGGGCCCTGCAGGCTCACACACTCACAGCTAGAAGCCAGACAGGATTTGCTTCTTTTGCTTGCACCACAATGCAGTGCTGAAAGAGGAGGAATCTACATAAAAACGCCTTCCTGGCAACGCCCAAATGCCCTGCTGCCATGCAGATAAACACTGGCAGCGGCAGCAAGTGCATGCCCACAGCCACCCCTTGTTCCTTCACACCTTGTATCAGCTGTAATCCAGTCCAGTCCAGTGCTGCCTGCTGAGCAGCACTGACCAACACTGCCTGGGCCCAGGCTTTTATCTCTGAGGCCCCATTATGATGTCAGAAAGCTGGCTCTGGAATCCTGAGGGCTCCACTATGACACGTGCAAAGTTCCGTCTGAACTTTATATAAGACGGTGAGGCTCAGTCAGTCACTCAGTGTTGCCTGAGAGGGCAACACTGCAACAGCCGGCCGCCAGGCTGTCTTTTTTTTGCACAGCTAGTTGCCTCCAGGAGGCCACAAGAGGGAGACAAGGGACTGCAAAATGGAAAATAGGCATCCACCAACTTTACAGACAACTTCTCCTTGCTCCTACAACTTCCATCCTTGCACAGTTTGTTATTCTTCTAGGTAACATAGTAACAAATCCAAATTGCTGCTCTCTTTGTAGGCAAGCAAGGCTTTGTTGCAACTGCAATTCTTACTTCTTCTTGAAATGTAGGGACGACAGTACATTCCATCACATCCATCTAGTGTACACAGGTAGGTCCATTGTGGCGGGCAGGCGAGCGGGCGGGCTGCTTTATTGGCTGTTTGCTGTTCCCCTACTCCACTCCACTATTTGACTGTTGTGCTGCATCAATCAATCAATCAATCAATCAATCAATCAATCAATCAATCAATCAATCAGTGGCTGGCTCAGGTGCAGCTCTTTAACTTACCTAAAAGGGAGGGCGGAGAGAAGACAAGGAAGGTGAATGAGGTGTTCCAATGTGAAATGCCGGAAACACAGAAACACAGACGACACACAACAAGAGGTGGCAATCTATTCATTAATTGCACTTAATCAATGAGCTCATTATCACTCATGCATTGTCCAACAGGTGTTGAAATAATGGGATTAAAAGGGGAGATCCCTTCAGAAAGACAGAAACAATAGCAAAGACAAAAAACACTTTTGGAATCTGCTTTTAGTCAACACATAAGGAAAGGGTGCACCGGTCCTGGAAATACTGCAATACCAGGTCAATGCGTGGAGTGGACAGAGCAAGCTCTATTTCCATCTCCCTGTTCTAAAAATCCATTTAATATATGGTCCCCAGATAGGGGACGTATCAGATATTAAACTGATAAGAACAGATACTACACTTGATCTTAGCCAAAAGGCCGAGAAGCGATAACCCGAACGGGCCGCGCGTTGCCCGAGCCTGCCCGATACTGCTGTTCAGCCCTTGCAGCGATTCAGCCTACTTCTAGGCAATTCCATGGGGCCCTGCAGGCTCACACACTCACAGCTACACGGGAGGTGAATAAAGGCCGGAGAGGAAGCCAGACAGGATTTGCTTCTTTTGCTTGCACCACAATGCAGTGCTGAAAGAGGAGGAATCTACATAAAAACGCCTTCCTGGCAACGCCCAAATGCCCTGCTGCCATGCAGATAAACACTGGCAGCGGCAGCAAGTGCATGCCCACAGCCACCCCTTGTTCCTTCACACCTTGTATCAGCTGTAATCCAGTCCAGTCCAGTGCTGCCTGCTGAGCAGCACTGACCAACACTGCCTGGGCCCAGGCTTTTATCTCTGAGGCCCCATTATGATGTCAGAAAGCTGGCTCTGGAATCCTGAGGGCTCCACTATGACACGTGCAAAGTTCCGTCTGAACTTTATATAAGACGGTGAGGCTCAGTCAGTCACTCAGTGTTGCCTGAGAGGGCAACACTGCAACAGCCGGCCGCCAGGCTGTCTTTTTTTTGCACAGCTAGTTGCCTCCAGGAGGCCACAAGAGGGAGACAAGGGACTGCAAAATGGAAAATAGGCATCCACCAACTTTACAGACAACTTCTCCTTGCTCCTACAACCTCCATCCTTGCACAGTTTGTTATTCTTCTAGGTAACATAGTAACAAATCCAAATTGCTGCTCTCTTTGTAGGCAAGCAAGGCTTTGTTGCAACTGCAATTCTTACTTCTTCTTGAAATGTAGGGACGACAGTACATTCCATCACATCCATCTAGTGTACACAGGTAGGTCCATTGTGGCGGGCAGGCGAGCGGGCGGGCTGCTTTATTGGCTGTTTGCTGTTCCCCTACTCCACTCCACTATTTGACTGTTGTGCTGCATCAATCAATCAATCAATCAATCAATCAATCAATCAATCAATCAATCAGTGGCTGGCTCAGGTGCAGCTCTTTAACTTACCTAAAAGGGAGGGCGGAGAGAAGACAAGGAAGGTGAATGAGGTGTTCCAATGTGAAATGCCGGAAACACAGAAACACAGACGACACACAACAAGAGGTGGCAATCTATTCATTAATTGCATTTAATCAATGAGCTCATTATCACTCATGCATTGTCCAACAGGTGTTGAAATAATGGGATTAAAAGGGGAGATCCCTTCAGAAAGACAGAAACAATAGCAAAGACAAAAAACACTTTTGGAATCTGCTTTTAGTCAACACATAAGGAAAGGGTGCACCGGTCCTGGAAATACTGCAATACCAGGTCAATGCGTGGAGTGGACAGAGCAAGCTCTATTTCCATCTCCCTGTTCTAAAAATCCATTTAATATATGGTCCCCAGATAGGGGACGTATCAGATATTAAACTGATAAGAACAGATACTACACTTGATCTTAGCCAAAAGGCCGAGAAGCGATAACCCGAACGGGCCGCGCGTTGCCCGAGCCTGCCCGATACTGCTGTTCAGCCCTTGCAGCGATTCAGCCTACTTCTAGGCAATTCCATGGGGCCCTGCAGGCTCACACACTCACAGCTACACGGGAGGTGAATAAAGGCCGGAGAGGAAGCCAGACAGGATTTGCTTCTTTTGCTTGCACCACAATGCAGTGCTGAAAGAGGAGGAATCTACATAAAAACGCCTTCCTGGCAACGCCCAAATGCCCTGCTGCCATGCAGATAAACACTGGCAGCGGCAGCAAGTGCATGCCCACAGCCACCCCTTGTTCCTTCACACCTTGTATCAGCTGTAATCCAGTCCAGTCCAGTGCTGCCTGCTGAGCAGCACTGACCAACACTGCCTGGGCCCAGGCTTATATCTCTGAGGCCCCATTATGATGTCAGAAAGCTGGCTCTGGAATCCTGAGGGCTCCACTATGACACGTGCAAAGTTCCGTCTGAACTTTATATAAGACGGTGAGGCTCAGTCAGTCACTCAGTGTTGCCTGAGAGGGCAACACTGCAACAGCCGGCCGCCAGGCTGTCTTTTTTTTGCACAGCTAGTTGCCTCCAGGAGGCCACAAGAGGGAGACAAGGGACTGCAAAATGGAAAATAGGCATCCACCAACTTTACAGACAACTTCTCCTTGCTCCTACAACCTCCATCCTTGCACAGTTTGTTATTCTTCTAGGTAACATAGTAACAAATCCAAATTGCTGCTCTCTTTGTAGGCAAGCAAGGCTTTGTTGCAACTGCAATTCTTACTTCTTCTTGAAATGTAGGGACGACAGTACATTCCATCACATCCATCTAGTGTACACAGGTAGGTCCATTGTGGCGGGCAGGCGAGCGGGCGGGCTGCTTTATTGGCTGTTTGCTGTTCCCCTACTCCACTCCACTATTTGACTGTTGTGCTGCATCAATCAATCAATCAATCAATCAATCAATCAATCAATCAATCAATCAATCAGTGGCTGGCTCAGGTGCAGCTCTTTAACTTACCTAAAAGGGAGGGCGGAGAGAAGACAAGGAAGGTGAATGAGGTGTTCCAATGTGAAATGCCGGAAACACAGAAACACAGACGACACACAACAAGAGGTGGCAATCTATTCATTAATTGCATTTAATCAATGAGCTCATTATCACTCATGCATTGTCCAACAGGTGTTGAAATAATGGGATTAAAAGGGGAGATCCCTTCAGAAAGACAGAAACAATAGCAAAGACAAAAAACACTTTTGGAATCTGCTTTTAGTCAACACATAAGGAAAGGGTGCACCGGTCCTGGAAATACTGCAATACCAGGTCAATGCGTGGAGTGGACAGAGCAAGCTCTATTTCCATCTCCCTGTTCTAAAAATCCATTTAATATATGGTCCCCAGATAGGGGACGTATCAGATATTAAACTGATAAGAACAGATACTACACTTGATCTTAGCCAAAAGGCCGAGAAGCGATAACCCGAACGGGCCGCGCGTTGCCCGAGCCTGCCCGATACTGCTGTTCAGCCCTTGCAGCGATTCAGCCTACTTCTAGGCAATTCCATGGGGCCCTGCAGGCTCACACACTCACAGCTACACGGGAGGTGAATAAAGGCCGGAGAGGAAGCCAGACAGGATTTGCTTCTTTTGCTTGCACCACAATGCAGTGCTGAAAGAGGAGGAATCTACATAAAAACGCCTTCCTGGCAACGCCCAAATGCCCTGCTGCCATGCAGATAAACACTGGCAGCGGCAGCAAGTGCATGCCCACAGCCACCCCTTGTTCCTTCACACCTTGTATCAGCTGTAATCCAGTCCAGTCCAGTGCTGCCTGCTGAGCAGCACTGACCAACACTGCCTGGGCCCAGGCTTTTATCTCTGAGGCCCCATTATGATGTCAGAAAGCTGGCTCTGGAATCCTGAGGGCTCCACTATGACACGTGCAAAGTTCCGTCTGAACTTTATATAAGACGGTGAGGCTCAGTCAGTCACTCAGTGTTGCCTGAGAGGGCAACACTGCAACAGCCGGCCGCCAGGCTGTCTTTTTTTTGCACAGCTAGTTGCCTCCAGGAGGCCACAAGAGGGAGACAAGGGACTGCAAAATGGAAAATAGGCATCCACCAACTTTACAGACAACTTCTCCTTGCTCCTACAACCTCCATCCTTGCACAGTTTGTTATTCTTCTAGGTAACATAGTAACAAATCCAAATTGCTGCTCTCTTTGTAGGCAAGCAAGGCTTTGTTGCAACTGCAATTCTTACTTCTTCTTGAAATGTAGGGACGACAGTACATTCCATCACATCCATCTAGTGTACACAGGTAGGTCCATTGTGGCGGGCAGGCGAGCGGGCGGGCTGCTTTATTGGCTGTTTGCTGTTCCCCTACTCCACTCCACTATTTGACTGTTGTGCTGCATCAATCAATCAATCAATCAATCAATCAATCAATCAGTGGCTGGCTCAGGTGCAGCTCTTTAACTTACCTAAAAGGGAGGGCGGAGAGAAGACAAGGAAGGTGAATGAGGTGTTCCAATGTGAAATGCCGGAAACACAGAAACACAGACGACACACAACAAGAGGTGGCAATCTATTCATTAATTGCATTTAATCAATGAGCTCATTATCACTCATGCATTGTCCAACAGGTGTTGAAATAATGGGATTAAAAGGGGAGATCCCTTCAGAAAGACAGAAACAATAGCAAAGACAAAAAACACTTTTGGAATCTGCTTTTAGTCAACACATAAGGAAAGGGTGCACCGGTCCTGGAAATACTGCAATACCAGGTCAATGCGTGGAGTGGACAGAGCAAGCTCTATTTCCATCTCCCTGTTCTAAAAATCCATTTAATATATGGTCCCCAGATAGGGGACGTATCAGATATTAAACTGATAAGAACAGATTTTTTTTAAGTTGACTACCCCAACTTTGGGGGTAACCGTTTATTTAAAATTTTTCAGGTTTTACAATAAATTAACATTTTTCAACATTTTTACAGGGATTCAAATTTTACAACAATGGTTAAAAAATAAATACAAATTGTCAGATTAAAATCATACAATTTATAAAAGGGCACTTGGTGGCATCATATTATAGAATTCCATTCGCTAAAAAACCATTTTCTACTTAAAACAGGAGAGAATTTTTTGTCTAAAAGATAATACTTGTGCATTTCATAAAAACAAATTCCTAAAATATCATTCACAGATAAAATTTCATGTTTGAATAAAAGAATATTCCTGGCCGCCCACAGAGCTGCTTTAACGCAGTTAGTAATCTTCCATGCCATAATTTTCTGAGTCCTTGTTGGGCACTCCAGACATCCGTAAAAAACGCCTTCACTTGTAATTCTCTTTATTCCGGTTATCTTCTTCATCAAGGGGAGGATTTTTGTCCATATGAGTTGTGAAAAATAACATTGCCAAAAGAGATGTAAGACTGTCTCGTCATCGCGGCATCCTCCCCTTGGACACGCAGCCGAGTTGGTCAGTCCCCTTCGATGCTGGAATGCCCGGCATGGAAGACACTCGTGGGCGCAGCTCCAGGCCAGATCCTTCTGTGAATTAAAAATGAATTTAGCATTAACCATGCTCCAGATAATTTTGCATTTGTTTTCATTAAAATTGCTAATGGGGGCTATTAAAACATTTTCTTTTATTTCCTTTAAAACATATTTACTATTTTTTACATCTTCTATTCTTTTGTCTTTTAGTTTAAAAAGGTTCACTATTTTTTCTAAAATCTTATACTGGTCTGGCAGGTTAAAAGCATATGGCGAGCTTAAAACCGTAGAGAACCATCCGTACCTCCTCATAAAATAGCCAGTGTTAAAACGGATAAAATAAGACCAGTAGTGTTCCTTAAAAACAGTATTAAGACACAGTGTAAAAAAATGGATTAAAAGAAATGCTTTTATATTTGGAAAATCTTTACCACCCATTAGCTTTGGTAACATCACTTTTTCTCTCCTGAGCTTCTCCATCCTAGAATTCCATAAAAATGTAAAACATGCCTTGGTAATCTTTTTTAATAAAATATCAGGGGGAGGGAAAACCATACTTAGATATAATAAAATTGGTAAAATCACCATTTTTGTGATTAAAATTTTTCCCTCCATTGTCAGTTTTCTAAGATTCCATAAACAAATTTTCTTATTAACTTTTTGTGCCACCAAGTCCCAACTGATAAAACCATTGTTTGACTCATTGAAGGAGACCCCTAAAATCTGTACAGACTCCGACACAGGGACTGGAATGTCCTGTAAAATCATGTTGCCAATATTTAAAATATTACTTTTATTAAAATTGACTTTAAAACCGGAGGAGCAGCAAAATTGGTATATCTGTTGTAATGCTTTTTGCAGTGACGGGGCGTCCCTGCACAGGACCGCGACATCATCCATGTACCCCACCACTTTTGCCTCTAGTCCCCCCCCGCCCGGCAGGGGGACTCCACATATCTGCCTGTCATTCCTCAATCTGCAGAGTAGAGGCTCGATCGCACATATAAAAAGTAGTGGGGACAAGGGACACCCCTGCTTCACTCCGGAGTTTAAAAGGACATCCTGTGTCTTAAAACCCTTTACTAAAATCTTGCTCGTACAATTTTCATAAAAGGCCTTCAGAGACTGTAAAAAGCCTTCTGGTATACCCATCTTTTCTAAAACCTTAAAAAGATAAAAATGTGATACTCTATCAAAGGCTTTCTCGAAATCTATGGATAAAACCGCCAATCTGCCTTTTCTCTCCTTCGTATCACCAATAGCATCTTTTAAAAGGTTTAAATTGTCCCATATGCTCCTCCCAGGTATCCCACAGACTTGGTTGGAGTGGACGATTTTCTCTATAACAGCCTTTAGCCTATTCGCGCAAATCTTGGCCATTATTTTGTAGTCTGTGTTTAGTAAGGTGATAGGCCTCCAGTTTTTAATATCTGTTTTGTCCCCCTTTTTATAAAGCAGGGACACCTCACCTTTCTTCCAGGACCCCGGGAGGGCTTTTGTTCTAAAAACTTGAGTAAAAAGGGAATAGAGATCCTCTTTTAAAACTCCATAAAATGTGACATAAAACTCTATGGGTATACCATCAGGGCCAGGGACTTTACCTGTTTTAAAACTCTTGATGGTATCTAAAATCTCCTGTTCCGTAATATCCTGTAATAAAAAATCTTTGGAGACAGGATTTAAAACAGCGTCAACCTCCTTCAATGAGTCGTTCATCAAATCAACATTAACAAGCTTTATATTAAAAAGATCCGCATAAAATCTGTGTACCTTTTTTAAAATATTGTCAGTGTTTGTATCTCCATCAACATTGTCTAACAGGGTATGCTTATCGTTAATTTTCTTAAAAAAGTACCTGGAGCAGGTCTCATTTTCCTCGAGGTGTTTCATTTTTGAACGAAAGACAATTTCCTTACCTCTCTGCTCCAGGCACTGGGAGATCTCCTTCCTAATCTCCATAATCTCCTCCTCCACCTGCATACCCTGTTCTCTGAACTTGTATTGGGTCTGCAGACGGGTATTCAAATTAGCAAAAAAATCCTGTTTTTCTTTTGCTTTTCTCCTTCCGATTTTTATGAAAAAGTCTCTTATTTTTATTTTTATTTTCTCCCACCATGAGACTATGGACATATTTGGATGTCTTACCCGTCTGCAGCCCTTATAAAAGGTAATAAAATCAGATAAAATTTGCGGATCATCTAAAAGGGAAACGTTCATTTTCCAGGCTTTTTTGACAGTATTTTTCCCAATATCATTTTTAACTTTAAAATACAATAATTTATGATCAGATAAAACATTGGGATTAAGATCACATTTAAAAGGCAGTACTTGATAAGAGCAGAATATAAAATCGATCCTGGAGCTACAGTTCACATTGCTCCAGGTGACGCCGGCCTCTGCAGATAAATTGCTGTTACATTTCTTAAAAACATCAGTAAGTTTAAAATCAGTAACTATATCTTTTAATAATGAGGAGGTTTTGTCATAATTCCTGCTTACTGAGTTAGAGAACCGGCGTTCCCCCTTTAAAATACAATTAAAATCACCCGCTAAAACAAGTGGCTCTGAATCGTTTAAAAAAAGGGGTAAAATCTCTAGCATTCTAGCTCTTTCATTCTTGTCCGAGGACCCATAAAAATTTAAAAACTGCCATCTAATACCGTCTATAAAAGCTTTGACCAATAAAATTCTACCTGGTAAAATTTCATTAAAACTGTCAATTAAAACGTTCCCTTTAAATAAAATGGCGACACCTGCGGCTCTGGAATCGTTAGACCCGGACCACACTGAAGGTCCGAGTCTCCAGTCTTCCTTATATTTGTTGTAGTTCGTGCGATGTGGGATACAGCATTCCTGTAGGAAAAAAACGGTGGCGGAAAAAATAGAAAGATAGTCAAACAGGGCAGCTCTTCTCGTCTTAGAATGCACGCTCCTAACATTTAAGGAAATGCCACCTAACTCTGCCATGAGGAAAAGGGAAAAGAGACAGTCTTATGTAATCTTACCCGAGGTGGCCTCAGCAGTCCTCGGCGTTACCAGAGACCTCACTCGAACTCTCATCGCCCTCCGACTTCAAACCGACTGTATAACTTGAGGAGATTGGAGAGGAACTCATGTCAGACAGCTGACCCCCCGCCATACCTGAGGCACTTATCGAAAATGGGTCCCAGATGGACTCCACGGGCAAGGTTTCTGGAGCATTTTGTATGGCAGCCTCCTCCCCTACGATAGGGGCGGGAAACGCACTCGCGGCCGTTTCAGGGACTTCTGTCACCTCAGAGGCAGCTATGCTT
Source organism: Rhinoderma darwinii (assembly GCF_050947455.1). Taxonomy (NCBI): domain Eukaryota; kingdom Metazoa; phylum Chordata; class Amphibia; order Anura; family Rhinodermatidae; genus Rhinoderma; species Rhinoderma darwinii. Next base: position 259,762 of record NW_027464079.1, read on the forward strand.
GTCTCCCCCAACTGGCGAGAAGGGGGGAGACCTTCAGCTGGTGCTTCCGGGGGCGCGTCAACTGGTTTCCCTGCTTTCGCTCTAGCAGGTACTCCCATCGGCACCCCCGCTGCCACCTCTGAGTACGCCCTACGCCTCTTAGACCTAGCTGCCGCTCCACCCGGGTCCTCTGCCTCAGGTACAGGCTGACCCAGCATCTCCTGCGGCCCAGGCGGATCAGCTTCATCCGAACTACCCATCTCCTCCGTTTCCTGAGGGGGCTTTTTCGTCCGCTGATCACTGGCTCTTCTCTTAAACCGCCTTTGCTCCTTTGGGTCACCTGTTTGGGGGGGTCTGCTGGAGGTGTCCATGTTATCTGCCTCTTCACCTCTTGGTTCCTCTTCTTGTGCGGGGGCGATCTGGCCTGCTGGCTGCTCTGGACGCCTCGGCCGGACCTCGGGTTGTTCCGATCTGTGGGGACAAGTAGCATATAGATGACCAACTCGGCTGCAAAAACGACACCTTTTCCCCAGAGGGCAAGTTTTGGCCTCGTGCTCAGAGCTGCCACAGTTCCTACAGGTGCTTTCGCAGAACTCTTTGGTGTGACCGTACTTTTGACATTTTCTACAGAATGGAGGCATTCCTGTATAAAAAAGATCTCCTGCCATATCACCTAATTTAAAGCGTGCTGGCGGCAACATTATCCCCCCTGCTGTATTGGCATCTCTATAACAAGTTACTAAAAATCTCCACTTTGACGTCCAAACTCCAACTTCGTTCATTATTTTGCCAATACATTTTACACTTTTGAAATAGGGGGATAAAAAGGACATCACATCTTTTAAATCAGCAAACGGGCAGTACATTTTTATCACAATCATCTTAGTGATGTCCAACACATGTTCGTAAAATTCAATACCGTCCAGTCTCGGATCGTTTTTTACCATGTATGCCGCCAGCAGATCTTGGAACACTCCATTCTGTACAAACGTTATGTCATATGTTCTTCTCCTTGGATAGTCTTGCACCGCCAATATCTCCCGCTTCTGAATGTTGAAAATGCCAACAAGCACGGTCTCCACCAAGAACTTCAGGCCGCAGGTTGTCGCCTTCTCTTCTGATACAATAACACGGATTGTATTTTTTATCCGGGCATACGCCGGTATCTCACCAGGACTTTCGTCCATGGTGAGGGGATTTCGGGAAAGTTACGCCACCCGTTGGTGACGCAACGTCTACGCAGCTTCCCCTTTTCGGCCGAAGCCTACACGGGGGATATGTGGATCGCAACTCGTTGCTCAGGACTAAGCCTCTCTCCCAAATAGCAGCACGGGGGTGAAGTCCAGGCGAACCTGGACGATCCCCCGAGGCCGAGAGAGAGGGTACCTGAGCACCTCCTAACCAAGACCAGGCAGCACTGACTACAAGTAATCAGAACTACACTTGATCTCAGCCAGAAGGCCGAGAAGCGATAACCCGAACGGGCCGCGCGTTGCCCGAGCCTGCCCGATACTGCTGTTCAGCCCTTGCAGCGATTCAGCCTACTTCTAGGCAATTCCATGGGGCCCTGCAGGCTCACACACTCACAGCTAGAAGCCAGACAGGATTTGCTTCTTTTGCTTGCACCACAATGCAGTGCTGAAAGAGGAGGAATCTACATAAAAACGCCTTCCTGGCAACGCCCAAATGCCCTGCTGCCATGCAGATAAACACTGGCAGCGGCAGCAAGTGCATGCCCACAGCCACCCCTTGTTCCTTCACACCTTGTATCAGCTGTAATCCAGTCCAGTCCAGTGCTGCCTGCTGAGCAGCACTGACCAACACTGCCTGGGCCCAGGCTTTTATCTCTGAGGCCCCATTATGATGTCAGAAAGCTGGCTCTGGAATCCTGAGGGCTCCACTATGACACGTGCAAAGTTCCGTCTGAACTTTATATAAGACGGTGAGGCTCAGTCAGTCACTCAGTGTTGCCTGAGAGGGCAACACTGCAACAGCCGGCCGCCAGGCTGTCTTTTTTTTGCACAGCTAGTTGCCTCCAGGAGGCCACAAGAGGGAGACAAGGGACTGCAAAATGGAAAATAGGCATCCACCAACTTTACAGACAACTTCTCCTTGCTCCTACAACTTCCATCCTTGCACAGTTTGTTATTCTTCTAGGTAACATAGTAACAAATCCAAATTGCTGCTCTCTTTGTAGGCAAGCAAGGCTTTGTTGCAACTGCAATTCTTACTTCTTCTTGAAATGTAGGGACGACAGTACATTCCATCACATCCATCTAGTGTACACAGGTAGGTCCATTGTGGCGGGCAGGCGAGCGGGCGGGCTGCTTTATTGGCTGTTTGCTGTTCCCCTACTCCACTCCACTATTTGACTGTTGTGCTGCATCAATCAATCAATCAATCAATCAATCAATCAATCAATCAATCAATCAATCAATCAGTGGCTGGCTCAGGTGCAGCTCTTTAACTTACCTAAAAGGGAGGGCGGAGAGAAGACAAGGAAGGTGAATGAGGTGTTCCAATGTGAAATGCCGGAAACACAGAAACACAGACGACACACAACAAGAGGTGGCAATCTATTCATTAATTGCACTTAATCAATGAGCTCATTATCACTCATGCATTGTCCAACAGGTGTTGAAATAATGGGATTAAAAGGGGAGATCCCTTCAGAAAGACAGAAACAATAGCAAAGACAAAAAACACTTTTGGAATCTGCTTTTAGTCAACACATAAGGAAAGGGTGCACCGGTCCTGGAAATACTGCAATACCAGGTCAATGCGTGGAGTGGACAGAGCAAGCTCTATTTCCATCTCCCTGTTCTAAAAATCCATTTAATATATGGTCCCCAGATAGGGGACGTATCAGATATTAAACTGATAAGAACAGATACTACACTTGATCTTAGCCAAAAGGCCGAGAAGCGATAACCCGAACGGGCCGCGCGTTGCCCGAGCCTGCCCGATACTGCTGTTCAGCCCTTGCAGCGATTCAGCCTACTTCTAGGCAATTCCATGGGGCCCTGCAGGCTCACACACTCACAGCTACACGGGAGGTGAATAAAGGCCGGAGAGGAAGCCAGACAGGATTTGCTTCTTTTGCTTGCACCACAATGCAGTGCTGAAAGAGGAGGAATCTACATAAAAACGCCTTCCTGGCAACGCCCAAATGCCCTGCTGCCATGCAGATAAACACTGGCAGCGGCAGCAAGTGCATGCCCACAGCCACCCCTTGTTCCTTCACACCTTGTATCAGCTGTAATCCAGTCCAGTCCAGTGCTGCCTGCTGAGCAGCACTGACCAACACTGCCTGGGCCCAGGCTTTTATCTCTGAGGCCCCATTATGATGTCAGAAAGCTGGCTCTGGAATCCTGAGGGCTCCACTATGACACGTGCAAAGTTCCGTCTGAACTTTATATAAGACGGTGAGGCTCAGTCAGTCACTCAGTGTTGCCTGAGAGGGCAACACTGCAACAGCCGGCCGCCAGGCTGTCTTTTTTTTGCACAGCTAGTTGCCTCCAGGAGGCCACAAGAGGGAGACAAGGGACTGCAAAATGGAAAATAGGCATCCACCAACTTTACAGACAACTTCTCCTTGCTCCTACAACCTCCATCCTTGCACAGTTTGTTATTCTTCTAGGTAACATAGTAACAAATCCAAATTGCTGCTCTCTTTGTAGGCAAGCAAGGCTTTGTTGCAACTGCAATTCTTACTTCTTCTTGAAATGTAGGGACGACAGTACATTCCATCACATCCATCTAGTGTACACAGGTAGGTCCATTGTGGCGGGCAGGCGAGCGGGCGGGCTGCTTTATTGGCTGTTTGCTGTTCCCCTACTCCACTCCACTATTTGACTGTTGTGCTGCATCAATCAATCAATCAATCAATCAATCAATCAATCAATCAATCAGTGGCTGGCTCAGGTGCAGCTCTTTAACTTACCTAAAAGGGAGGGCGGAGAGAAGACAAGGAAGGTGAATGAGGTGTTCCAATGTGAAATGCCGGAAACACAGAAACACAGACGACACACAACAAGAGGTGGCAATCTATTCATTAATTGCATTTAATCAATGAGCTCATTATCACTCATGCATTGTCCAACAGGTGTTGAAATAATGGGATTAAAAGGGGAGATCCCTTCAGAAAGACAGAAACAATAGCAAAGACAAAAAACACTTTTGGAATCTGCTTTTAGTCAACACATAAGGAAAGGGTGCACCGGTCCTGGAAATACTGCAATACCAGGTCAATGCGTGGAGTGGACAGAGCAAGCTCTATTTCCATCTCCCTGTTCTAAAAATCCATTTAATATATGGTCCCCAGATAGGGGACGTATCAGATATTAAACTGATAAGAACAGATACTACACTTGATCTTAGCCAAAAGGCCGAGAAGCGATAACCCGAACGGGCCGCGCGTTGCCCGAGCCTGCCCGATACTGCTGTTCAGCCCTTGCAGCGATTCAGCCTACTTCTAGGCAATTCCATGGGGCCCTGCAGGCTCACACACTCACAGCTACACGGGAGGTGAATAAAGGCCGGAGAGGAAGCCAGACAGGATTTGCTTCTTTTGCTTGCACCACAATGCAGTGCTGAAAGAGGAGGAATCTACATAAAAACGCCTTCCTGGCAACGCCCAAATGCCCTGCTGCCATGCAGATAAACACTGGCAGCGGCAGCAAGTGCATGCCCACAGCCACCCCTTGTTCCTTCACACCTTGTATCAGCTGTAATCCAGTCCAGTCCAGTGCTGCCTGCTGAGCAGCACTGACCAACACTGCCTGGGCCCAGGCTTTTATCTCTGAGGCCCCATTATGATGTCAGAAAGCTGGCTCTGGAATCCTGAGGGCTCCACTATGACACGTGCAAAGTTCCGTCTGAACTTTATATAAGACGGTGAGGCTCAGTCAGTCACTCAGTGTTGCCTGAGAGGGCAACACTGCAACAGCCGGCCGCCAGGCTGTCTTTTTTTTGCACAGCTAGTTGCCTCCAGGAGGCCACAAGAGGGAGACAAGGGACTGCAAAATGGAAAATAGGCATCCACCAACTTTACAGACAACTTCTCCTTGCTCCTACAACCTCCATCCTTGCACAGTTTGTTATTCTTCTAGGTAACATAGTAACAAATCCAAATTGCTGCTCTCTTTGTAGGCAAGCAAGGCTTTGTTGCAACTGCAATTCTTACTTCTTCTTGAAATGTAGGGACGACAGTACATTCCATCACATCCATCTAGTGTACACAGGTAGGTCCATTGTGGCGGGCAGGCGAGCGGGCGGGCTGCTTTATTGGCTGTTTGCTGTTCCCCTACTCCACTCCACTATTTGACTGTTGTGCTGCATCAATCAATCAATCAATCAATCAATCAATCAATCAATCAATCAATGGCTGGCTCAGGTGCAGCTCTTTAACTTACCTAAAAGGGAGGGCGGAGAGAAGACAAGGAAGGTGAATGAGGTGTTCCAATGTGAAATGCCGGAAACACAGAAACACAGACGACACACAACAAGAGGTGGCAATCTATTCATTAATTGCATTTAATCAATGAGCTCATTATCACTCATGCATTGTCCAACAGGTGTTGAAATAATGGGATTAAAAGGGGAGATCCCTTCAGAAAGACAGAAACAATAGCAAAGACAAAAAACACTTTTGGAATCTGCTTTTAGTCAACACATAAGGAAAGGGTGCACCGGTCCTGGAAATACTGCAATACCAGGTCAATGCGTGGAGTGGACAGAGCAAGCTCTATTTCCATCTCCCTGTTCTAAAAATCCATTTAATATATGGTCCCCAGATAGGGGACGTATCAGATATTAAACTGATAAGAACAGATACTACACTTGATCTTAGCCAAAAGGCCGAGAAGCGATAACCCGAACGGGCCGCGCGTTGCCCGAGCCTGCCCGATACTGCTGTTCAGCCCTTGCAGCGATTCAGCCTACTTCTAGGCAATTCCATGGGGCCCTGCAGGCTCACACACTCACAGCTAGAAGCCAGACAGGATTTGCTTCTTTTGCTTGCACCACAATGCAGTGCTGAAAGAGGAGGAATCTACATAAAAACGCCTTCCTGGCAACGCCCAAATGCCCTGCTGCCATGCAGATAAACACTGGCAGCGGCAGCAAGTGCATGCCCACAGCCACCCCTTGTTCCTTCACACCTTGTATCAGCTGTAATCCAGTCCAGTCCAGTGCTGCCTGCTGAGCAGCACTGACCAACACTGCCTGGGCCCAGGCTTTTATCTCTGAGGCCCCATTATGATGTCAGAAAGCTGGCTCTGGAATCCTGAGGGCTCCACTATGACACGTGCAAAGTTCCGTCTGAACTTTATATAAGACGGTGAGGCTCAGTCAGTCACTCAGTGTTGCCTGAGAGGGCAACACTGCAACAGCCGGCCGCCAGGCTGTCTTTTTTTTGCACAGCTAGTTGCCTCCAGGAGGCCACAAGAGGGAGACAAGGGACTGCACAATGGAAAATAGGCATCCACCAACTTTACAGACAACTTCTCCTTGCTCCTACAACCTCCATCCTTGCACAGTTTGTTATTCTTCTAGGTAACATAGTAACAAATCCAAATTGCTGCTCTCTTTGTAGGCAAGCAAGGCTTTGTTGCAACTGCAATTCTTACTTCTTCTTGAAATGTAGGGACGACAGTACATTCCATCACATCCATCTAGTGTACACAGGTAGGTCCATTGTGGCGGGCAGGCGAGCGGGCGGGCTGCTTTATTGGCTGTTTGCTGTTCCCCTACTCCACTCCACTATTTGACTGTTGTGCTGCATCAATCAATCAATCAATCAATCAATCAATCAATCAATCAATCAATCAATCAATCAATCAATCAATCAGTGGCTGGCTCAGGTGCAGCTCTTTAACTTACCTAAAAGGGAGGGCGGAGAGAAGACAAGGAAGGTGAATGAGGTGTTCCAATGTGAAATGCCGGAAACACAGAAACACAGACGACACACAACAAGAGGTGGCAATCTATTCATTAATTGCATTTAATCAATGAGCTCATTATCACTCATGCATTGTCCAACAGGTGTTGAAATAATGGGATTAAAAGGGGAGATCCCTTCAGAAAGACAGAAACAATAGCAAAGACAAAAAACACTTTTGGAATCTGCTTTTAGTCAACACATAAGGAAAGGGTGCACCGGTCCTGGAAATACTGCAATACCAGGTCAATGCGTGGAGTGGACAGAGCAAGCTCTATTTCCATCTCCCTGTTCTAAAAATCCATTTAATATATGGTCCCCAGATAGGGGACGTATCAGATATTAAACTGATAAGAACAGATACTACACTTGATCTTAGCCAAAAAGCCGAGAAGCGATAACCCGAACGGGCCGCGCGTTGCCCGAGCCTGCCCGATACTGCTGTTCAGCCCTTGCAGCGATTCAGCCTACTTCTAGGCAATTCCATGGGGCCCTGCAGGCTCACACACTCACAGCTACACGGGAGGTGAATAAAGGCCGGAGAGGAAGCCAGACAGGATTTGCTTCTTTTGCTTGCACCACAATGCAGTGCTGAAAGAGGAGGAATCTACATAAAAACGCCTTCCTGGCAACGCCCAAATGCCCTGCTGCCATGCAGATAAACACTGGCAGCGGCAGCAAGTGCATGCCCACAGCCACCCCTTGTTCCTTCACACCTTGTATCAGCTGTAATCCAGTCCAGTCCAGTGCTGCCTGCTGAGCAGCACTGACCAACACTGCCTGGGCCCAGGCTTTTATCTCTGAGGCCCCATTATGATGTCAGAAAGCTGGCTCTGGAATCCTGAGGGCTCCACTATGACACGTGCAAAGTTCCGTCTGAACTTTATATAAGACGGTGAGGCTCAGTCAGTCACTCAGTGTTGCCTGAGAGGGCAACACTGCAACAGCCGGCCGCCAGGCTGTCTTTTTTTTGCACAGCTAGTTGCCTCCAGGAGGCCACAAGAGGGAGACAAGGGACTGCAAAATGGAAAATAGGCATCCACCAACTTTACAGACAACTTCTCCTTGCTCCTACAACCTCCATCCTTGCACAGTTTGTTATTCTTCTAGGTAACATAGTAACAAATCCAAATTGCTGCTCTCTTTGTAGGCAAGCAAGGCTTTGTTGCAACTGCAATTCTTACTTCTTCTTGAAATGTAGGGACGACAGTACATTCCATCACATCCATCTAGTGTACACAGGTAGGTCCATTGTGGCGGGCAGGCGAGCGGGCGGGCTGCTTTATTGGCTGTTTGCTGTTCCCCTACTCCACTCCACTATTTGACTGTTGTGCTGCATCAATCAATCAATCAATCAATCAATCAATCAATCAATCAATCAATCAGTGGCTGGCTCAGGTGCAGCTCTTTAACTTACCTAAAAGGGAGGGCGGAGAGAAGACAAGGAAGGTGAATGAGGTGTTCCAATGTGAAATGCCGGAAACACAGAAACACAGACGACACACAACAAGAGGTGGCAATCTATTCATTAATTGCATTTAATCAATGAGCTCATTATCACTCATGCATTGTCCAACAGGTGTTGAAATAATGGGATTAAAAGGGGAGATCCCTTCAGAAAGACAGAAACAATAGCAAAGACAAAAAACACTTTTGGAATCTGCTTTTAGTCAACACATAAGGAAAGGGTGCACCGGTCCTGGAAATACTGCAATACCAGGTCAATGCGTGGAGTGGACAGAGCAAGCTCTATTTCCATCTCCCTGTTCTAAAAATCCATTTAATATATGGTCCCCAGATAGGGGACGTATCAGATATTAAACTGATAAGAACAGATACTACACTTGATCTTAGCCAAAAAGCCGAGAAGCGATAACCCGAACGGGCCGCGCGTTGCCCGAGCCTGCCCGATACTGCTGTTCAGCCCTTGCAGCGATTCAGCCTACTTCTAGGCAATTCCATGGGGCCCTGCAGGCTCACACACTCACAGCTACACGGGAGGTGAATAAAGGCCGGAGAGGAAGCCAGACAGGATTTGCTTCTTTTGCTTGCACCACAATGCAGTGCTGAAAGAGGAGGAATCTACATAAAAACGCCTTCCTGGCAACGCCCAAATGCCCTGCTGCCATGCAGATAAACACTGGCAGCGGCAGCAAGTGCATGCCCACAGCCACCCCTTGTTCCTTCACACCTTGTATCAGCTGTAATCCAGTCCAGTCCAGTGCTGCCTGCTGAGCAGCACTGACCAACACTGCCTGGGCCCAGGCTTTTATCTCTGAGGCCCCATTATGATGTCAGAAAGCTGGCTCTGGAATCCTGAGGGCTCCACTATGACACGTGCAAAGTTCCGTCTGAACTTTATATAAGACGGTGAGGCTCAGTCAGTCACTCAGTGTTGCCTGAGAGGGCAACACTGCAACAGCCGGCCGCCAGGCTGTCTTTTTTTTGCACAGCTAGTTGCCTCCAGGAGGCCACAAGAGGGAGACAAGGGACTGCAAAATGGAAAATAGGCATCCACCAACTTTACAGACAACTTCTCCTTGCTCCTACAACCTCCATCCTTGCACAGTTTGTTATTCTTCTAGGTAACATAGTAACAAATCCAAATTGCTGCTCTCTTTGTAGGCAAGCAAGGCTTTGTTGCAACTGCAATTCTTACTTCTTCTTGAAATGTAGGGACGACAGTACATTCCATCACATCCATCTAGTGTACACAGGTAGGTCCATTGTGGCGGGCAGGCGAGCGGGCGGGCTGCTTTATTGGCTGTTTGCTGTTCCCCTACTCCACTCCACTATTTGACTGTTGTGCTGCATCAATCAATCAATCAATCAATCAATCAATCAATCAATCAATCAATCAATCAATCAGTGGCTGGCTCAGGTGCAGCTCTTTAACTTACCTAAAAGGGAGGGCGGAGAGAAGACAAGGAAGGTGAATGAGGTGTTCCAATGTGAAATGCCGGAAACACAGAAACACAGACGACACACAACAAGAGGTGGCAATCTATTCATTAATTGCATTTAATCAATGAGCTCATTATCACTCATGCATTGTCCAACAGGTGTTGAAATAATGGGATTAAAAGGGGAGATCCCTTCAGAAAGACAGAAACAATAGCAAAGACAAAAAACACTTTTGGAATCTGCTTTTAGTCAACACATAAGGAAAGGGTGCACCGGTCCTGGAAATACTGCAATACCAGGTCAATGCGTGGAGTGGACAGAGCAAGCTCTATTTCCATCTCCCTGTTCTAAAAATCCATTTAATATATGGTCCCCAGATAGGGGACGTATCAGATATTAAACTGATAAGAACAGATACTACACTTGATCTTAGCCAAAAGGCCGAGAAGCGATAACCCGAACGGGCCGCGCGTTGCCCGAGCCTGCCCGATACTGCTGTTCAGCCCTTGCAGCGATTCAGCCTACTTCTAGGCAATTCCATGGGGCCCTGCAGGCTCACACACTCACAGCTACACGGGAGGTGAATAAAGGCCGGAGAGGAAGCCAGACAGGATTTGCTTCTTTTGCTTGCACCACAATGCAGTGCTGAAAGAGGAGGAATCTACATAAAAACGCCTTCCTGGCAACGCCCAAATGCCCTGCTGCCATGCAGATAAACACTGGCAGCGGCAGCAAGTGCATGCCCACAGCCACCCCTTGTTCCTTCACACCTTGTATCAGCTGTAATCCAGTCCAGTCCAGTGCTGCCTGCTGAGCAGCACTGACCAACACTGCCTGGGCCCAGGCTTTTATCTCTGAGGCCCCATTATGATGTCAGAAAGCTGGCTCTGGAATCCTGAGGGCTCCACTATGACACGTGCAAAGTTCCGTCTGAACTTTATATAAGACGGTGAGGCTCAGTCAGTCACTCAGTGTTGCCTGAGAGGGCAACACTGCAACAGCCGGCCGCCAGGCTGTCTTTTTTTTGCACAGCTAGTTGCCTCCAGGAGGCCACAAGAGGGAGACAAGGGACTGCAAAATGGAAAATAGGCATCCACCAACTTTACAGACAACTTCTCCTTGCTCCTACAACCTCCATCCTTGCACAGTTTGTTATTCTTCTAGGTAACATAGTAACAAATCCAAATTGCTGCTCTCTTTGTAGGCAAGCAAGGCTTTGTTGCAACTGCAATTCTTACTTCTTCTTGAAATGTAGGGACGACAGTACATTCCATCACATCCATCTAGTGTACACAGGTAGGTCCATTGTGGCGGGCAGGCGAGCGGGCGGGCTGCTTTATTGGCTGTTTGCTGTTCCCCTACTCCACTCCACTATTTGACTGTTGTGCTGCATCAATCAATCAATCAATCAATCAATCAATCAATCAATCAATCAATCAATCAATCAATCAGTGGCTGGCTCAGGTGCAGCTCTTTAACTTACCTAAAAGGGAGGGCGGAGAGAAGACAAGGAAGGTGAATGAGGTGTTCCAATGTGAAATGCCGGAAACACAGAAACACAGACGACACACAACAAGAGGTGGCAATCTATTCATTAATTGCATTTAATCAATGAGCTCATTATCACTCATGCATTGTCCAACAGGTGTTGAAATAATGGGATTAAAAGGGGAGATCCCTTCAGAAAGACAGAAACAATAGCAAAGACAAAAAACACTTTTGGAATCTGCTTTTAGTCAACACATAAGGAAAGGGTGCACCGGTCCTGGAAATACTGCAATACCAGGTCAATGCGTGGAGTGGACAGAGCAAGCTCTATTTCCATCTCCCTGTTCTAAAAATCCATTTAATATATGGTCCCCAGATAGGGGACGTATCAGATATTAAACTGATAAGAACAGATTTTTTTTAAGTTGACTACCCCAACTTTGGGGGTAACCGTTTATTTAAAATTTTTCAGGTTTTACAATAAATTAACATTTTTCAACATTTTTACAGGGATTCAAATTTTACAACAATGGTTAAAAAATAAATACAAATTGTCAGATTAAAATCATACAATTTATAAAAGGGCACTTGGTGGCATCATATTATAGAATTCCATTCGCTAAAAAACCATTTTCTACTTAAAACAGGAGAGAATTTTTTGTCTAAAAGATAATACTTGTGCATTTCATAAAAACAAATTCCTAAAATATCATTCACAGATAAAATTTCATGTTTGAATAAAAGAATATTCCTGGCCGCCCACAGAGCTGCTTTAACGCAGTTAGTAATCTTCCATGCCATAATTTTCTGAGTCCTTGTTGGGCACTCCAGACATCCGTAAAAAACGCCTTCACTTGTAATTCTCTTTATTCCGGTTATCTTCTTCATCAAGGGGAGGATTTTTGTCCATATGAGTTGTGAAAAATAACATTGCCAAAAGAGATGTAAGACTGTCTCGTCATCGCGGCATCCTCCCCTTGGACACGCAGCCGAGTTGGTCAGTCCCCTTCGATGCTGGAATGCCCGGCATGGAAGACACTCGTGGGCGCAGCTCCAGGCCAGATCCTTCTGTGAATTAAAAATGAATTTAGCATTAACCATGCTCCAGATAATTTTGCATTTGTTTTCATTAAAATTGCTAATGGGGGCTATTAAAACATTTTCTTTTATTTCCTTTAAAACATATTTACTATTTTTTACATCTTCTATTCTTTTGTCTTTTAGTTTAAAAAGGTTCACTATTTTTTCTAAAATCTTATACTGGTCTGGCAGGTTAAAAGCATATGGCGAGCTTAAAACCGTAGAGAACCATCCGTACCTCCTCATAAAATAGCCAGTGTTAAAACGGATAAAATAAGACCAGTAGTGTTCCTTAAAAACAGTATTAAGACACAGTGTAAAAAAATGGATTAAAAGAAATGCTTTTATATTTGGAAAATCTTTACCACCCATTAGCTTTGGTAACATCACTTTTTCTCTCCTGAGCTTCTCCATCCTAGAATTCCATAAAAATGTAAAACATGCCTTGGTAATCTTTTTTAATAAAATATCAGGGGGAGGGAAAACCATACTTAGATATAATAAAATTGGTAAAATCACCATTTTTGTGATTAAAATTTTTCCCTCCATTGTCAGTTTTCTAAGATTCCATAAACAAATTTTCTTATTAACTTTTTGTGCCACCAAGTCCCAACTGATAAAACCATTGTTTGACTCATTGAAGGAGACCCCTAAAATCTGTACAGACTCCGACACAGGGACTGGAATGTCCTGTAAAATCATGTTGCCAATATTTAAAATATTACTTTTATTAAAATTGACTTTAAAACCGGAGGAGCAGCAAAATTGGTATATCTGTTGTAATGCTTTTTGCAGTGACGGGGCGTCCCTGCACAGGACCGCGACATCATCCATGTACCCCACCACTTTTGCCTCTAGTCCCCCCCCGCCCGGCAGGGGGACTCCACATATCTGCCTGTCATTCCTCAATCTGCAGAGTAGAGGCTCGATCGCACATATAAAAAGTAGTGGGGACAAGGGACACCCCTGCTTCACTCCGGAGTTTAAAAGGACATCCTGTGTCTTAAAACCCTTTACTAAAATCTTGCTCGTACAATTTTCATAAAAGGCCTTCAGAGACTGTAAAAAGCCTTCTGGTATACCCATCTTTTCTAAAACCTTAAAAAGATAAAAATGTGATACTCTATCAAAGGCTTTCTCGAAATCTATGGATAAAACCGCCAATCTGCCTTTTCTCTCCTTCGTATCACCAATAGCATCTTTTAAAAGGTTTAAATTGTCCCATATGCTCCTCCCAGGTATCCCACAGACTTGGTTGGAGTGGACGATTTTCTCTATAACAGCCTTTAGCCTATTCGCGCAAATCTTGGCCATTATTTTGTAGTCTGTGTTTAGTAAGGTGATAGGCCTCCAGTTTTTAATATCTGTTTTGTCCCCCTTTTTATAAAGCAGGGACACCTCACCTTTCTTCCAGGACCCCGGGAGGGCTTTTGTTCTAAAAACTTGAGTAAAAAGGGAATAGAGATCCTCTTTTAAAACTCCATAAAATGTGACATAAAACTCTATGGGTATACCATCAGGGCCAGGGACTTTACCTGTTTTAAAACTCTTGATGGTATCTAAAATCTCCTGTTCCGTAATATCCTGTAATAAAAAATCTTTGGAGACAGGATTTAAAACAGCGTCAACCTCCTTCAATGAGTCGTTCATCAAATCAACATTAACAAGCTTTATATTAAAAAGATCCGCATAAAATCTGTGTACCTTTTTTAAAATATTGTCAGTGTTTGTATCTCCATCAACATTGTCTAACAGGGTATGCTTATCGTTAATTTTCTTAAAAAAGTACCTGGAGCAGGTCTCATTTTCCTCGAGGTGTTTCATTTTTGAACGAAAGACAATTTCCTTACCTCTCTGCTCCAGGCACTGGGAGATCTCCTTCCTAATCTCCATAATCTCCTCCTCCACCTGCATACCCTGTTCTCTGAACTTGTATTGGGTCTGCAGACGGGTATTCAAATTAGCAAAAAAATCCTGTTTTTCTTTTGCTTTTCTCCTTCCGATTTTTATGAAAAAGTCTCTTATTTTTATTTTTATTTTCTCCCACCATGAGACTATGGACATATTTGGATGTCTTACCCGTCTGCAGCCCTTATAAAAGGTAATAAAATCAGATAAAATTTGCGGATCATCTAAAAGGGAAACGTTCATTTTCCAGGCTTTTTTGACAGTATTTTTCCCAATATCATTTTTAACTTTAAAATACAATAATTTATGATCAGATAAAACATTGGGATTAAGATCACATTTAAAAGGCAGTACTTGATAAGAGCAGAATATAAAATCGATCCTGGAGCTACAGTTCACATTGCTCCAGGTGACGCCGGCCTCTGCAGATAAATTGCTGTTACATTTCTTAAAAACATCAGTAAGTTTAAAATCAGTAACTATATCTTTTAATAATGAGGAGGTTTTGTCATAATTCCTGCTTACTGAGTTAGAGAACCGGCGTTCCCCCTTTAAAATACAATTAAAATCACCCGCTAAAACAAGTGGCTCTGAATCGTTTAAAAAAAGGGGTAAAATCTCTAGCATTCTAGCTCTTTCATTCTTGTCCGAGGACCCATAAAAATTTAAAAACTGCCATCTAATACCGTCTATAAAAGCTTTGACCAATAAAATTCTACCTGGTAAAATTTCATTAAAACTGTCAATTAAAACGTTCCCTTTAAATAAAATGGCGACACCTGCGGCTCTGGAATCGTTAGACCCGGACCACACTGAAGGTCCGAGTCTCCAGTCTTCCTTATATTTGTTGTAGTTCGTGCGATGTGGGATACAGCATTCCTGTAGGAAAAAAACGGTGGCGGAAAAAATAGAAAGATAGTCAAACAGGGCAGCTCTTCTCGTCTTAGAATGCACGCTCCTAACATTTAAGGAAATGCCACCTAACTCTGCCATGAGGAAAAGGGAAAAGAGACAGTCTTATGTAATCTTACCCGAGGTGGCCTCAGCAGTCCTCGGCGTTACCAGAGACCTCACTCGAACTCTCATCGCCCTCCGACTTCAAACCGACTGTATAACTTGAGGAGATTGGAGAGGAACTCATGTCAGACAGCTGACCCCCCGCCATACCTGAGGCACTTATCGAAAATGGGTCCCAGATGGACTCCACGGGCAAGGTTTCTGGAGCATTTTGTATGGCAGCCTCCTCCCCTACGATAGGGGCGGGAAACGCACTCGCGGCCGTTTCAGGGACTTCTGTCACCTCAGAGGCAGCTATGCTTGTCTCCCCCAACTGGCGAGAAGGGGGGAGACCTTCAGCTGGTGCTTCCGGGGGCGCGTCAACTGGTTTCCCTGCTTTCGCTCTAGCAGGTACTCCCATCGGCACCCCCGCTGCCACCTCTGAGTACGCCCTACGCCTCTTAGACCTAGCTGCCGCTCCACCCGGGTCCTCTGCCTCAGGTACAGGCTGACCCAGCATCTCCTGCGGCCCAGGCGGATCAGCTTCATCCGAACTACCCATCTCCTCCGTTTCCTGAGGGGGCTTTTTCGTCCGCTGATCACTGGCTCTTCTCTTAAACCGCCTTTGCTCCTTTGGGTCACCTGTTTGGGGGGGTCTGCTGGAGGTGTCCATGTTATCTGCCTCTTCACCTCTTGGTTCCTCTTCTTGTGCGGGGGCGATCTGGCCTGCTGGCTGCTCTGGACGCCTCGGCCGGACCTCGGGTTGTTCCGATCTGTGGGGACAAGTAGCATATAGATGACCAACTCGGCTGCAAAAACGACACCTTTTCCCCAGAGGGCAAGTTTTGGCCTCGTGCTCAGAGCTGCCACAGTTCCTACAGGTGCTTTCGCAGAACTCTTTGGTGTGACCGTACTTTTGACATTTTCTACAGAATGGAGGCATTCCTGTATAAAAAAGATCTCCTGCCATATCACCTAATTTAAAGCGTGCTGGCGGCAACATTATCCCCCCTGCTGTATTGGCATCTCTATAACAAGTTACTAAAAATCTCCACTTTGACGTCCAAACTCCAACTTCGTTCATTATTTTGCCAATACATTTTACACTTTTGAAATAGGGGGATAAAAAGGACATCACATCTTTTAAATCAGCAAACGGGCAGTACATTTTTATCACAATCATCTTAGTGATGTCCAACACATGTTCGTAAAATTCAATACCGTCCAGTCTCGGATCGTTTTTTACCATGTATGCCGCCAGCAGATCTTGGAACACTCCATTCTGTACAAACGTTATGTCATATGTTCTTCTCCTTGGATAGTCTTGCACCGCCAATATCTCCCGCTTCTGAATGTTGAAAATGCCAACAAGCACGGTCTCCACCAAGAACTTCAGGCCGCAGGTTGTCGCCTTCTCTTCTGATACAATAACACGGATTGTATTTTTTATCCGGGCATACGCCGGTATCTCACCAGGACTTTCGTCCATGGTGAGGGGATTTCGGGAAAGTTACGCCACCCGTTGGTGACGCAACGTCTACGCAGCTTCCCCTTTTCGGCCGAAGCCTACACGGGGGATATGTGGATCGCAACTCGTTGCTCAGGACTAAGCCTCTCTCCCAAATAGCAGCACGGGGGTGAAGTCCAGGCGAACCTGGACGATCCCCCGAGGCCGAGAGAGAGGGTACCTGAGCACCTCCTAACCAAGACCAGGCAGCACTGACTACAAGTAATCAGAACTACACTTGATCTCAGCCAGAAGGCCGAGAAGCGATAACCCGAACGGGCCGCGCGTTGCCCGAGCCTGCCCGATACTGCTGTTCAGCCCTTGCAGCGATTCAGCCTACTTCTAGGCAATTCCATGGGGCCCTGCAGGCTCACACACTCACAGCTAGAAGCCAGACAGGATTTGCTTCTTTTGCTTGCACCACAATGCAGTGCTGAAAGAGGAGGAATCTACATAAAAACGCCTTCCTGGCAACGCCCAAATGCCCTGCTGCCATGCAGATAAACACTGGCAGCGGCAGCAAGTGCATGCCCACAGCCACCCCTTGTTCCTTCACACCTTGTATCAGCTGTAATCCAGTCCAGTCCAGTGCTGCCTGCTGAGCAGCACTGACCAACACTGCCTGGGCCCAGGCTTTTATCTCTGAGGCCCCATTATGATGTCAGAAAGCTGGCTCTGGAATCCTGAGGGCTCCACTATGACACGTGCAAAGTTCCGTCTGAACTTTATATAAGACGGTGAGGCTCAGTCAGTCACTCAGTGTTGCCTGAGAGGGCAACACTGCAACAGCCGGCCGCCAGGCTGTCTTTTTTTTGCACAGCTAGTTGCCTCCAGGAGGCCACAAGAGGGAGACAAGGGACTGCAAAATGGAAAATAGGCATCCACCAACTTTACAGACAACTTCTCCTTGCTCCTACAACTTCCATCCTTGCACAGTTTGTTATTCTTCTAGGTAACATAGTAACAAATCCAAATTGCTGCTCTCTTTGTAGGCAAGCAAGGCTTTGTTGCAACTGCAATTCTTACTTCTTCTTGAAATGTAGGGACGACAGTACATTCCATCACATCCATCTAGTGTACACAGGTAGGTCCATTGTGGCGGGCAGGCGAGCGGGCGGGCTGCTTTATTGGCTGTTTGCTGTTCCCCTACTCCACTCCACTATTTGACTGTTGTGCTGCATCAATCAATCAATCAATCAATCAATCAATCAATCAATCAATCAATCAATCAATCAGTGGCTGGCTCAGGTGCAGCTCTTTAACTTACCTAAAAGGGAGGGCGGAGAGAAGACAAGGAAGGTGAATGAGGTGTTCCAATGTGAAATGCCGGAAACACAGAAACACAGACGACACACAACAAGAGGTGGCAATCTATTCATTAATTGCACTTAATCAATGAGCTCATTATCACTCATGCATTGTCCAACAGGTGTTGAAATAATGGGATTAAAAGGGGAGATCCCTTCAGAAAGACAGAAACAATAGCAAAGACAAAAAACACTTTTGGAATCTGCTTTTAGTCAACACATAAGGAAAGGGTGCACCGGTCCTGGAAATACTGCAATACCAGGTCAATGCGTGGAGTGGACAGAGCAAGCTCTATTTCCATCTCCCTGTTCTAAAAATCCATTTAATATATGGTCCCCAGATAGGGGACGTATCAGATATTAAACTGATAAGAACAGATACTACACTTGATCTTAGCCAAAAGGCCGAGAAGCGATAACCCGAACGGGCCGCGCGTTGCCCGAGCCTGCCCGATACTGCTGTTCAGCCCTTGCAGCGATTCAGCCTACTTCTAGGCAATTCCATGGGGCCCTGCAGGCTCACACACTCACAGCTACACGGGAGGTGAATAAAGGCCGGAGAGGAAGCCAGACAGGATTTGCTTCTTTTGCTTGCACCACAATGCAGTGCTGAAAGAGGAGGAATCTACATAAAAACGCCTTCCTGGCAACGCCCAAATGCCCTGCTGCCATGCAGATAAACACTGGCAGCGGCAGCAAGTGCATGCCCACAGCCACCCCTTGTTCCTTCACACCTTGTATCAGCTGTAATCCAGTCCAGTCCAGTGCTGCCTGCTGAGCAGCACTGACCAACACTGCCTGGGCCCAGGCTTTTATCTCTGAGGCCCCATTATGATGTCAGAAAGCTGGCTCTGGAATCCTGAGGGCTCCACTATGACACGTGCAAAGTTCCGTCTGAACTTTATATAAGACGGTGAGGCTCAGTCAGTCACTCAGTGTTGCCTGAGAGGGCAACACTGCAACAGCCGGCCGCCAGGCTGTCTTTTTTTTGCACAGCTAGTTGCCTCCAGGAGGCCACAAGAGGGAGACAAGGGACTGCAAAATGGAAAATAGGCATCCACCAACTTTACAGACAACTTCTCCTTGCTCCTACAACCTCCATCCTTGCACAGTTTGTTATTCTTCTAGGTAACATAGTAACAAATCCAAATTGCTGCTCTCTTTGTAGGCAAGCAAGGCTTTGTTGCAACTGCAATTCTTACTTCTTCTTGAAATGTAGGGACGACAGTACATTCCATCACATCCATCTAGTGTACACAGGTAGGTCCATTGTGGCGGGCAGGCGAGCGGGCGGGCTGCTTTATTGGCTGTTTGCTGTTCCCCTACTCCACTCCACTATTTGACTGTTGTGCTGCATCAATCAATCAATCAATCAATCAATCAATCAATCAATCAGTGGCTGGCTCAGGTGCAGCTCTTTAACTTACCTAAAAGGGAGGGCGGAGAGAAGACAAGGAAGGTGAATGAGGTGTTCCAATGTGAAATGCCGGAAACACAGAAACACAGACGACACACAACAAGAGGTGGCAATCTATTCATTAATTGCATTTAATCAATGAGCTCATTATCACTCATGCATTGTCCAACAGGTGTTGAAATAATGGGATTAAAAGGGGAGATCCCTTCAGAAAGACAGAAACAATAGCAAAGACAAAAAACACTTTTGGAATCTGCTTTTAGTCAACACATAAGGAAAGGGTGCACCGGTCCTGGAAATACTGCAATACCAGGTCAATGCGTGGAGTGGACAGAGCAAGCTCTATTTCCATCTCCCTGTTCTAAAAATCCATTTAATATATGGTCCCCAGATAGGGGACGTATCAGATATTAAACTGATAAGAACAGATTTTTTTTAAGTTGACTACCCCAACTTTGGGGGTAACCGTTTATTTAAAATTTTTCAGGTTTTACAATAAATTAACATTTTTCAACATTTTTACAGGGATTCAAATTTTACAACAATGGTTAAAAAATAAATACAAATTGTCAGATTAAAATCATACAATTTATAAAAGGGCACTTGGTGGCATCATATTATAGAATTCCATTCGCTAAAAAACCATTTTCTACTTAAAACAGGAGAGAATTTTTTGTCTAAAAGATAATACTTGTGCATTTCATAAAAACAAATTCCTAAAATATCATTCACAGATAAAATTTCATGTTTGAATAAAAGAATATTCCTGGCCGCCCACAGAGCTGCTTTAACGCAGTTAGTAATCTTCCATGCCATAATTTTCTGAGTCCTTGTTGGGCACTCCAGACATCCGTAAAAAACGCCTTCACTTGTAATTCTCTTTATTCCGGTTATCTTCTTCATCAAGGGGAGGATTTTTGTCCATATGAGTTGTGAAAAATAACATTGCCAAAAGAGATGTAAGACTGTCTCGTCATCGCGGCATCCTCCCCTTGGACACGCAGCCGAGTTGGTCAGTCCCCTTCGATGCTGGAATGCCCGGCATGGAAGACACTCGTGGGCGCAGCTCCAGGCCAGATCCTTCTGTGAATTAAAAATGAATTTAGCATTAACCATGCTCCAGATAATTTTGCATTTGTTTTCATTAAAATTGCTAATGGGGGCTATTAAAACATTTTCTTTTATTTCCTTTAAAACATATTTACTATTTTTTACATCTTCTATTCTTTTGTCTTTTAGTTTAAAAAGGTTCACTATTTTTTCTAAAATCTTATACTGGTCTGGCAGGTTAAAAGCATATGGCGAGCTTAAAACCGTAGAGAACCATCCGTACCTCCTCATAAAATAGCCAGTGTTAAAACGGATAAAATAAGACCAGTAGTGTTCCTTAAAAACAGTATTAAGACACAGTGTAAAAAAATGGATTAAAAGAAATGCTTTTATATTTGGAAAATCTTTACCACCCATTAGCTTTGGTAACATCACTTTTTCTCTCCTGAGCTTCTCCATCCTAGAATTCCATAAAAATGTAAAACATGCCTTGGTAATCTTTTTTAATAAAATATCAGGGGGAGGGAAAACCATACTTAGATATAATAAAATTGGTAAAATCACCATTTTTGTGATTAAAATTTTTCCCTCCATTGTCAGTTTTCTAAGATTCCATAAACAAATTTTCTTATTAACTTTTTGTGCCACCAAGTCCCAACTGATAAAACCATTGTTTGACTCATTGAAGGAGACCCCTAAAATCTGTACAGACTCCGACACAGGGACTGGAATGTCCTGTAAAATCATGTTGCCAATATTTAAAATATTACTTTTATTAAAATTGACTTTAAAACCGGAGGAGCAGCAAAATTGGTATATCTGTTGTAATGCTTTTTGCAGTGACGGGGCGTCCCTGCACAGGACCGCGACATCATCCATGTACCCCACCACTTTTGCCTCTAGTCCCCCCCCGCCCGGCAGGGGGACTCCACATATCTGCCTGTCATTCCTCAATCTGCAGAGTAGAGGCTCGATCGCACATATAAAAAGTAGTGGGGACAAGGGACACCCCTGCTTCACTCCGGAGTTTAAAAGGACATCCTGTGTCTTAAAACCCTTTACTAAAATCTTGCTCGTACAATTTTCATAAAAGGCCTTCAGAGACTGTAAAAAGCCTTCTGGTATACCCATCTTTTCTAAAACCTTAAAAAGATAAAAATGTGATACTCTATCAAAGGCTTTCTCGAAATCTATGGATAAAACCGCCAATCTGCCTTTTCTCTCCTTCGTATCACCAATAGCATCTTTTAAAAGGTTTAAATTGTCCCATATGCTCCTCCCAGGTATCCCACAGACTTGGTTGGAGTGGACGATTTTCTCTATAACAGCCTTTAGCCTATTCGCGCAAATCTTGGCCATTATTTTGTAGTCTGTGTTTAGTAAGGTGATAGGCCTCCAGTTTTTAATATCTGTTTTGTCCCCCTTTTTATAAAGCAGGGACACCTCACCTTTCTTCCAGGACCCCGGGAGGGCTTTTGTTCTAAAAACTTGAGTAAAAAGGGAATAGAGATCCTCTTTTAAAACTCCATAAAATGTGACATAAAACTCTATGGGTATACCATCAGGGCCAGGGACTTTACCTGTTTTAAAACTCTTGATGGTATCTAAAATCTCCTGTTCCGTAATATCCTGTAATAAAAAATCTTTGGAGACAGGATTTAAAACAGCGTCAACCTCCTTCAATGAGTCGTTCATCAAATCAACATTAACAAGCTTTATATTAAAAAGATCCGCATAAAATCTGTGTACCTTTTTTAAAATATTGTCAGTGTTTGTATCTCCATCAACATTGTCTAACAGGGTATGCTTATCGTTAATTTTCTTAAAAAAGTACCTGGAGCAGGTCTCATTTTCCTCGAGGTGTTTCATTTTTGAACGAAAGACAATTTCCTTACCTCTCTGCTCCAGGCACTGGGAGATCTCCTTCCTAATCTCCATAATCTCCTCCTCCACCTGCATACCCTGTTCTCTGAACTTGTATTGGGTCTGCAGACGGGTATTCAAATTAGCAAAAAAATCCTGTTTTTCTTTTGCTTTTCTCCTTCCGATTTTTATGAAAAAGTCTCTTATTTTTATTTTTATTTTCTCCCACCATGAGACTATGGACATATTTGGATGTCTTACCCGTCTGCAGCCCTTATAAAAGGTAATAAAATCAGATAAAATTTGCGGATCATCTAAAAGGGAAACGTTCATTTTCCAGGCTTTTTTGACAGTATTTTTCCCAATATCATTTTTAACTTTAAAATACAATAATTTATGATCAGATAAAACATTGGGATTAAGATCACATTTAAAAGGCAGTACTTGATAAGAGCAGAATATAAAATCGATCCTGGAGCTACAGTTCACATTGCTCCAGGTGACGCCGGCCTCTGCAGATAAATTGCTGTTACATTTCTTAAAAACATCAGTAAGTTTAAAATCAGTAACTATATCTTTTAATAATGAGGAGGTTTTGTCATAATTCCTGCTTACTGAGTTAGAGAACCGGCGTTCCCCCTTTAAAATACAATTAAAATCACCCGCTAAAACAAGTGGCTCTGAATCGTTTAAAAAAAGGGGTAAAATCTCTAGCATTCTAGCTCTTTCATTCTTGTCCGAGGACCCATAAAAATTTAAAAACTGCCATCTAATACCGTCTATAAAAGCTTTGACCAATAAAATTCTACCTGGTAAAATTTCATTAAAACTGTCAATTAAAACGTTCCCTTTAAATAAAATGGCGACACCTGCGGCTCTGGAATCGTTAGACCCGGACCACACTGAAGGTCCGAGTCTCCAGTCTTCCTTATATTTGTTGTAGTTCGTGCGATGTGGGATACAGCATTCCTGTAGGAAAAAAACGGTGGCGGAAAAAATAGAAAGATAGTCAAACAGGGCAGCTCTTCTCGTCTTAGAATGCACGCTCCTAACATTTAAGGAAATGCCACCTAACTCTGCCATGAGGAAAAGGGAAAAGAGACAGTCTTATGTAATCTTACCCGAGGTGGCCTCAGCAGTCCTCGGCGTTACCAGAGACCTCACTCGAACTCTCATCGCCCTCCGACTTCAAACCGACTGTATAACTTGAGGAGATTGGAGAGGAACTCATGTCAGACAGCTGACCCCCCGCCATACCTGAGGCACTTATCGAAAATGGGTCCCAGATGGACTCCACGGGCAAGGTTTCTGGAGCATTTTGTATGGCAGCCTCCTCCCCTACGATAGGGGCGGGAAACGCACTCGCGGCCGTTTCAGGGACTTCTGTCACCTCAGAGGCAGCTATGCTTGTCTCCCCCAACTGGCGAGAAGGGGGGAGACCTTCAGCTGGTGCTTCCGGGGGCGCGTCAACTGGTTTCCCTGCTTTCGCTCTAGCAGGTACTCCCATCGGCACCCCCGCTGCCACCTCTGAGTACGCCCTACGCCTCTTAGACCTAGCTGCCGCTCCACCCGGGTCCTCTGCCTCAGGTACAGGCTGACCCAGCATCTCCTGCGGCCCAGGCGGATCAGCTTCATCCGAACTACCCATCTCCTCCGTTTCCTGAGGGGGCTTTTTCGTCCGCTGATCACTGGCTCTTCTCTTAAACCGCCTTTGCTCCTTTGGGTCACCTGTTTGGGGGGGTCTGCTGGAGGTGTCCATGTTATCTGCCTCTTCACCTCTTGGTTCCTCTTCTTGTGCGGGGGCGATCTGGCCTGCTGGCTGCTCTGGACGCCTCGGCCGGACCTCGGGTTGTTCCGATCTGTGGGGACAAGTAGCATATAGATGACCAACTCGGCTGCAAAAACGACACCTTTTCCCCAGAGGGCAAGTTTTGGCCTCGTGCTCAGAGCTGCCACAGTTCCTACAGGTGCTTTCGCAGAACTCTTTGGTGTGACCGTACTTTTGACATTTTCTACAGAATGGAGGCATTCCTGTATAAAAAAGATCTCCTGCCATATCACCTAATTTAAAGCGTGCTGGCGGCAACATTATCCCCCCTGCTGTATTGGCATCTCTATAACAAGTTACTAAAAATCTCCACTTTGACGTCCAAACTCCAACTTCGTTCATTATTTTGCCAATACATTTTACACTTTTGAAATAGGGGGATAAAAAGGACATCACATCTTTTAAATCAGCAAACGGGCAGTACATTTTTATCACAATCATCTTAGTGATGTCCAACACATGTTCGTAAAATTCAATACCGTCCAGTCTCGGATCGTTTTTTACCATGTATGCCGCCAGCAGATCTTGGAACACTCCATTCTGTACAAACGTTATGTCATATGTTCTTCTCCTTGGATAGTCTTGCACCGCCAATATCTCCCGCTTCTGAATGTTGAAAATGCCAACAAGCACGGTCTCCACCAAGAACTTCAGGCCGCAGGTTGTCGCCTTCTCTTCTGATACAATAACACGGATTGTATTTTTTATCCGGGCATACGCCGGTATCTCACCAGGACTTTCGTCCATGGTGAGGGGATTTCGGGAAAGTTACGCCACCCGTTGGTGACGCAACGTCTACGCAGCTTCCCCTTTTCGGCCGAAGCCTACACGGGGGATATGTGGATCGCAACTCGTTGCTCAGGACTAAGCCTCTCTCCCAAATAGCAGCACGGGGGTGAAGTCCAGGCGAACCTGGACGATCCCCCGAGGCCGAGAGAGAGGGTACCTGAGCACCTCCTAACCAAGACCAGGCAGCACTGACTACAAGTAATCAGAACTACACTTGATCTCAGCCAGAAGGCCGAGAAGCGATAACCCGAACGGGCCGCGCGTTGCCCGAGCCTGCCCGATACTGCTGTTCAGCCCTTGCAGCGATTCAGCCTACTTCTAGGCAATTCCATGGGGCCCTGCAGGCTCACACACTCACAGCTAGAAGCCAGACAGGATTTGCTTCTTTTGCTTGCACCACAATGCAGTGCTGAAAGAGGAGGAATCTACATAAAAACGCCTTCCTGGCAACGCCCAAATGCCCTGCTGCCATGCAGATAAACACTGGCAGCGGCAGCAAGTGCATGCCCACAGCCACCCCTTGTTCCTTCACACCTTGTATCAGCTGTAATCCAGTCCAGTCCAGTGCTGCCTGCTGAGCAGCACTGACCAACACTGCCTGGGCCCAGGCTTTTATCTCTGAGGCCCCATTATGATGTCAGAAAGCTGGCTCTGGAATCCTGAGGGCTCCACTATGACACGTGCAAAGTTCCGTCTGAACTTTATATAAGACGGTGAGGCTCAGTCAGTCACTCAGTGTTGCCTGAGAGGGCAACACTGCAACAGCCGGCCGCCAGGCTGTCTTTTTTTTGCACAGCTAGTTGCCTCCAGGAGGCCACAAGAGGGAGACAAGGGACTGCAAAATGGAAAATAGGCATCCACCAACTTTACAGACAACTTCTCCTTGCTCCTACAACTTCCATCCTTGCACAGTTTGTTATTCTTCTAGGTAACATAGTAACAAATCCAAATTGCTGCTCTCTTTGTAGGCAAGCAAGGCTTTGTTGCAACTGCAATTCTTACTTCTTCTTGAAATGTAGGGACGACAGTACATTCCATCACATCCATCTAGTGTACACAGGTAGGTCCATTGTGGCGGGCAGGCGAGCGGGCGGGCTGCTTTATTGGCTGTTTGCTGTTCCCCTACTCCACTCCACTATTTGACTGTTGTGCTGCATCAATCAATCAATCAATCAATCAATCAATCAATCAATCAATCAATCAATCAATCAGTGGCTGGCTCAGGTGCAGCTCTTTAACTTACCTAAAAGGGAGGGCGGAGAGAAGACAAGGAAGGTGAATGAGGTGTTCCAATGTGAAATGCCGGAAACACAGAAACACAGACGACACACAACAAGAGGTGGCAATCTATTCATTAATTGCACTTAATCAATGAGCTCATTATCACTCATGCATTGTCCAACAGGTGTTGAAATAATGGGATTAAAAGGGGAGATCCCTTCAGAAAGACAGAAACAATAGCAAAGACAAAAAACACTTTTGGAATCTGCTTTTAGTCAACACATAAGGAAAGGGTGCACCGGTCCTGGAAATACTGCAATACCAGGTCAATGCGTGGAGTGGACAGAGCAAGCTCTATTTCCATCTCCCTGTTCTAAAAATCCATTTAATATATGGTCCCCAGATAGGGGACGTATCAGATATTAAACTGATAAGAACAGATACTACACTTGATCTTAGCCAAAAGGCCGAGAAGCGATAACCCGAACGGGCCGCGCGTTGCCCGAGCCTGCCCGATACTGCTGTTCAGCCCTTGCAGCGATTCAGCCTACTTCTAGGCAATTCCATGGGGCCCTGCAGGCTCACACACTCACAGCTACACGGGAGGTGAATAAAGGCCGGAGAGGAAGCCAGACAGGATTTGCTTCTTTTGCTTGCACCACAATGCAGTGCTGAAAGAGGAGGAATCTACATAAAAACGCCTTCCTGGCAACGCCCAAATGCCCTGCTGCCATGCAGATAAACACTGGCAGCGGCAGCAAGTGCATGCCCACAGCCACCCCTTGTTCCTTCACACCTTGTATCAGCTGTAATCCAGTCCAGTCCAGTGCTGCCTGCTGAGCAGCACTGACCAACACTGCCTGGGCCCAGGCTTTTATCTCTGAGGCCCCATTATGATGTCAGAAAGCTGGCTCTGGAATCCTGAGGGCTCCACTATGACACGTGCAAAGTTCCGTCTGAACTTTATATAAGACGGTGAGGCTCAGTCAGTCACTCAGTGTTGCCTGAGAGGGCAACACTGCAACAGCCGGCCGCCAGGCTGTCTTTTTTTTGCACAGCTAGTTGCCTCCAGGAGGCCACAAGAGGGAGACAAGGGACTGCAAAATGGAAAATAGGCATCCACCAACTTTACAGACAACTTCTCCTTGCTCCTACAACCTCCATCCTTGCACAGTTTGTTATTCTTCTAGGTAACATAGTAACAAATCCAAATTGCTGCTCTCTTTGTAGGCAAGCAAGGCTTTGTTGCAACTGCAATTCTTACTTCTTCTTGAAATGTAGGGACGACAGTACATTCCATCACATCCATCTAGTGTACACAGGTAGGTCCATTGTGGCGGGCAGGCGAGCGGGCGGGCTGCTTTATTGGCTGTTTGCTGTTCCCCTACTCCACTCCACTATTTGACTGTTGTGCTGCATCAATCAATCAATCAATCAATCAATCAATCAATCAATCAATCAGTGGCTGGCTCAGGTGCAGCTCTTTAACTTACCTAAAAGGGAGGGCGGAGAGAAGACAAGGAAGGTGAATGAGGTGTTCCAATGTGAAATGCCGGAAACACAGAAACACAGACGACACACAACAAGAGGTGGCAATCTATTCATTAATTGCATTTAATCAATGAGCTCATTATCACTCATGCATTGTCCAACAGGTGTTGAAATAATGGGATTAAAAGGGGAGATCCCTTCAGAAAGACAGAAACAATAGCAAAGACAAAAAACACTTTTGGAATCTGCTTTTAGTCAACACATAAGGAAAGGGTGCACCGGTCCTGGAAATACTGCAATACCAGGTCAATGCGTGGAGTGGACAGAGCAAGCTCTATTTCCATCTCCCTGTTCTAAAAATCCATTTAATATATGGTCCCCAGATAGGGGACGTATCAGATATTAAACTGATAAGAACAGATACTACACTTGATCTTAGCCAAAAGGCCGAGAAGCGATAACCCGAACGGGCCGCGCGTTGCCCGAGCCTGCCCGATACTGCTGTTCAGCCCTTGCAGCGATTCAGCCTACTTCTAGGCAATTCCATGGGGCCCTGCAGGCTCACACACTCACAGCTACACGGGAGGTGAATAAAGGCCGGAGAGGAAGCCAGACAGGATTTGCTTCTTTTGCTTGCACCACAATGCAGTGCTGAAAGAGGAGGAATCTACATAAAAACGCCTTCCTGGCAACGCCCAAATGCCCTGCTGCCATGCAGATAAACACTGGCAGCGGCAGCAAGTGCATGCCCACAGCCACCCCTTGTTCCTTCACACCTTGTATCAGCTGTAATCCAGTCCAGTCCAGTGCTGCCTGCTGAGCAGCACTGACCAACACTGCCTGGGCCCAGGCTTTTATCTCTGAGGCCCCATTATGATGTCAGAAAGCTGGCTCTGGAATCCTGAGGGCTCCACTATGACACGTGCAAAGTTCCGTCTGAACTTTATATAAGACGGTGAGGCTCAGTCAGTCACTCAGTGTTGCCTGAGAGGGCAACACTGCAACAGCCGGCCGCCAGGCTGTCTTTTTTTTGCACAGCTAGTTGCCTCCAGGAGGCCACAAGAGGGAGACAAGGGACTGCAAAATGGAAAATAGGCATCCACCAACTTTACAGACAACTTCTCCTTGCTCCTACAACCTCCATCCTTGCACAGTTTGTTATTCTTCTAGGTAACATAGTAACAAATCCAAATTGCTGCTCTCTTTGTAGGCAAGCAAGGCTTTGTTGCAACTGCAATTCTTACTTCTTCTTGAAATGTAGGGACGACAGTACATTCCATCACATCCATCTAGTGTACACAGGTAGGTCCATTGTGGCGGGCAGGCGAGCGGGCGGGCTGCTTTATTGGCTGTTTGCTGTTCCCCTACTCCACTCCACTATTTGACTGTTGTGCTGCATCAATCAATCAATCAATCAATCAATCAATCAATCAATCAATCAATGGCTGGCTCAGGTGCAGCTCTTTAACTTACCTAAAAGGGAGGGCGGAGAGAAGACAAGGAAGGTGAATGAGGTGTTCCAATGTGAAATGCCGGAAACACAGAAACACAGACGACACACAACAAGAGGTGGCAATCTATTCATTAATTGCATTTAATCAATGAGCTCATTATCACTCATGCATTGTCCAACAGGTGTTGAAATAATGGGATTAAAAGGGGAGATCCCTTCAGAAAGACAGAAACAATAGCAAAGACAAAAAACACTTTTGGAATCTGCTTTTAGTCAACACATAAGGAAAGGGTGCACCGGTCCTGGAAATACTGCAATACCAGGTCAATGCGTGGAGTGGACAGAGCAAGCTCTATTTCCATCTCCCTGTTCTAAAAATCCATTTAATATATGGTCCCCAGATAGGGGACGTATCAGATATTAAACTGATAAGAACAGATACTACACTTGATCTTAGCCAAAAGGCCGAGAAGCGATAACCCGAACGGGCCGCGCGTTGCCCGAGCCTGCCCGATACTGCTGTTCAGCCCTTGCAGCGATTCAGCCTACTTCTAGGCAATTCCATGGGGCCCTGCAGGCTCACACACTCACAGCTAGAAGCCAGACAGGATTTGCTTCTTTTGCTTGCACCACAATGCAGTGCTGAAAGAGGAGGAATCTACATAAAAACGCCTTCCTGGCAACGCCCAAATGCCCTGCTGCCATGCAGATAAACACTGGCAGCGGCAGCAAGTGCATGCCCACAGCCACCCCTTGTTCCTTCACACCTTGTATCAGCTGTAATCCAGTCCAGTCCAGTGCTGCCTGCTGAGCAGCACTGACCAACACTGCCTGGGCCCAGGCTTTTATCTCTGAGGCCCCATTATGATGTCAGAAAGCTGGCTCTGGAATCCTGAGGGCTCCACTATGACACGTGCAAAGTTCCGTCTGAACTTTATATAAGACGGTGAGGCTCAGTCAGTCACTCAGTGTTGCCTGAGAGGGCAACACTGCAACAGCCGGCCGCCAGGCTGTCTTTTTTTTGCACAGCTAGTTGCCTCCAGGAGGCCACAAGAGGGAGACAAGGGACTGCACAATGGAAAATAGGCATCCACCAACTTTACAGACAACTTCTCCTTGCTCCTACAACCTCCATCCTTGCACAGTTTGTTATTCTTCTAGGTAACATAGTAACAAATCCAAATTGCTGCTCTCTTTGTAGGCAAGCAAGGCTTTGTTGCAACTGCAATTCTTACTTCTTCTTGAAATGTAGGGACGACAGTACATTCCATCACATCCATCTAGTGTACACAGGTAGGTCCATTGTGGCGGGCAGGCGAGCGGGCGGGCTGCTTTATTGGCTGTTTGCTGTTCCCCTACTCCACTCCACTATTTGACTGTTGTGCTGCATCAATCAATCAATCAATCAATCAATCAATCAATCAATCAATCAATCAATCAATCAATCAATCAATCAGTGGCTGGCTCAGGTGCAGCTCTTTAACTTACCTAAAAGGGAGGGCGGAGAGAAGACAAGGAAGGTGAATGAGGTGTTCCAATGTGAAATGCCGGAAACACAGAAACACAGACGACACACAACAAGAGGTGGCAATCTATTCATTAATTGCATTTAATCAATGAGCTCATTATCACTCATGCATTGTCCAACAGGTGTTGAAATAATGGGATTAAAAGGGGAGATCCCTTCAGAAAGACAGAAACAATAGCAAAGACAAAAAACACTTTTGGAATCTGCTTTTAGTCAACACATAAGGAAAGGGTGCACCGGTCCTGGAAATACTGCAATACCAGGTCAATGCGTGGAGTGGACAGAGCAAGCTCTATTTCCATCTCCCTGTTCTAAAAATCCATTTAATATATGGTCCCCAGATAGGGGACGTATCAGATATTAAACTGATAAGAACAGATACTACACTTGATCTTAGCCAAAAAGCCGAGAAGCGATAACCCGAACGGGCCGCGCGTTGCCCGAGCCTGCCCGATACTGCTGTTCAGCCCTTGCAGCGATTCAGCCTACTTCTAGGCAATTCCATGGGGCCCTGCAGGCTCACACACTCACAGCTACACGGGAGGTGAATAAAGGCCGGAGAGGAAGCCAGACAGGATTTGCTTCTTTTGCTTGCACCACAATGCAGTGCTGAAAGAGGAGGAATCTACATAAAAACGCCTTCCTGGCAACGCCCAAATGCCCTGCTGCCATGCAGATAAACACTGGCAGCGGCAGCAAGTGCATGCCCACAGCCACCCCTTGTTCCTTCACACCTTGTATCAGCTGTAATCCAGTCCAGTCCAGTGCTGCCTGCTGAGCAGCACTGACCAACACTGCCTGGGCCCAGGCTTTTATCTCTGAGGCCCCATTATGATGTCAGAAAGCTGGCTCTGGAATCCTGAGGGCTCCACTATGACACGTGCAAAGTTCCGTCTGAACTTTATATAAGACGGTGAGGCTCAGTCAGTCACTCAGTGTTGCCTGAGAGGGCAACACTGCAACAGCCGGCCGCCAGGCTGTCTTTTTTTTGCACAGCTAGTTGCCTCCAGGAGGCCACAAGAGGGAGACAAGGGACTGCAAAATGGAAAATAGGCATCCACCAACTTTACAGACAACTTCTCCTTGCTCCTACAACCTCCATCCTTGCACAGTTTGTTATTCTTCTAGGTAACATAGTAACAAATCCAAATTGCTGCTCTCTTTGTAGGCAAGCAAGGCTTTGTTGCAACTGCAATTCTTACTTCTTCTTGAAATGTAGGGACGACAGTACATTCCATCACATCCATCTAGTGTACACAGGTAGGTCCATTGTGGCGGGCAGGCGAGCGGGCGGGCTGCTTTATTGGCTGTTTGCTGTTCCCCTACTCCACTCCACTATTTGACTGTTGTGCTGCATCAATCAATCAATCAATCAATCAATCAATCAATCAATCAATCAATCAGTGGCTGGCTCAGGTGCAGCTCTTTAACTTACCTAAAAGGGAGGGCGGAGAGAAGACAAGGAAGGTGAATGAGGTGTTCCAATGTGAAATGCCGGAAACACAGAAACACAGACGACACACAACAAGAGGTGGCAATCTATTCATTAATTGCATTTAATCAATGAGCTCATTATCACTCATGCATTGTCCAACAGGTGTTGAAATAATGGGATTAAAAGGGGAGATCCCTTCAGAAAGACAGAAACAATAGCAAAGACAAAAAACACTTTTGGAATCTGCTTTTAGTCAACACATAAGGAAAGGGTGCACCGGTCCTGGAAATACTGCAATACCAGGTCAATGCGTGGAGTGGACAGAGCAAGCTCTATTTCCATCTCCCTGTTCTAAAAATCCATTTAATATATGGTCCCCAGATAGGGGACGTATCAGATATTAAACTGATAAGAACAGATACTACACTTGATCTTAGCCAAAAAGCCGAGAAGCGATAACCCGAACGGGCCGCGCGTTGCCCGAGCCTGCCCGATACTGCTGTTCAGCCCTTGCAGCGATTCAGCCTACTTCTAGGCAATTCCATGGGGCCCTGCAGGCTCACACACTCACAGCTACACGGGAGGTGAATAAAGGCCGGAGAGGAAGCCAGACAGGATTTGCTTCTTTTGCTTGCACCACAATGCAGTGCTGAAAGAGGAGGAATCTACATAAAAACGCCTTCCTGGCAACGCCCAAATGCCCTGCTGCCATGCAGATAAACACTGGCAGCGGCAGCAAGTGCATGCCCACAGCCACCCCTTGTTCCTTCACACCTTGTATCAGCTGTAATCCAGTCCAGTCCAGTGCTGCCTGCTGAGCAGCACTGACCAACACTGCCTGGGCCCAGGCTTTTATCTCTGAGGCCCCATTATGATGTCAGAAAGCTGGCTCTGGAATCCTGAGGGCTCCACTATGACACGTGCAAAGTTCCGTCTGAACTTTATATAAGACGGTGAGGCTCAGTCAGTCACTCAGTGTTGCCTGAGAGGGCAACACTGCAACAGCCGGCCGCCAGGCTGTCTTTTTTTTGCACAGCTAGTTGCCTCCAGGAGGCCACAAGAGGGAGACAAGGGACTGCAAAATGGAAAATAGGCATCCACCAACTTTACAGACAACTTCTCCTTGCTCCTACAACCTCCATCCTTGCACAGTTTGTTATTCTTCTAGGTAACATAGTAACAAATCCAAATTGCTGCTCTCTTTGTAGGCAAGCAAGGCTTTGTTGCAACTGCAATTCTTACTTCTTCTTGAAATGTAGGGACGACAGTACATTCCATCACATCCATCTAGTGTACACAGGTAGGTCCATTGTGGCGGGCAGGCGAGCGGGCGGGCTGCTTTATTGGCTGTTTGCTGTTCCCCTACTCCACTCCACTATTTGACTGTTGTGCTGCATCAATCAATCAATCAATCAATCAATCAATCAATCAATCAATCAATCAATCAATCAGTGGCTGGCTCAGGTGCAGCTCTTTAACTTACCTAAAAGGGAGGGCGGAGAGAAGACAAGGAAGGTGAATGAGGTGTTCCAATGTGAAATGCCGGAAACACAGAAACACAGACGACACACAACAAGAGGTGGCAATCTATTCATTAATTGCATTTAATCAATGAGCTCATTATCACTCATGCATTGTCCAACAGGTGTTGAAATAATGGGATTAAAAGGGGAGATCCCTTCAGAAAGACAGAAACAATAGCAAAGACAAAAAACACTTTTGGAATCTGCTTTTAGTCAACACATAAGGAAAGGGTGCACCGGTCCTGGAAATACTGCAATACCAGGTCAATGCGTGGAGTGGACAGAGCAAGCTCTATTTCCATCTCCCTGTTCTAAAAATCCATTTAATATATGGTCCCCAGATAGGGGACGTATCAGATATTAAACTGATAAGAACAGATACTACACTTGATCTTAGCCAAAAGGCCGAGAAGCGATAACCCGAACGGGCCGCGCGTTGCCCGAGCCTGCCCGATACTGCTGTTCAGCCCTTGCAGCGATTCAGCCTACTTCTAGGCAATTCCATGGGGCCCTGCAGGCTCACACACTCACAGCTACACGGGAGGTGAATAAAGGCCGGAGAGGAAGCCAGACAGGATTTGCTTCTTTTGCTTGCACCACAATGCAGTGCTGAAAGAGGAGGAATCTACATAAAAACGCCTTCCTGGCAACGCCCAAATGCCCTGCTGCCATGCAGATAAACACTGGCAGCGGCAGCAAGTGCATGCCCACAGCCACCCCTTGTTCCTTCACACCTTGTATCAGCTGTAATCCAGTCCAGTCCAGTGCTGCCTGCTGAGCAGCACTGACCAACACTGCCTGGGCCCAGGCTTTTATCTCTGAGGCCCCATTATGATGTCAGAAAGCTGGCTCTGGAATCCTGAGGGCTCCACTATGACACGTGCAAAGTTCCGTCTGAACTTTATATAAGACGGTGAGGCTCAGTCAGTCACTCAGTGTTGCCTGAGAGGGCAACACTGCAACAGCCGGCCGCCAGGCTGTCTTTTTTTTGCACAGCTAGTTGCCTCCAGGAGGCCACAAGAGGGAGACAAGGGACTGCAAAATGGAAAATAGGCATCCACCAACTTTACAGACAACTTCTCCTTGCTCCTACAACCTCCATCCTTGCACAGTTTGTTATTCTTCTAGGTAACATAGTAACAAATCCAAATTGCTGCTCTCTTTGTAGGCAAGCAAGGCTTTGTTGCAACTGCAATTCTTACTTCTTCTTGAAATGTAGGGACGACAGTACATTCCATCACATCCATCTAGTGTACACAGGTAGGTCCATTGTGGCGGGCAGGCGAGCGGGCGGGCTGCTTTATTGGCTGTTTGCTGTTCCCCTACTCCACTCCACTATTTGACTGTTGTGCTGCATCAATCAATCAATCAATCAATCAATCAATCAATCAATCAATCAATCAATCAATCAATCAATCAATCAGTGGCTGGCTCAGGTGCAGCTCTTTAACTTACCTAAAAGGGAGGGCGGAGAGAAGACAAGGAAGGTGAATGAGGTGTTCCAATGTGAAATGCCGGAAACACAGAAACACAGACGACACACAACAAGAGGTGGCAATCTATTCATTAATTGCATTTAATCAATGAGCTCATTATCACTCATGCATTGTCCAACAGGTGTTGAAATAATGGGATTAAAAGGGGAGATCCCTTCAGAAAGACAGAAACAATAGCAAAGACAAAAAACACTTTTGGAATCTGCTTTTAGTCAACACATAAGGAAAGGGTGCACCGGTCCTGGAAATACTGCAATACCAGGTCAATGCGTGGAGTGGACAGAGCAAGCTCTATTTCCATCTCCCTGTTCTAAAAATCCATTTAATATATGGTCCCCAGATAGGGGACGTATCAGATATTAAACTGATAAGAACAGATACTACACTTGATCTTAGCCAAAAGGCCGAGAAGCGATAACCCGAACGGGCCGCGCGTTGCCCGAGCCTGCCCGATACTGCTGTTCAGCCCTTGCAGCGATTCAGCCTACTTCTAGGCAATTCCATGGGGCCCTGCAGGCTCACACACTCACAGCTACACGGGAGGTGAATAAAGGCCGGAGAGGAAGCCAGACAGGATTTGCTTCTTTTGCTTGCACCACAATGCAGTGCTGAAAGAGGAGGAATCTACATAAAAACGCCTTCCTGGCAACGCCCAAATGCCCTGCTGCCATGCAGATAAACACTGGCAGCGGCAGCAAGTGCATGCCCACAGCCACCCCTTGTTCCTTCACACCTTGTATCAGCTGTAATCCAGTCCAGTCCAGTGCTGCCTGCTGAGCAGCACTGACCAACACTGCCTGGGCCCAGGCTTTTATCTCTGAGGCCCCATTATGATGTCAGAAAGCTGGCTCTGGAATCCTGAGGGCTCCACTATGACACGTGCAAAGTTCCGTCTGAACTTTATATAAGACGGTGAGGCTCAGTCAGTCACTCAGTGTTGCCTGAGAGGGCAACACTGCAACAGCCGGCCGCCAGGCTGTCTTTTTTTTGCACAGCTAGTTGCCTCCAGGAGGCCACAAGAGGGAGACAAGGGACTGCAAAATGGAAAATAGGCATCCACCAACTTTACAGACAACTTCTCCTTGCTCCTACAACCTCCATCCTTGCACAGTTTGTTATTCTTCTAGGTAACATAGTAACAAATCCAAATTGCTGCTCTCTTTGTAGGCAAGCAAGGCTTTGTTGCAACTGCAATTCTTACTTCTTCTTGAAATGTAGGGACGACAGTACATTCCATCACATCCATCTAGTGTACACAGGTAGGTCCATTGTGGCGGGCAGGCGAGCGGGCGGGCTGCTTTATTGGCTGTTTGCTGTTCCCCTACTCCACTCCACTATTTGACTGTTGTGCTGCATCAATCAATCAATCAATCAATCAATCAATCAATCAGTGGCTGGCTCAGGTGCAGCTCTTTAACTTACCTAAAAGGGAGGGCGGAGAGAAGACAAGGAAGGTGAATGAGGTGTTCCAATGTGAAATGCCGGAAACACAGAAACACAGACGACACACAACAAGAGGTGGCAATCTATTCATTAATTGCATTTAATCAATGAGCTCATTATCACTCATGCATTGTCCAACAGGTGTTGAAATAATGGGATTAAAAGGGGAGATCCCTTCAGAAAGACAGAAACAATAGCAAAGACAAAAAACACTTTTGGAATCTGCTTTTAGTCAACACATAAGGAAAGGGTGCACCGGTCCTGGAAATACTGCAATACCAGGTCAATGCGTGGAGTGGACAGAGCAAGCTCTATTTCCATCTCCCTGTTCTAAAAATCCATTTAATATATGGTCCCCAGATAGGGGACGTATCAGATATTAAACTGATAAGAACAGATACTACACTTGATCTTAGCCAAAAGGCCGAGAAGCGATAACCCGAACGGGCCGCGCGTTGCCCGAGCCTGCCCGATACTGCTGTTCAGCCCTTGCAGCGATTCAGCGCAATTCCATGGGGCCCTGCAGGCTCACACACTCACAGCTACACGGGAGGTGAATAAAGGCCGGAGAGGAAGCCAGACAGGATTTGCTTCTTTTGCTTGCACCACAATGCAGTGCTGAAAGAGGAGGAATCTACATAAAAACGCCTTCCTGGCAACGCCCAAATGCCCTGCTGCCATGCAGATAAACACTGGCAGCGGCAGCAAGTGCATGCCCACAGCCACCCCTTGTTCCTTCACACCTTGTATCAGCTGTAATCCAGTCCAGTCCAGTGCTGCCTGCTGAGCAGCACTGACCAACACTGCCTGGGCCCAGGCTTTTATCTCTGAGGCCCCATTATGATGTCAGAAAGCTGGCTCTGGAATCCTGAGGGCTCCACTATGACACGTGCAAAGTTCCGTCTGAACTTTATATAAGACGGTGAGGCTCAGTCAGTCACTCAGTGTTGCCTGAGAGGGCAACACTGCAACAGCCGGCCGCCAGGCTGTCTTTTTTTTGCACAGCTAGTTGCCTCCAGGAGGCCACAAGAGGGAGACAAGGGACTGCAAAATGGAAAATAGGCATCCACCAACTTTACAGACAACTTCTCCTTGCTCCTACAACCTCCATCCTTGCACAGTTTGTTATTCTTCTAGGTAACATAGTAACAAATCCAAATTGCTGCTCTCTTTGTAGGCAAGCAAGGCTTTGTTGCAACTGCAATTCTTACTTCTTCTTGAAATGTAGGGACGACAGTACATTCCATCACATCCATCTAGTGTACACAGGTAGGTCCATTGTGGCGGGCAGGCGAGCGGGCGGGCTGCTTTATTGGCTGTTTGCTGTTCCCCTACTCCACTCCACTATTTGACTGTTGTGCTGCATCAATCAATCAATCAATCAATCAATCAATCAATCAATCAATCAATCAATCAGTGGCTGGCTCAGGTGCAGCTCTTTAACTTACCTAAAAGGGAGGGCGGAGAGAAGACAAGGAAGGTGAATGAGGTGTTCCAATGTGAAATGCCGGAAACACAGAAACACAGACGACACACAACAAGAGGTGGCAATCTATTCATTAATTGCATTTAATCAATGAGCTCATTATCACTCATGCATTGTCCAACAGGTGTTGAAATAATGGGATTAAAAGGGGAGATCCCTTCAGAAAGACAGAAACAATAGCAAAGACAAAAAGCACTTTTGGAATCTGCTTTTAGTCAACACATAAGGAAAGGGTGCACCGGTCCTGGAAATACTGCAATACCAGGTCAATGCGTGGAGTGGACAGAGCAAGCTCTATTTCCATCTCCCTGTTCTAAAAATCCATTTAATATATGGTCCCCAGATAGGGGACGTATCAGATATTAAACTGATAAGAACAGATACTACACTTGATCTTAGCCAAAAGGCCGAGAAGCGATAACCCGAACGGGCCGCGCGTTGCCCGAGCCTGCCCGATACTGCTGTTCAGCCCTTGCAGCGATTCAGCCTACTTCTAGGCAATTCCATGGGGCCCTGCAGGCTCACACACTCACAGCTACACGGGAGGTGAATAAAGGCCGGAGAGGAAGCCAGACAGGATTTGCTTCTTTTGCTTGCACCACAATGCAGTGCTGAAAGAGGAGGAATCTACATAAAAACGCCTTCCTGGCAACGCCCAAATGCCCTGCTGCCATGCAGATAAACACTGGCAGCGGCAGCAAGTGCATGCCCACAGCCACCCCTTGTTCCTTCACACCTTGTATCAGCTGTAATCCAGTCCAGTCCAGTGCTGCCTGCTGAGCAGCACTGACCAACACTGCCTGGGCCCAGGCTTTTATCTCTGAGGCCCCATTATGATGTCAGAAAGCTGGCTCTGGAATCCTGAGGGCTCCACTATGACACGTGCAAAGTTCCGTCTGAACTTTATATAAGACGGTGAGGCTCAGTCAGTCACTCAGTGTTGCCTGAGAGGGCAACACTGCAACAGCCGGCCGCCAGGCTGTCTTTTTTTTGCACAGCTAGTTGCCTCCAGGAGGCCACAAGAGGGAGACAAGGGACTGCAAAATGGAAAATAGGCATCCACCAACTTTACAGACAACTTCTCCTTGCTCCTACAACCTCCATCCTTGCACAGTTTGTTATTCTTCTAGGTAACATAGTAACAAATCCAAATTGCTGCTCTCTTTGTAGGCAAGCAAGGCTTTGTTGCAACTGCAATTCTTACTTCTTCTTGAAATGTAGGGACGACAGTACATTCCATCACATCCATCTAGTGTACACAGGTAGGTCCATTGTGGCGGGCAGGCGAGCGGGCGGGCTGCTTTATTGGCTGTTTGCTGTTCCCCTACTCCACTCCACTATTTGACTGTTGTGCTGCATCAATCAATCAATCAATCAATCAATCAATCAATCAATCAATCAATCAATCAGTGGCTGGCTCAGGTGCAGCTCTTTAACTTACCTAAAAGGGAGGGCGGAGAGAAGACAAGGAAGGTGAATGAGGTGTTCCAATGTGAAATGCCGGAAACACAGAAACACAGACGACACACAACAAGAGGTGGCAATCTATTCATTAATTGCATTTAATCAATGAGCTCATTATCACTCATGCATTGTCCAACAGGTGTTGAAATAATGGGATTAAAAGGGGAGATCCCTTCAGAAAGACAGAAACAATAGCAAAGACAAAAAACACTTTTGGAATCTGCTTTTAGTCAACACATAAGGAAAGGGTGCACCGGTCCTGGAAATACTGCAATACCAGGTCAATGCGTGGAGTGGACAGAGCAAGCTCTATTTCCATCTCCCTGTTCTAAAAATCCATTTAATATATGGTCCCCAGATAGGGGACGTATCAGATATTAAACTGATAAGAACAGATACTACACTTGATCTTAGCCAAAAGGCCGAGAAGCGATAACCCGAACGGGCCGCGCGTTGCCCGAGCCTGCCCGATACTGCTGTTCAGCCCTTGCAGCGATTCAGCCTACTTCTAGGCAATTCCATGGGGCCCTGCAGGCTCACACACTCACAGCTACACGGGAGGTGAATAAAGGCCGGAGAGGAAGCCAGACAGGATTTGCTTCTTTTGCTTGCACCACAATGCAGTGCTGAAAGAGGAGGAATCTACATAAAAACGCCTTCCTGGCAACGCCCAAATGCCCTGCTGCCATGCAGATAAACACTGGCAGCGGCAGCAAGTGCATGCCCACAGCCACCCCTTGTTCCTTCACACCTTGTATCAGCTGTAATCCAGTCCAGTCCAGTGCTGCCTGTTGAGCAGCACTGACCAACACTGCCTGGGCCCAGGCTTTTATCTCTGAGGCCCCATTATGATGTCAGAAAGCTGGCTCTGGAATCCTGAGGGCTCCACTATGACACGTGCAAAGTTCCGTCTGAACTTTATATAAGACGGTGAGGCTCAGTCAGTCACTCAGTGTTGCCTGAGAGGGCAACACTGCAACAGCCGGCCGCCAGGCTGTCTTTTTTTTTGCACAGCTAGTTGCCTCCAGGAGGCCACAAGAGGGAGACAAGGGACTGCAAAATGGAAAATAGGCATCCACCAACTTTACAGACAACTTCTCCTTGCTCCTACAACCTCCATCCTTGCACAGTTTGTTATTCTTCTAGGTAACATAGTAACAAATCCAAATTGCTGCTCTCTTTGTAGGCAAGCAAGGCTTTGTTGCAACTGCAATTCTTACTTCTTCTTGAAATGTAGGGACGACAGTACATTCCATCACATCCATCTAGTGTACACAGGTAGGTCCATTGTGGCGGGCAGGCGAGCGGGCGGGCTGCTTTATTGGCTGTTTGCTGTTCCCCTACTCCACTCCACTATTTGACTGTTGTGCTGCATCAATCAATCAATCAATCAATCAATCAATC
The DNA here is from genome assembly GCF_050947455.1 of Rhinoderma darwinii. NCBI lineage: Eukaryota > Metazoa > Chordata > Amphibia > Anura > Rhinodermatidae > Rhinoderma > Rhinoderma darwinii. The sequence goes on from NW_027464079.1 coordinate 300,762, forward strand.
AATCAATCAATCAGTGGCTGGCTCAGGTGCAGCTCTTTAACTTACCTAAAAGGGAGGGCGGAGAGAAAACAAGGAAGGTGAATGAGGTGTTCCAATGTGAAATGCCGGAAACACAGAAACACAGACGACACACAACAAGAGGTGGCAATCTATTCATTAATTGCATTTAATCAATGAGCTCATTATCACTCATGCATTGTCCAACAGGTGTTGAAATAATGGGATTAAAAGGGGAGATCCCTTCAGAAAGACAGAAACAATAGCAAAGACAAAAAACACTTTTGGAATCTGCTTTTAGTCAACACATAAGGAAAGGGTGCACCGGTCCTGGAAATACTGCAATACCAGTTCAATGCGTGGAGTGGACAGAGCAAGCTCTATTTCCATCTCCCTGTTCTAAAAATCCATTTAATATATGGTCCCCAGATAGGGGACGTATCAGATATTAAACTGATAAGAACAGATACTACACTTGATCTTAGCCTAAAGGCCGAGAAGCGATAACCCGAACGGGCCGCACGTTGCCCGAGCCTGCCCGATACTGCTGTTCAGCCCTTGCAGCGATTCAGCCTACTTCTAGGCAATTCCATGGGGCCCTGCAGGCTCACACACTCACAGCTACACGGGAGGTGAATAAAGGCCGGAGAGGAAGCCAGACAGGATTTGCTTCTTTTGCTTGCACCACAATGCAGTGCTGAAAGAGGAGGAATCTACATAAAAACGCCTTCCTGGCAACGCCCAAATGCCCTGCTGCCATGCAGATAAACACTGGCAGCGGCAGCAAGTGCATGCCCACAGCCACCCCTTGTTCCTTCACACCTTGTATCAGCTGTAATCCAGTCCAGTCCAGTGCTGCCTGCTGAGCAGCACTGACCAACACTGCCTGGGCCCAGGCTTTTATCTCTGAGGCCCCATTATGATGTCAGAAAGCTGGCTCTGGAATCCTGAGGGCTCCACTATGACACGTGCAAAGTTCCGTCTGAACTTTATATAAGACGGTGAGGCTCAGTCAGTCACTCAGTGTTGCCTGAGAGGGCAACACTGCAACAGCCGGCCGCCAGGCTGTCTTTTTTTTGCACAGCTAGTTGCCTCCAGGAGGCCACAAGAGGGAGACAAGGGACTGCAAAATGGAAAATAGGCATCCACCAACTTTACAGACAACTTCTCCTTGCTCCTACAACCTCCATCCTTGCACAGTTTGTTATTCTTCTAGGTAACATAGTAACAAATCCAAATTGCTGCTCTCTTTGTAGGCAAGCAAGGCTTTGTTGCAACTGCAATTCTTACTTCTTCTTGAAATGTAGGGACGACAGTACATTCCATCACATCCATCTAGTGTACACAGGTAGGTCCATTGTGGCGGGCAGGCGAGCGGGCGGGCTGCTTTATTGGCTGTTTGCTGTTCCCCTACTCCACTCCACTATTTGACTGTTGTGCTGCATCAATCAATCAATCAATCAATCAATCAATCAATCAATCAATCAATCAAGTGGCTGGCTCAGGTGCAGCTCTTTAACTTACCTAAAAGGGAGGGCGGAGAGAAGACAAGGAAGGTGAATGAGGTGTTCCAATGTGAAATGCCGGAAACACAGAAACACAGACGACACACAACAAGAGGTGGCAATCTATTCATTAATTGCATTTAATCAATGAGCTCATTATCACTCATGCATTGTCCAACAGGTGTTGAAATAATGGGATTAAAAGGGGAGATCCCTTCAGAAAGACAGAAACAATAGCAAAGACAAAAAACACTTTTGGAATCTGCTTTTAGTCAACACATAAGGAAAGGGTGCACCGGTCCTGGAAATACTGCAATACCAGGTCAATGCGTGGAGTGGACAGAGCAAGCTCTATTTCCATCTCCCTGTTCTAAAAATCCATTTAATATATGGTCCCCAGATAGGGGACGTATCAGATATTAAACTGATAAGAACAGATACTACACTTGATCTTAGCCAAAAGGCCGAGAAGCGATAACCCGAACGGGCCGCGCGTTGCCCGAGCCTGCCCGATACTGCTGTTCAGCCCTTGCAGCGATTCAGCCTACTTCTAGGCAATTCCATGGGGCCCTGCAGGCTCACACACTCACAGCTACACGGGAGGTGAATAAAGGCCGGAGAGGAAGCCAGACAGGATTTGCTTCTTTTGCTTGCACCACAATGCAGTGCTGAAAGAGGAGGAATCTACATAAAAACGCCTTCCTGGCAACGCCCAAATGCCCTGCTGCCATGCAGATAAACACTGGCAGCGGCAGCAAGTGCATGCCCACAGCCACCCCTTGTTCCTTCACACCTTGTATCAGCTGTAATCCAGTCCAGTCCAGTGCTGCCTGCTGAGCAGCACTGACCAACACTGCCTGGGCCCAGGCTTTTATCTCTGAGGCCCCATTATGATGTCAGAAAGCTGGCTCTGGAATCCTGAGGGCTCCACTATGACACGTGCAAAGTTCCGTCTGAACTTTATATAAGACGGTGAGGCTCAGTCAGTCACTCAGTGTTGCCTGAGAGGGCAACACTGCAACAGCCGGCCGCCAGGCTGTCTTTTTTTTGCACAGCTAGTTGCCTCCAGGAGGCCACAAGAGGGAGACAAGGGACTGCAAAATGGAAAATAGGCATCCACCAACTTTACAGACAACTTCTCCTTGCTCCTACAACCTCCATCCTTGCACAGTTTGTTATTCTTCTAGGTAACATAGTAACAAATCCAAATTGCTGCTCTCTTTGTAGGCAAGCAAGGCTTTGTTGCAACTGCAATTCTTACTTCTTCTTGAAATGTAGGGACGACAGTACATTCCATCACATCCATCTAGTGTACACAGGTAGGTCCATTGTGGCGGGCAGGCGAGCGGGCGGGCTGCTTTATTGGCTGTTTGCTGTTCCCCTACTCCACTCCACTATTTGACTGTTGTGCTGCAATCAATCAATCAATCAATCAATCAATCAATCAATCAATCAATCAGTGGCTGGCTCAGGTGCAGCTCTTTAACTTACCTAAAAGGGAGGGCGGAGAGAAGACAAGGAAGGTGAATGAGGTGTTCCAATGTGAAATGCCGGAAACACAGAAACACAGACGACACACAACAAGAGGTGGCAATCTATTCATTAATTGCATTTAATCAATGAGCTCATTATCACTCATGCATTGTCCAACAGGTGTTGAAATAATGGGATTAAAAGGGGAGATCCCTTCAGAAAGACAGAAACAATAGCAAAGACAAAAAACACTTTTGGAATCTGCTTTTAGTCAACACATAAGGAAAGGGTGCACCGGTCCTGGAAATACTGCAATACCAGGTCAATGCGTGGAGTGGACAGAGCAAGCTCTATTTCCATCTCCCTGTTCTAAAAATCCATTTAATATATGGTCCCCAGATAGGGGACGTATCAGATATTAAACTGATAAGAACAGATACTACACTTGATCTTAGCCAAAAGGCCGAGAAGCGATAACCCGAACGGGCCGCGCGTTGCCCGAGCCTGCCCGATACTGCTGTTCAGCCCTTGCAGCGATTCAGCCTACTTCTAGGCAATTCCATGGGGCCCTGCAGGCTCACACACTCACAGCTACACGGGAGGTGAATAAAGGCCGGAGAGGAAGCCAGACAGGATTTGCTTCTTTTGCTTGCACCACAATGCAGTGCTGAAAGAGGAGGAATCTACATAAAAACGCCTTCCTGGCAACGCCCAAATGCCCTGCTGCCATGCAGATAAACACTGGCAGCGGCAGCAAGTGCATGCCCACAGCCACCCCTTGTTCCTTCACACCTTGTATCAGCTGTAATCCAGTCCAGTCCAGTGCTGCCTGCTGAGCAGCACTGACCAACACTGCCTGGGCCCAGGCTTTTATCTCTGAGGCCCCATTATGATGTCAGAAAGCTGGCTCTGGAATCCTGAGGGCTCCACTATGACACGTGCAAAGTTCCGTCTGAACTTTATATAAGACGGTGAGGCTCAGTCAGTCACTCAGTGTTGCCTGAGAGGGCAACACTGCAACAGCCGGCCGCCAGGCTGTCTTTTTTTTGCACAGCTAGTTGCCTCCAGGAGGCCACAAGAGGGAGACAAGGGACTGCAAAATGGAAAATAGGCATCCACCAACTTTACAGACAACTTCTCCTTGCTCCTACAACCTCCATCCTTGCACAGTTTGTTATTCTTCTAGGTAACATAGTAACAAATCCAAATTGCTGCTCTCTTTGTAGGCAAGCAAGGCTTTGTTGCAACTGCAATTCTTACTTCTTCTTGAAATGTAGGGACGACAGTACATTCCATCACATCCATCTAGTGTACACAGGTAGGTCCATTGTGGCGGGCAGGCGAGCGGGCGGGCTGCTTTATTGGCTGTTTGCTGTTCCCCTACTCCACTCCACTATTTGACTGTTGTGCTGCATCAATCAATCAATCAATCAATCAATCAATCAATCAATCAATCAGTGGCTGGCTCAGGTGCAGCTCTTTAACTTACCTAAAAGGGAGGGCGGAGAGAAGACAAGGAAGGTGAATGAGGTGTTCCAATGTGAAATGCCGGAAACACAGAAACACAGACGACACACAACAAGAGGTGGCAATCTATTCATTAATTGCATTTAATCAATGAGCTCATTATCACTCATGCATTGTCCAACAGGTGTTGAAATAATGGGATTAAAAGGGGAGATCCCTTCAGAAAGACAGAAACAATAGCAAAGACAAAAAACACTTTTGGAATCTGCTTTTAGTCAACACATAAGGAAAGGGTGCACCGGTCCTGGAAATACTGCAATACCAGGTCAATGCGTGGAGTGGACAGAGCAAGCTCTATTTCCATCTCCCTGTTCTAAAAATCCATTTAATATATGGTCCCCAGATAGGGGACGTATCAGATATTAAACTGATAAGAACAGATACTACACTTGATCTTAGCCAAAAGGCCGAGAAGCGATAACCCGAACGGGCCGCGCGTTGCCCGAGCCTGCCCGATACTGCTGTTCAGCCCTTGCAGCGATTCAGCCTACTTCTAGGCAATTCCATGGGGCCCTGCAGGCTCACACACTCACAGCTACACGGGAGGTGAATAAAGGCCGGAGAGGAAGCCAGACAGGATTTGCTTCTTTTGCTTGCACCACAATGCAGTGCTGAAAGAGGAGGAATCTACATAAAAACGCCTTCCTGGCAACGCCCAAATGCCCTGCTGCCATGCAGATAAACACTGGCAGCGGCAGCAAGTGCATGCCCACAGCCACCCCTTGTTCCTTCACACCTTGTATCAGCTGTAATCCAGTCCAGTCCAGTGCTGCCTGCTGAGCAGCACTGACCAACACTGCCTGGGCCCAGGCTTTTATCTCTGAGGCCCCATTATGATGTCAGAAAGCTGGCTCTGGAATCCTGAGGGCTCCACTATGACACGTGCAAAGTTCCGTCTGAACTTTATATAAGACGGTGAGGCTCAGTCAGTCACTCAGTGTTGCCTGAGAGGGCAACACTGCAACAGCCGGCCGCCAGGCTGTCTTTTTTTTGCACAGCTAGTTGCCTCCAGGAGGCCACAAGAGGGAGACAAGGGACTGCAAAATGGAAAATAGGCATCCACCAACTTTACAGACAACTTCTCCTTGCTCCTACAACCTCCATCCTTGCACAGTTTGTTATTCTTCTAGGTAACATAGTAACAAATCCAAATTGCTGCTCTCTTTGTAGGCAAGCAAGGCTTTGTTGCAACTGCAATTCTTACTTCTTCTTGAAATGTAGGGACGACAGTACATTCCATCACATCCATCTAGTGTACACAGGTAGGTCCATTGTGGCGGGCAGGCGAGCGGGCGGGCTGCTTTATTGGCTGTTTGCTGTTCCCCTACTCCACTCCACTATTTGACTGTTGTGCTGCATCAATCAATCAATCAATCAATCAATCAATCAATCAATCAATCAATCAATCAATCAGTGGCTGGCTCAGGTGCAGCTCTTTAACTTACCTAAAAGGGAGGGCGGAGAGAAGACAAGGAAGGTGAATGAGGTGTTCCAATGTGAAATGCCGGAAACACAGAAACACAGACGACACACAACAAGAGGTGGCAATCTATTCATTAATTGCATTTAATCAATGAGCTCATTATCACTCATGCATTGTCCAACAGGTGTTGAAATAATGGGATTAAAAGGGGAGATCCCTTCAGAAAGACAGAAACAATAGCAAAGACAAAAAACACTTTTGGAATCTGCTTTTAGTCAACACATAAGGAAAGGGTGCACCGGTCCTGGAAATACTGCAATACCAGGTCAATGCGTGGAGTGGACAGAGCAAGCTCTATTTCCATCTCCCTGTTCTAAAAATCCATTTAATATATGGTCCCCAGATAGGGGACGTATCAGATATTAAACTGATAAGAACAGATACTACACTTGATCTTAGCCAAAAGGCCGAGAAGCGATAACCCGAACGGGCCGCGCGTTGCCCGAGCCTGCCCGATACTGCTGTTCAGCCCTTGCAGCGATTCAGCCTACTTCTAGGCAATTCCATGGGGCCCTGCAGGCTCACACACTCACAGCTACACGGGAGGTGAATAAAGGCCGGAGAGGAAGCCAGACAGGATTTGCTTCTTTTGCTTGCACCACAATGCAGTGCTGAAAGAGGAGGAATCTACATAAAAACGCCTTCCTGGCAACGCCCAAATGCCCTGCTGCCATGCAGATAAACACTGGCAGCGGCAGCAAGTGCATGCCCACAGCCACCCCTTGTTCCTTCACACCTTGTATCAGCTGTAATCCAGTCCAGTCCAGTGCTGCCTGCTGAGCAGCACTGACCAACACTGCCTGGGCCCAGGCTTTTATCTCTGAGGCCCCATTATGATGTCAGAAAGCTGGCTCTGGAATCCTGAGGGCTCCACTATGACACGTGCAAAGTTCCGTCTGAACTTTATATAAGACGGTGAGGCTCAGTCAGTCACTCAGTGTTGCCTGAGAGGGCAACACTGCAACAGCCGGCCGCCAGGCTGTCTTTTTTTTGCACAGCTAGTTGCCTCCAGGAGGCCACAAGAGGGAGACAAGGGACTGCAAAATGGAAAATAGGCATCCACCAACTTTACAGACAACTTCTCCTTGCTCCTACAACCTCCATCCTTGCACAGTTTGTTATTCTTCTAGGTAACATAGTAACAAATCCAAATTGCTGCTCTCTTTGTAGGCAAGCAAGGCTTTGTTGCAACTGCAATTCTTACTTCTTCTTGAAATGTAGGGACGACAGTACATTCCATCACATCCATCTAGTGTACACAGGTAGGTCCATTGTGGCGGGCAGGCGAGCGGGCGGGCTGCTTTATTGGCTGTTTGCTGTTCCCCTACTCCACTCCACTATTTGACTGTTGTGCTGCATCAATCAATCAATCAATCAATCAATCAATCAATCAATCAATCAATCAATCAATCAGTGGCTGGCTCAGGTGCAGCTCTTTAACTTACCTAAAAGGGAGGGCGGAGAGAAGACAAGGAAGGTGAATGAGGTGTTCCAATGTGAAATGCCGGAAACACAGAAACACAGACGACACACAACAAGAGGTGGCAATCTATTCATTAATTGCATTTAATCAATGAGCTCATTATCACTCATGCATTGTCCAACAGGTGTTGAAATAATGGGATTAAAAGGGGAGATCCCTTCAGAAAGACAGAAACAATAGCAAAGACAAAAAACACTTTTGGAATCTGCTTTTAGTCAACACATAAGGAAAGGGTGCACCGGTCCTGGAAATACTGCAATACCAGGTCAATGCGTGGAGTGGACAGAGCAAGCTCTATTTCCATCTCCCTGTTCTAAAAATCCATTTAATATATGGTCCCCAGATAGGGGACGTATCAGATATTAAACTGATAAGAACAGATACTACACTTGATCTTAGCCAAAAGGCCGAGAAGCGATAACCCGAACGGGCCGCGCGTTGCCCGAGCCTGCCCGATACTGCTGTTCAGCCCTTGCAGCGATTCAGCCTACTTCTAGGCAATTCCATGGGGCCCTGCAGGCTCACACACTCACAGCTACACGGGAGGTGAATAAAGGCCGGAGAGGAAGCCAGACAGGATTTGCTTCTTTTGCTTGCACCACAATGCAGTGCTGAAAGAGGAGGAATCTACATAAAAACGCCTTCCTGGCAACGCCCAAATGCCCTGCTGCCATGCAGATAAACACTGGCAGCGGCAGCAAGTGCATGCCCACAGCCACCCCTTGTTCCTTCACACCTTGTATCAGCTGTAATCCAGTCCAGTCCAGTGCTGCCTGCTGAGCAGCACTGACCAACACTGCCTGGGCCCAGGCTTTTATCTCTGAGGCCCCATTATGATGTCAGAAAGCTGGCTCTGGAATCCTGAGGGCTCCACTATGACACGTGCAAAGTTCCGTCTGAACTTTATATAAGACGGTGAGGCTCAGTCAGTCACTCAGTGTTGCCTGAGAGGGCAACACTGCAACAGCCGGCCGCCAGGCTGTCTTTTTTTTGCACAGCTAGTTGCCTCCAGGAGGCCACAAGAGGGAGACAAGGGACTGCAAAATGGAAAATAGGCATCCACCAACTTTACAGACAACTTCTCCTTGCTCCTACAACCTCCATCCTTGCACAGTTTGTTATTCTTCTAGGTAACATAGTAACAAATCCAAATTGCTGCTCTCTTTGTAGGCAAGCAAGGCTTTGTTGCAACTGCAATTCTTACTTCTTCTTGAAATGTAGGGACGACAGTACATTCCATCACATCCATCTAGTGTACACAGGTAGGTCCATTGTGGCGGGCAGGCGAGCGGGCGGGCTGCTTTATTGGCTGTTTGCTGTTCCCCTACTCCACTCCACTATTTGACTGTTGTGCTGCATCAATCAATCAATCAATCAATCAATCAATCAATCAATCAATCAGTGGCTGGCTCAGGTGCAGCTCTTTAACTTACCTAAAAGGGAGGGCGGAGAGAAGACAAGGAAGGTGAATGAGGTGTTCCAATGTGAAATGCCGGAAACACAGAAACACAGACGACACACAACAAGAGGTGGCAATCTATTCATTAATTGCATTTAATCAATGAGCTCATTATCACTCATGCATTGTCCAACAGGTGTTGAAATAATGGGATTAAAAGGGGAGATCCCTTCAGAAAGACAGAAACAATAGCAAAGACAAAAAGCACTTTTGGAATCTGCTTTTAGTCAACACATAAGGAAAGGGTGCACCGGTCCTGGAAATACTGCAATACCAGGTCAATGCGTGGAGTGGACAGAGCAAGCTCTATTTCCATCTCCCTGTTCTAAAAATCCATTTAATATATGGTCCCCAGATAGGGGACGTATCAGATATTAAACTGATAAGAACAGATACTACACTTGATCTTAGCCAAAAGGCCGAGAAGCGATAACCCGAACGGGCCGCGCGTTGCCCGAGCCTGCCCGATACTGCTGTTCAGCCCTTGCAGCGATTCAGCCTACTTCTAGGCAATTCCATGGGGCCCTGCAGGCTCACACACTCACAGCTACACGGGAGGTGAATAAAGGCCGGAGAGGAAGCCAGACAGGATTTGCTTCTTTTGCTTGCACCACAATGCAGTGCTGAAAGAGGAGGAATCTACATAAAAACGCCTTCCTGGCAACGCCCAAATGCCCTGCTGCCATGCAGATAAACACTGGCAGCGGCAGCAAGTGCATGCCCACAGCCACCCCTTGTTCCTTCACACCTTGTATCAGCTGTAATCCAGTCCAGTCCAGTGCTGCCTGCTGAGCAGCACTGACCAACACTGCCTGGGCCCAGGCTTTTATCTCTGAGGCCCCATTATGATGTCAGAAAGCTGGCTCTGGAATCCTGAGGGCTCCACTATGACACGTGCAAAGTTCCGTCTGAACTTTATATAAGACGGTGAGGCTCAGTCAGTCACTCAGTGTTGCCTGAGAGGGCAACACTGCAACAGCCGGCCGCCAGGCTGTCTTTTTTTTGCACAGCTAGTTGCCTCCAGGAGGCCACAAGAGGGAGACAAGGGACTGCAAAATGGAAAATAGGCATCCACCAACTTTACAGACAACTTCTCCTTGCTCCTACAACCTCCATCCTTGCACAGTTTGTTATTCTTCTAGGTAACATAGTAACAAATCCAAATTGCTGCTCTCTTTGTAGGCAAGCAAGGCTTTGTTGCAACTGCAATTCTTACTTCTTCTTGAAATGTAGGGACGACAGTACATTCCATCACATCCATCTAGTGTACACAGGTAGGTCCATTGTGGCGGGCAGGCGAGCGGGCGGGCTGCTTTATTGGCTGTTTGCTGTTCCCCTACTCCACTCCACTATTTGACTGTTGTGCTGCATCAATCAATCAATCAATCAATCAATCAATCAATCAATCAATCAATCAATCAATCAATCAATCAGTGGCTGGCTCAGGTGCAGCTCTTTAACTTACCTAAAAGGGAGGGTGGAGAGAAGACAAGGAAGGTGAATGAGGTGTTCCAATGTGAAATGCCGGAAACACAGAAACACAGACGACACACAACAAGAGGTGGCAATCTATTCATTAATTGCATTTAATCAATGAGCTCATTATCACTCATGCATTGTCCAACAGGTGTTGAAATAATGGGATTAAAAGGGGAGATCCCTTCAGAAAGACAGAAACAATAGCAAAGACAAAAAACACTTTTGGAATCTGCTTTTAGTCAACACATAAGGAAAGGGTGCACCGGTCCTGGAAATACTGCAATACCAGGTCAATGCGTGGAGTGGACAGAGCAAGCTCTATTTCCATCTCCCTGTTCTAAAAATCCATTTAATATATGGTCCCCAGATAGGGGACGTATCAGATATTAAACTGATAAGAACAGATACTACACTTGATCTTAGCCAAAAGGCCGAGAAGCGATAACCCGAACGGGCCGCGCGTTGCCCGAGCCTGCCCGATACTGCTGTTCAGCCCTTGCAGCGATTCAGCCTACTTCTAGGCAATTCCATGGGGCCCTGCAGGCTCACACACTCACAGCTACACGGGAGGTGAATAAAGGCCGGAGAGGAAGCCAGACAGGATTTGCTTCTTTTGCTTGCACCACAATGCAGTGCTGAAAGAGGAGGAATCTACATAAAAACGCCTTCCTGGCAACGCCCAAATGCCCTGCTGCCATGCAGATAAACACTGGCAGCGGCAGCAAGTGCATGCCCACAGCCACCCCTTGTTCCTTCACACCTTGTATCAGCTGTAATCCAGTCCAGTCCAGTGCTGCCTGCTGAGCAGCACTGACCAACACTGCCTGGGCCCAGGCTTTTATCTCTGAGGCCCCATTATGATGTCAGAAAGCTGGCTCTGGAATCCTGAGGGCTCCACTATGACACGTGCAAAGTTCCGTCTGAACTTTATATAAGACGGTGAGGCTCAGTCAGTCACTCAGTGTTGCCTGAGAGGGCAACACTGCAACAGCCGGCCGCCAGGCTGTCTTTTTTTTGCACAGCTAGTTGCCTCCAGGAGGCCACAAGAGGGAGACAAGGGACTGCAAAATGGAAAATAGGCATCCACCAACTTTACAGACAACTTCTCCTTGCTCCTACAACCTCCATCCTTGCACAGTTTGTTATTCTTCTAGGTAACATAGTAACAAATCCAAATTGCTGCTCTCTTTGTAGGCAAGCAAGGCTTTGTTGCAACTGCAATTCTTACTTCTTCTTGAAATGTAGGGACGACAGTACATTCCATCACATCCATCTAGTGTACACAGGTAGGTCCATTGTGGCGGGCAGGCGAGCGGGCGGGCTGCTTTATTGGCTGTTTGCTGTTCCCCTACTCCACTCCACTATTTGACTGTTGTGCTGCATCAATCAATCAATCAATCAATCAATCAATCAATCAATCAATCAATCAATCAGTGGCTGGCTCAGGTGCAGCTCTTTAACTTACCTAAAAGGGAGGGCGGAGAGAAGACAAGGAAGGTGAATGAGGTGTTCCAATGTGAAATGAGGTGTTCCAATGTGAAATGCCGGAAACACAGAAACACAGACGACACACAACAAGAGGTGGCAATCTATTCATTAATTGCATTTAATCAATGAGCTCATTATCACTCATGCATTGTCCAACAGGTGTTGAAATAATGGGATTAAAAGGGGAGATCCCTTCAGAAAGACAGAAACAATAGCAAAGACAAAAAGCACTTTTGGAATCTGCTTTTAGTCAACACATAAGGAAAGGGTGCACCGGTCCTGGAAATACTGCAATACCAGGTCAATGCGTGGAGTGGACAGAGCAAGCTCTATTTCCATCTCCCTGTTCTAAAAATCCATTTAATATATGGTCCCCAGATAGGGGACGTATCAGATATTAAACTGATAAGAACAGATACTACACTTGATCTTAGCCAAAAGGCCGAGAAGCGATAACCCGAACGGGCCGCGCGTTGCCCGAGCCTGCCCGATACTGCTGTTCAGCCCTTGCAGCGATTCAGCCTACTTCTAGGCAATTCCATGGGGCCCTGCAGGCTCACACACTCACAGCTACACGGGAGGTGAATAAAGGCCGGAGAGGAAGCCAGACAGGATTTGCTTCTTTTGCTTGCACCACAATGCAGTGCTGAAAGAGGAGGAATCTACATAAAAACGCCTTCCTGGCAACGCCCAAATGCCCTGCTGCCATGCAGATAAACACTGGCAGCGGCAGCAAGTGCATGCCCACAGCCACCCCTTGTTCCTTCACACCTTGTATCAGCTGTAATCCAGTCCAGTCCAGTGCTGCCTGCTGAGCAGCACTGACCAACACTGCCTGGGCCCAGGCTTTTATCTCTGAGGCCCCATTATGATGTCAGAAAGCTGGCTCTGGAATCCTGAGGGCTCCACTATGACACGTGCAAAGTTCCGTCTGAACTTTATATAAGACGGTGAGGCTCAGTCAGTCACTCAGTGTTGCCTGAGAGGGCAACACTGCAACAGCCGGCCGCCAGGCTGTCTTTTTTTTGCACAGCTAGTTGCCTCCAGGAGGCCACAAGAGGGAGACAAGGGACTGCAAAATGGAAAATAGGCATCCACCAACTTTACAGACAACTTCTCCTTGCTCCTACAACCTCCATCCTTGCACAGTTTGTTATTCTTCTAGGTAACATAGTAACAAATCCAAATTGCTGCTCTCTTTGTAGGCAAGCAAGGCTTTGTTGCAACTGCAATTCTTACTTCTTCTTGAAATGTAGGGACGACAGTACATTCCATCACATCCATCTAGTGTACACAGGTAGGTCCATTGTGGCGGGCAGGCGAGCGGGCGGGCTGCTTTATTGGCTGTTTGCTGTTCCCCTACTCCACTCCACTATTTGACTGTTGTGCTGCATCAATCAATCAATCAATCAATCAATCAATCAATCAATCAATCAATCAATCAATCAGTGGCTGGCTCAGGTGCAGCTCTTTAACTTACCTAAAAGGGAGGGTGGAGAGAAGACAAGGAAGGTGAATGAGGTGTTCCAATGTGAAATGCCGGAAACACAGAAACACAGACGACACACAACAAGAGGTGGCAATCTATTCATTAATTGCATTTAATCAATGAGCTCATTATCACTCATGCATTGTCCAACAGGTGTTGAAATAATGGGATTAAAAGGGGAGATCCCTTCAGAAAGACAGAAACAATAGCAAAGACAAAAAACACTTTTGGAATCTGCTTTTAGTCAACACATAAGGAAAGGGTGCACCGGTCCTGGAAATACTGCAATACCAGGTCAATGCGTGGAGTGGACAGAGCAAGCTCTATTTCCATCTCCCTGTTCTAAAAATCCATTTAATATATGGTCCCCAGATAGGGGACGTATCAGATATTAAACTGATAAGAACAGATACTACACTTGATCTTAGCCAAAAGGCCGAGAAGCGATAACCCGAACGGGCCGCGCGTTGCCCGAGCCTGCCCGATACTGCTGTTCAGCCCTTGCAGCGATTCAGCCTACTTCTAGGCAATTCCATGGGGCCCTGCAGGCTCACACACTCACAGCTACACGGGAGGTGAATAAAGGCCGGAGAGGAAGCCAGACAGGATTTGCTTCTTTTGCTTGCACCACAATGCAGTGCTGAAAGAGGAGGAATCTACATAAAAACGCCTTCCTGGCAACGCCCAAATGCCCTGCTGCCATGCAGATAAACACTGGCAGCGGCAGCAAGTGCATGCCCACAGCCACCCCTTGTTCCTTCACACCTTGTATCAGCTGTAATCCAGTCCAGTCCAGTGCTGCCTGTTGAGCAGCACTGACCAACACTGCCTGGGCCCAGGCTTTTATCTCTGAGGCCCCATTATGATGTCAGAAAGCTGGCTCTGGAATCCTGAGGGCTCCACTATGACACGTGCAAAGTTCCGTCTGAACTTTATATAAGACGGTGAGGCTCAGTCAGTCACTCAGTGTTGCCTGAGAGGGCAACACTGCAACAGCCGGCCGCCAGGCTGTCTTTTTTTTGCACAGCTAGTTGCCTCCAGGAGGCCACAAGAGGGAGACAAGGGACTGCAAAATGGAAAATAGGCATCCACCAACTTTACAGACAACTTCTCCTTGCTCCTACAACCTCCATCCTTGCACAGTTTGTTATTCTTCTAGGTAACATAGTAACAAATCCAAATTGCTGCTCTCTTTGTAGGCAAGCAAGGCTTTGTTGCAACTGCAATTCTTACTTCTTCTTGAAATGTAGGGACGACAGTACATTCCATCACATCCATCTAGTGTACACAGGTAGGTCCATTGTGGCGGGCAGGCGAGCGGGCGGGCTGCTTTATTGGCTGTTTGCTGTTCCCCTACTCCACTCCACTATTTGACTGTTGTGCTGCATCAATCAATCAATCAATCAATCAATCAATCAATCAATCAATCAATCAATCAATCAATCAATCAATCAATCAGTGGCTGGCTCAGGTGCAGCTCTTTAACTTACCTAAAAGGGAGGGCGGAGAGAAAACAAGGAAGGTGAATGAGGTGTTCCAATGTGAAATGCCGGAAACACAGAAACACAGACGACACACAACAAGAGGTGGCAATCTATTCATTAATTGCATTTAATCAATGAGCTCATTATCACTCATGCATTGTCCAACAGGTGTTGAAATAATGGGATTAAAAGGGGAGATCCCTTCAGAAAGACAGAAACAATAGCAAAGACAAAAAACACTTTTGGAATCTGCTTTTAGTCAACACATAAGGAAAGGGTGCACCGGTCCTGGAAATACTGCAATACCAGTTCAATGCGTGGAGTGGACAGAGCAAGCTCTATTTCCATCTCCCTGTTCTAAAAATCCATTTAATATATGGTCCCCAGATAGGGGACGTATCAGATATTAAACTGATAAGAACAGATACTACACTTGATCTTAGCCTAAAGGCCGAGAAGCGATAACCCGAACGGGCCGCACGTTGCCCGAGCCTGCCCGATACTGCTGTTCAGCCCTTGCAGCGATTCAGCCTACTTCTAGGCAATTCCATGGGGCCCTGCAGGCTCACACACTCACAGCTACACGGGAGGTGAATAAAGGCCGGAGAGGAAGCCAGACAGGATTTGCTTCTTTTGCTTGCACCACAATGCAGTGCTGAAAGAGGAGGAATCTACATAAAAACGCCTTCCTGGCAACGCCCAAATGCCCTGCTGCCATGCAGATAAACACTGGCAGCGGCAGCAAGTGCATGCCCACAGCCACCCCTTGTTCCTTCACACCTTGTATCAGCTGTAATCCAGTCCAGTCCAGTGCTGCCTGCTGAGCAGCACTGACCAACACTGCCTGGGCCCAGGCTTTTATCTCTGAGGCCCCATTATGATGTCAGAAAGCTGGCTCTGGAATCCTGAGGGCTCCACTATGACACGTGCAAAGTTCCGTCTGAACTTTATATAAGACGGTGAGGCTCAGTCAGTCACTCAGTGTTGCCTGAGAGGGCAACACTGCAACAGCCGGCCGCCAGGCTGTCTTTTTTTTGCACAGCTAGTTGCCTCCAGGAGGCCACAAGAGGGAGACAAGGGACTGCAAAATGGAAAATAGGCATCCACCAACTTTACAGACAACTTCTCCTTGCTCCTACAACCTCCATCCTTGCACAGTTTGTTATTCTTCTAGGTAACATAGTAACAAATCCAAATTGCTGCTCTCTTTGTAGGCAAGCAAGGCTTTGTTGCAACTGCAATTCTTACTTCTTCTTGAAATGTAGGGACGACAGTACATTCCATCACATCCATCTAGTGTACACAGGTAGGTCCATTGTGGCGGGCAGGCGAGCGGGCGGGCTGCTTTATTGGCTGTTTGCTGTTCCCCTACTCCACTCCACTATTTGACTGTTGTGCTGCATCAATCAATCAATCAATCAATCAATCAATCAATCAATCAATCAGTGGCTGGCTCAGGTGCAGCTCTTTAACTTACCTAAAAGGGAGGGCGGAGAGAAGACAAGGAAGGTGAATGAGGTGTTCCAATGTGAAATGCCGGAAACACAGAAACACAGACGACACACAACAAGAGGTGGCAATCTATTCATTAATTGCATTTAATCAATGAGCTCATTATCACTCATGCATTGTCCAACAGGTGTTGAAATAATGGGATTAAAAGGGGAGATCCCTTCAGAAAGACAGAAACAATAGCAAAGACAAAAAACACTTTTGGAATCTGCTTTTAGTCAACACATAAGGAAAGGGTGCACCGGTCCTGGAAATACTGCAATACCAGGTCAATGCGTGGAGTGGACAGAGCAAGCTCTATTTCCATCTCCCTGTTCTAAAAATCCATTTAATATATGGTCCCCAGATAGGGGACGTATCAGATATTAAACTGATAAGAACAGATACTACACTTGATCTTAGCCAAAAGGCCGAGAAGCGATAACCCGAACGGGCCGCGCGTTGCCCGAGCCTGCCCGATACTGCTGTTCAGCCCTTGCAGCGATTCAGCCTACTTCTAGGCAATTCCATGGGGCCCTGCAGGCTCACACACTCACAGCTACACGGGAGGTGAATAAAGGCCGGAGAGGAAGCCAGACAGGATTTGCTTCTTTTGCTTGCACCACAATGCAGTGCTGAAAGAGGAGGAATCTACATAAAAACGCCTTCCTGGCAACGCCCAAATGCCCTGCTGCCATGCAGATAAACACTGGCAGCGGCAGCAAGTGCATGCCCACAGCCACCCCTTGTTCCTTCACACCTTGTATCAGCTGTAATCCAGTCCAGTCCAGTGCTGCCTGCTGAGCAGCACTGACCAACACTGCCTGGGCCCAGGCTTTTATCTCTGAGGCCCCATTATGATGTCAGAAAGCTGGCTCTGGAATCCTGAGGGCTCCACTATGACACGTGCAAAGTTCCGTCTGAACTTTATATAAGACGGTGAGGCTCAGTCAGTCACTCAGTGTTGCCTGAGAGGGCAACACTGCAACAGCCGGCCGCCAGGCTGTCTTTTTTTTGCACAGCTAGTTGCCTCCAGGAGGCCACAAGAGGGAGACAAGGGACTGCAAAATGGAAAATAGGCATCCACCAACTTTACAGACAACTTCTCCTTGCTCCTACAACCTCCATCCTTGCACAGTTTGTTATTCTTCTAGGTAACATAGTAACAAATCCAAATTGCTGCTCTCTTTGTAGGCAAGCAAGGCTTTGTTGCAACTGCAATTCTTACTTCTTCTTGAAATGTAGGGACGACAGTACATTCCATCACATCCATCTAGTGTACACAGGTAGGTCCATTGTGGCGGGCAGGCGAGCGGGCGGGCTGCTTTATTGGCTGTTTGCTGTTCCCCTACTCCACTCCACTATTTGACTGTTGTGCTGCATCAATCAATCAATCAATCAATCAATCAATCAATCAATCAATCAATCAATCAATCAATCAGTGGCTGGCTCAGGTGCAGCTCTTTAACTTACCTAAAAGGGAGGGCGGAGAGAAAACAAGGAAGGTGAATGAGGTGTTCCAATGTGAAATGCCGGAAACACAGAAACACAGACGACACACAACAAGAGGTGGCAATCTATTCATTAATTGCATTTAATCAATGAGCTCATTATCACTCATGCATTGTCCAACAGGTGTTGAAATAATGGGATTAAAAGGGGAGATCCCTTCAGAAAGACAGAAACAATAGCAAAGACAAAAAACACTTTTGGAATCTGCTTTTAGTCAACACATAAGGAAAGGGTGCACCGGTCCTGGAAATACTGCAATACCAGTTCAATGCGTGGAGTGGACAGAGCAAGCTCTATTTCCATCTCCCTGTTCTAAAAATCCATTTAATATATGGTCCCCAGATAGGGGACGTATCAGATATTAAACTGATAAGAACAGATACTACACTTGATCTTAGCCTAAAGGCCGAGAAGCGATAACCCGAACGGGCCGCACGTTGCCCGAGCCTGCCCGATACTGCTGTTCAGCCCTTGCAGCGATTCAGCCTACTTCTAGGCAATTCCATGGGGCCCTGCAGGCTCACACACTCACAGCTACACGGGAGGTGAATAAAGGCCGGAGAGGAAGCCAGACAGGATTTGCTTCTTTTGCTTGCACCACAATGCAGTGCTGAAAGAGGAGGAATCTACATAAAAACGCCTTCCTGGCAACGCCCAAATGCCCTGCTGCCATGCAGATAAACACTGGCAGCGGCAGCAAGTGCATGCCCACAGCCACCCCTTGTTCCTTCACACCTTGTATCAGCTGTAATCCAGTCCAGTCCAGTGCTGCCTGCTGAGCAGCACTGACCAACACTGCCTGGGCCCAGGCTTTTATCTCTGAGGCCCCATTATGATGTCAGAAAGCTGGCTCTGGAATCCTGAGGGCTCCACTATGACACGTGCAAAGTTCCGTCTGAACTTTATATAAGACGGTGAGGCTCAGTCAGTCACTCAGTGTTGCCTGAGAGGGCAACACTGCAACAGCCGGCCGCCAGGCTGTCTTTTTTTTGCACAGCTAGTTGCCTCCAGGAGGCCACAAGAGGGAGACAAGGGACTGCAAAATGGAAAATAGGCATCCACCAACTTTACAGACAACTTCTCCTTGCTCCTACAACCTCCATCCTTGCACAGTTTGTTATTCTTCTAGGTAACATAGTAACAAATCCAAATTGCTGCTCTCTTTGTAGGCAAGCAAGGCTTTGTTGCAACTGCAATTCTTACTTCTTCTTGAAATGTAGGGACGACAGTACATTCCATCACATCCATCTAGTGTACACAGGTAGGTCCATTGTGGCGGGCAGGCGAGCGGGCGGGCTGCTTTATTGGCTGTTTGCTGTTCCCCTACTCCACTCCACTATTTGACTGTTGTGCTGCATCAATCAATCAATCAATCAATCAATCAATCAATCAATCAATCAATCAATCAATCAATCAGTGGCTGGCTCAGGTGCAGCTCTTTAACTTACCTAAAAGGGAGGGCGGAGAGAAGACAAGGAAGGTGAATGAGGTGTTCCAATGTGAAATGCCGGAAACACAGAAACACAGACGACACACAACAAGAGGTGGCAATCTATTCATTAATTGCATTTAATCAATGAGCTCATTATCACTCATGCATTGTCCAACAGGTGTTGAAATAATGGGATTAAAAGGGGAGATCCCTTCAGAAAGACAGAAACAATAGCAAAGACAAAAAACACTTTTGGAATCTGCTTTTAGTCAACACATAAGGAAAGGGTGCACCGGTCCTGGAAATACTGCAATACCAGGTCAATGCGTGGA
Source organism: Rhinoderma darwinii (assembly GCF_050947455.1). Lineage (NCBI taxonomy): Eukaryota > Metazoa > Chordata > Amphibia > Anura > Rhinodermatidae > Rhinoderma > Rhinoderma darwinii. Next base: position 320,396 of record NW_027464079.1, read on the forward strand.
GTGGACAGAGCAAGCTCTATTTCCATCTCCCTGTTCTAAAAATCCATTTAATATATGGTCCCCAGATAGGGGACGTATCAGATATTAAACTGATAAGAACAGATACTACACTTGATCTTAGCCAAAAGGCCGAGAAGCGATAACCCGAACGGGCCGCGCGTTGCCCGAGCCTGCCCGATACTGCTGTTCAGCCCTTGCAGCGATTCAGCCTACTTCTAGGCAATTCCATGGGGCCCTGCAGGCTCACACACTCACAGCTACACGGGAGGTGAATAAAGGCCGGAGAGGAAGCCAGACAGGATTTGCTTCTTTTGCTTGCACCACAATGCAGTGCTGAAAGAGGAGGAATCTACATAAAAACGCCTTCCTGGCAACGCCCAAATGCCCTGCTGCCATGCAGATAAACACTGGCAGCGGCAGCAAGTGCATGCCCACAGCCACCCCTTGTTCCTTCACACCTTGTATCAGCTGTAATCCAGTCCAGTCCAGTGCTGCCTGCTGAGCAGCACTGACCAACACTGCCTGGGCCCAGGCTTTTATCTCTGAGGCCCCATTATGATGTCAGAAAGCTGGCTCTGGAATCCTGAGGGCTCCACTATGACACGTGCAAAGTTCCGTCTGAACTTTATATAAGACGGTGAGGCTCAGTCAGTCACTCAGTGTTGCCTGAGAGGGCAACACTGCAACAGCCGGCCGCCAGGCTGTCTTTTTTTTGCACAGCTAGTTGCCTCCAGGAGGCCACAAGAGGGAGACAAGGGACTGCAAAATGGAAAATAGGCATCCACCAACTTTACAGACAACTTCTCCTTGCTCCTACAACCTCCATCCTTGCACAGTTTGTTATTCTTCTAGGTAACATAGTAACAAATCCAAATTGCTGCTCTCTTTGTAGGCAAGCAAGGCTTTGTTGCAACTGCAATTCTTACTTCTTCTTGAAATGTAGGGACGACAGTACATTCCATCACATCCATCTAGTGTACACAGGTAGGTCCATTGTGGCGGGCAGGCGAGCGGGCGGGCTGCTTTATTGGCTGTTTGCTGTTCCCCTACTCCACTCCACTATTTGACTGTTGTGCTGCATCAATCAATCAATCAATCAATCAATCAATCAATCAATCAATCAATCAATCAATCAGTGGCTGGCTCAGGTGCAGCTCTTTAACTTACCTAAAAGGGAGGGCGGAGAGAAGACAAGGAAGGTGAATGAGGTGTTCCAATGTGAAATGCCGGAAACACAGAAACACAGACGACACACAACAAGAGGTGGCAATCTATTCATTAATTGCATTTAATCAATGAGCTCATTATCACTCATGCATTGTCCAACAGGTGTTGAAATAATGGGATTAAAAGGGGAGATCCCTTCAGAAAGACAGAAACAATAGCAAAGACAAAAAACACTTTTGGAATCTGCTTTTAGTCAACACATAAGGAAAGGGTGCACCGGTCCTGGAAATACTGCAATACCAGGTCAATGCGTGGAGTGGACAGAGCAAGCTCTATTTCCATCTCCCTGTTCTAAAAATCCATTTAATATATGGTCCCCAGATAGGGGACGTATCAGATATTAAACTGATAAGAACAGATACTACACTTGATCTTAGCCAAAAGGCCGAGAAGCGATAACCCGAACGGGCCGCGCGTTGCCCGAGCCTGCCCGATACTGCTGTTCAGCCCTTGCAGCGATTCAGCCTACTTCTAGGCAATTCCATGGGGCCCTGCAGGCTCACACACTCACAGCTACACGGGAGGTGAATAAAGGCCGGAGAGGAAGCCAGACAGGATTTGCTTCTTTTGCTTGCACCACAATGCAGTGCTGAAAGAGGAGGAATCTACATAAAAACGCCTTCCTGGCAACGCCCAAATGCCCTGCTGCCATGCAGATAAACACTGGCAGCGGCAGCAAGTGCATGCCCACAGCCACCCCTTGTTCCTTCACACCTTGTATCAGCTGTAATCCAGTCCAGTCCAGTGCTGCCTGCTGAGCAGCACTGACCAACACTGCCTGGGCCCAGGCTTTTATCTCTGAGGCCCCATTA